>NW_017729026.1:23068768-23082546 GCF_001723915.1 Gavialis gangeticus
TGTCGACACCATCTTAGGAGTTGCTGCTTGTTTCTGGCTTAGTGTGGTGCCTTCGCCCTGCCCTAGCAGGAGTCTCCCTCCTGGCCCTTTCTGCTCACCCGCTGGCATGAATGCTGATGGAAATGCCAGTATGCTCTGTTCACGTGGCTCCCTACCGGCTCAGCTAAGAGGGATCCGGGGGGCTTCCCCTCTGGATCTGGCTCAGCTGCGTCTGGTCCCTTGGGCACCCCTAAGGTAAGTGGGCAAAGAGCTGTGGGTGGAGACAGGGTGGGCTTCACCAGGCCTCACTTCCATGCCTGGGGGTGATGGAACTGGCTGCCCATGCCACAGTCTGGGCTACACCCTTCACTTTCATCAGGTGGGGCTGAGAGATGCACCAGGCGCTGGATGGAAAGCAGGATCTGGCCTCTGGGCCATATTTTGTCCACCCCTTTGTTAGAGAGTCATAAATATGTTTGATTGATGAAATGTCTTGCATATTATCCAGGCCCTTGACAAGGGTGATGCCATTCATTAACTGTTGATTTTCAAAAGAGTGTAGAATGTTAAATAACTCAGAATCGCATTCGTACTGATGAGATGAGCAGACTTCATGAAAACACATTTTGTACTGAATCCCTAAAAAGCATGACTAGATATAAAATAAAAAGAAATCACCGTGTTCCTGTTTTCTTATCCTAAAATTTGCTCATAGCTTTCTCTTGCTTTTTAACAATGGATGAATTGCCATTCAAGTGACGGAGAGCAGAGTAAAACTATCAAGAGAACAATTAAATGCTGGAGATCACAAGAGTTAGAAGTGAATATTTAAGCAATGTAATCAAATATAAGAGACCACTTGCCAGCATACATGAAGAGAAATTCCTCAGCCATTTTTTGACCAGTCTGACCTTCCTGGAACTTCTGTAAAGTTCACATTTAGATTGACCTAACTAGGGATCTAAGTGTAAGGTTTGCACGTGGGTGGACTATGTTAGATTGAGTGCTATTTTTAACTCAGTCTAACCCCCGCTATCTTCCTTGAATGTCTGTACATACCCTAAGATATGTTCAGGTAAGTATCCTTTTGCACATTAGACATGATCTGACTATGTCCATGTAGATATGGTGGGATATGGTTTTCTTACTGGAGAAATGGTCCAAAAATCAATCAGATGAGATTCAACAAGGACAAGTGCAAAGTCCTGTATTTGGAACAGAATAATTGCATTCACAAATACAGATTGGCAAGTGACTGTCTAGGCTTCAGTAGTACAGAGAAGGATCTGGGGGTTACTATGGAATAAGCTGAATATGAACCAAAATTGTGCTCTTGTGCAAAACAGGCTAACAGCATCCTGGGTTTTATTATTAGAAGTGTTGCTTGCAAAACAAGAGAAATGATTCTTTCTCTTTACTCAGCACTGATAAGGCCACACCTGTAGTACTATGTCCAGTTTTGGACCCTACCTTTCAAGAAAGATAAGGAAAGAATGGAAAGAGTTCAGTAGTGAGCAACAAAAGTGATTAGGGACCTAGGAAATATAACTTATAAAAAAGGGCTGAAAGAACAAGGATGTTTAGTTTGGAGAAGAGAAGACTGAGGAGGGATCCGATAACAGTCATCAGATACCTGAAGGGTGATTCAGAAAGAAGATGGAGATAAACAGATTCCGTGTGGCTGTAGGTGACAGGACTTGGGGGCAATGGTCACAAACTGCAGTACAAGGAAATTTAGTTTGGAGATTGGGAAGAACTTTACCACCATGTGGGTGGGCTACTTTGGAACAGGTTATGTAGAGAAGCTGTGACATCTCATACACTTGCCTGGGATGATTTAGTTAAAATGATGACCCTGTGCCGAGCAGGATTACACGATTTAAGGAGTTTCCTTCCAGTACTTCTTCCCTGTAATTCTAAACCCCATTTTGCACACTAGACATTTGCTAGGCTACATGTTACTGTGCTGGCATTCTTATTTTCATTTATTTTACATCTTGTATGAATTAGAAAACTTGCATCAATGTAAATAAAAAGATTTATCTGTTGTGCAAACTCAAAATATGGAGACATTTAAACTGGTATTACAAAAGTACATAAAGAACTTACATTTGAATACTGGCCTGAGGTTCAGCTCAATTCTGGTTTCAGTCTTGGGCTCCAGGCTGAAGCTGATGATGAGCTGCTGCCTGCCCCAGGCTGGGATGGCTCATGTGATGGGGGAGGGGGCATGCATTATGGGGAGAATGGGGGAGACTGTGCAGCCTGCCCCGCTCCCTTTGCAATTACCATCAGCTCCAGCTCTGGTCCTGACTTTTCTGCTTAGCCAGGGCAGAGGCTGGACTGTTGCTGTTGCCTGCTCTGGACAGAGAACCACCCAGAAGATAAGCAGTAAGGGGAACAGGGAGTAGAGGGAGTAGGTGGTAGTGGAAGTAGGAAAGGTGTGGGGGGTAGGCAGAGGAACAGCAGGGAGCACAAGCACAGCTGGGCCAAGGGTCTCTGGCCCCTCACCTTCTGCTCCCTGCTACTGCTTCCTCCACCACAGATTTGGGGGATGGGAGAGGGGGAATGAATTTAAGATGACCCTCCAATAATTCAGTTCTATATATGGGGACATGATAACCAATGTATAATTTTCCATGTATAGAATCAAATTATTAGGGGTTCATCTTAAATCTGAAGTAATCTTAGTTTTGGGTAAATATGATAGTTACACTGGGGCAGATGTCTCATGCAGGTGACTCTTGACACCAAGCTTAGAAAAAAGTACCCTGTATAATTCCAACTCTTACAATTGGTTAGTGTAATGTAGAATCCGGGTATCCTTATTCCTTATAGATTGTAATGGAAGTGACATCTTTCATAGTTCATTCCATCATCATTTTTCTACCCTTGTATCTTTTCTGTAGCTGAAACACTATTATCCCATGTCTTCAGTGCTCCACCATTTGTTTTTTCTCCCTGTTTTTCAGTATAGCTCCTTCAAGCTTGTTCAAGGTCCCAGTTGCACAGGTAGACACATACTTGGGTGCTTTTGGTGTCACACTGTCTCTGATGAGAAACTGTAGATTCATAGATTGTTGGGGCAGGAAGGGACCTTGGAAGATCATCAAGTCCAGCCCCCTGCACTATGCAGGAAAGACCACTAGGGTCAGGTGAACCCAGCAAGGTGACTGTCCAGTCTCCTCTTGAAGATTTCCAGGGTAGGTGATTGCACCACTTGTGGAGGGAGCTTATTCCACAGTCTAGACACCTTAGCTGTGAAGAAGTATTTCCTAGAATTAAGCCTGAAATAGTCTTCTAGGAGTTTGTGGTCATTACTCCTGGTTATCCCCAAGTGTTCCCTGGTGAACAGTTGTTCACTGAGCCCTTGATGTATTCCCCTGATGTAGCTGTAAGCTGCTACCAAGTCCCCTCTCAGTCTTTTCTTTTTTAGGCTCAAGAGACCCAAGTCCCTCAGCCTCTCCTCATATGACTTGTCTTGCAAGTCTCTGATCATATGGGTGGCTCTTTGGACTCTCTCAAGCTTTTCCACATCCTTGTTGAAGTGCAGCACCCGGAACTGGATGCAGTACTCCAGCTATGGTCTCATCAATGCCGAGTAAAGTGGAGGAATCACTTCCTTGGTTTTGTGTGAAATGCATCAGTTGACACATGCCAGAGTATTGTTTGCCCTGCTGGCTGCAGCATCACACTGATGGCTCATGTTCATACTGTGAGCTGATGTCAGCTTCCAAGGAGGTGTATTGTTCCCTCCCATAAAGAGCTACACCTCCATCTTCTTCTGTACTCAGTCCCTTCTGTGCAGGATGTAGCCATCTATGGCTACTTTCCAGTCATGTGAAAAGTCCCACCAGGTCTCCATGACCCTACTATCTACTAGATTGTAATGCCCACTGGAGAGTAGGACATCTAGCTCCTCCTACTTGTTCCCCATGCTCCTGGCATTAGTGTACAGGCACCCAAGTCCTCCAATTGAGACCCTTGATTTCCTGTCACACTGAGGGAGGACCATTCCCTCAGGTCTTGCAAGAGTGGTTATCCTAGTGTCCCCAACTTTGGAGCTTTCTTGTTAGCCAGTCCCCAGGCATGCTTCAGTCAATGTTTCCTCGTCCCCTGGTGATCTTAGCTTACAGCCCTATCTAGAAGATTGGCCATCCTGGCTGAGAACAGGGACTTACCCCTCCATGTGAGGTGGATACTGTCCCTTCCCAGGAGTCCTGTCTCCATGAAGTGTGCACTATGGTCAAAAAAACTGAAGCCCTCTCGGTAGCACCACCACCAGAGTCGTTGGTTTACTTCTTTAATGCATCCTTCCCTCCTAGGCCCATGGTCTGCAACTGAGAGCACAGAGGAAAAGACTACCTACATCCCCATCACCTTGAGCCCAGCCCCCAGAGCCCTGTAGTCACTCATGACCTGGTCCAGATTCCTCCTGTACGTGTCATTCTTGCCCATGTGGATAAGGTGCATGAGGTAGTGGTCAGAGAGCCAGACAAGCCTAGGGATCTTCTCTGCAACATCTTGGATGGGTGCCCCAGGGAGGTAGCAGACCTCATGGGCTAGGGGGTCCAGATGGCAGATGGGTCCCTCAGTGCCCCACAGGAGGGAGTCCCCCCCCTGTGTCTCCTCTTACGGGTGGCAGCTGGCAAACTACCCATTTCCTCCTCCAGTGTCTCCATCAGAGCCTCCTCATGCATAGTGAGGGGAGCATGCCTGTTGTGCAGTGCAAGGGGAGAGGCTGGTCTAGCCCTGCATGTCCAGGAACCCGAGATGACTATCTTCCAGGTAGTTCTGGGTGGGGCTTTGCAGCCAGCCTTCTTGTTGGCCACTTTCTCCTCTATCTTCTGTTCTTCTTCTTCCTTCTTCTGGAGAAGGGCAGTACCCATTGATGTGTTCTTCATGGGCCCTGATGGTGTATAGCTGATGTACCTTTTCCTTGAGCTCCCACAGTCAGTCCTTCAGAGACTCCATTAGGGATCACACCCCACAGGTGGGGGTGCCTCCATGCCACCTGCCGGCAGCTGTACTAGGCAGCCCTCACAGCCCAGAGTCAGGGGCCCAGTTTGGGTAGAGACCTCAGTGGTGCCGGGAAGCCTGTAGGCATGACAACTCTCAACCATGGCTGAGAGCAAGTCCATGTCCCTACCTGGTCCCAGCAGCTTCACTTCAGGCTCCAGACCTCAGGGTCTTTGCTGAGCCCAGCCCTCTGGGTGCCTTCTGCATGCCCCTCTGCATGAACTCCTGTACTCACTGCTGCACCCAAGAAGAGTTGCACCTGTTTAGAAGCTTTGTTTGCAGGGCTCCCTGGGGGCTTCAGCTAACTAGGGACCCAGGTGGTGGGGGTAGGGGGAGGCATTCCTCTCCCTGGTCCCAGTCAGCCAGCACATCCTGCTGTGCATGCATCCCTGCATTTGCCCACCCTCTCCTTGGCCCGGTTCCCTTACCTCCTGGCTCTGTGTTGGATCAGTGATGTCCAAGAGGCATCCAGGTCATTGATTCCCGGGGGCGTGGTGGGTGCTTACCCATGCAGCTCCACCGAGGAGCAGGCCCAAACTGCATGAATATGAAAATTCTCCTGTGAATATTAGCTTTATTATTGGACCTTATAATATTCATAAGTCTATGTGTGTAAAGTGGAATTGTTTAGTTCTAACAGCAATGTATGGTGATAAAGACTTCAGTTACACACTCCCAAGGACATATGCACATGCACATGGTGCTTGGTACACAGGGAGAATTTGCTCAGCACATGTGCTTCACAAAACATAGCACAAGAAATTTATTTTTAATCATAAAGTAAAATATTCCAAAATTGTGTAACTGAATGATGGGTAGCTATAGCAAAACAGGGAACATAAGGGAAACTGACATTAAATATTTGGTGTGCTGCCATGACATTTGCTGAATTTTATTTTTATGCTTTATTTAAGGCATCATCTCATCTAAATTTGAGTCTTTGTGGAATAAAATGCAAAATAATGGAAACACAAAACAAAAACAAATGTAGCTCTGTTGAGCATGTGCCTTTGTTACATTTTTGTAATTCTGATTCTGGAAAATGATTAAATAAGGCTCAACTCTTTTGCTTTGCTTTGTGATTTCTTTATATATGAAAACAGAATGTTCTTTTAAGAATCAAAGTTCTATGAAAGTGAAATCCTTCAAGATTCTGTAATATTCTAAATCTTGACTCAATGTATTTTTTTTCTTTTTGCTTATGTATTTTCATTTAGGAAATAGAAGTATTCTTTTAGTATTATCAGTGAACTAAAAGTGCTATTGTATATTAAACTCAAACTACCAAAATTCTGAATCAGTCTATCTTGTTGAGCTGCCCCAGTGGTATGCATCCATTTCTTGTCACTGTAGATGTAGCCTATGGCTAGGGGTAGACATGAAAAAAGCCTGTGCCTGAATTGATTAAATCCTTGCAGGTTAGTCTAACCTGCCTAGCTTGAATAATTTTGAAATGGCACAGACATTCCCTCTGGACTGAAAAAATGCAGGCACATGCCTGCAATAGCTGAGGCTAGAAGCTGGGAGGTGCTAGAGCAGCCTTTGCTTTCACATTGCTGAGCTGGGAAAGCACAGCCAAGCCGCAGCAGGACTTCTGATTAGGGAGGAGTTTAAATTCCACCGTGCCTGCATAGTCCCAGGCTTTTCCCTGCTTGCTGCTGAAGGGGTGGGAGTGTTGGCAGAACTCAGCCCTAGGCTAGCGCTTTGAGGCAAAGTGGGGCGGGGGAGGAGGGTGCAGTGCATGTATCTGTTGATCATACTGAGCTCTTCAATTCTCCTCTCCCTGCTTCTTCAAACTGTCTGCAGCTAACCTGACAGGCAGCAGAGAGCTGATACCACAGAATTTAGCAGCCCGTCAACAAAACAAAAGTCTCTCATTAGTTCAAGCTCTTCCTAAACAGCTTTTTCCAAGGAAGGAATGGAAGGACATTACCAACTGACCTGTTGATTAGGTCCAGAAGGTGGGTGGGGAAGGCCTTAAAAAGGAAAAAACACCATGGAAATTCTGCCAAGATTACTTGGTAGCCTTGACCATCTTCTGTAGCAAGAAGTATCCTCTGTTCAATGCTGCCTTTGGATTTGCTTTTTGGGAAGCTGTAGGGTAGATGATCTACCCTCTTGTCTAAAACTTAGGAAATTCAGGGTCAGTATTTCTTGTTTGCTTGGTAAACACAGTTGGAAAAAGGTTTTTTTAAAGTATTTTAGCTAATATATGTTACAATCCTAGTGTAAAAAGGGTTGTTTAGTTTTAATACTTATGAACAGTAGAGGCAAAGTAACAGGGAGCCTAGGTTTTATCTTGCGTAGTTAACATCTGCTAAAACTGTACCATATATTCTTTACATTTGGGATTTGCATGCATGTGCATGTGTGTGCATACACACACATTTTAAAAATCTACCTCTTCTTTTCTGAAGAGTAGGTTTTGATGCAAGTTTGTCAAGCAAGGCACTGCCTGGGGGCTTGAACCATAGTGAATCTAAGATGGGCTTTGAAGGCAATTAGGAAGATTACTTTTTTTATCCTTTTTTTCAGTTAAGGCTTTGTTAATAGACACTGAGGGTTGAGCAAGGGTTTTATGTTTAACTGCAGTAAAATTGGAGCCTATGAACACAAATGCATTTACTCTTTCTGTGAGCTCACCTAACTATGCCCTCTGCAAATAAGATTCCACCCTTTCCTATTGTGACCATAAATTCCCATATAATCAGCATGCCCCCTTGTCTTGCAGAACATGGTCGCCAGACAAAGAATAGGAATAGTAATTACATCAACACTAATATCAGCACTTCATTCATCTGAATGAGGTGTTCATTTCAAAGCCTAATTGGGATAATTTAAATGCTAATGTTATTAAATACAGGCAATTAAGAAACATTCAGCTGATGCCAGGACACTTCCTAAAGGTAAATGCAAAACGTAAAAATTATTTAAAATTAAGTCCATTAGGGTACATGGTACTGCACTGGGGATAAACTTGGGCTATTGTATTCATTCTCTTCATACCTTTCTTTTTTCTGATAGGAATCTGGGCTCTTTCTTTACTCACCACTCAAAGAAGTACATTACTATAATACATGGAAGGGCATTGGATTTAACTCCACCCATTCATTCTTGAGATTTTTTTCTTTTTTTATCTTTTCTCTCTATCTTTGAACATGAAAAGTGGTTGTTTTGCTTCTCACTTCAATGGGAGCAGGATTTAATCCATGCTTTTCTGTGTTTGTACAGTATCTAGCACGATGCTGCCCCCTCTACATAAATCACTGAGCAATGCCAATGAGTCATGAAACAGTAACCTCTAAGGCTAGAGACATACATTCAACAAGCTAGAGCCTGAATTGATTCAATCTTTGCAGGTTAGTCAAACCTGGCGAGATTGAAACAAATTGGAAGTGAACTTACATTCATGAAATGCAGGCACTTGCCTGCAGCCACTCAGGCCAAAAGCTGGGGGGCGGTAGAACAGACCCTCAGCTGCAGCGAAGCTGGGGGGTGGGACAGGGTGATGGCCAGGCCCCAGCAGTAGCCAGGAGTAAACTGGATGGAGGGGGGTCACCCCTTCCCCATCCCACCAGCACAGACCCAAGCTGGGGTGTGGCAGCTGCTCCCCCATTGCTGCTGCAGTGGCAGGGCATGGTCCCCCGAGGCAGAGGGGGCAGGGAGGGGGGTTATTCCCCCCTGTGCCCCTGGGGGACTGCAGCGGGGTCTGCCCACTTTGACCACTGCATCTGTTCACTCCATGTGCAGGGCAAGTGATGGGATAAACCACTTCCTGCCCCTTCCACCAGATGCTGGAGGGAGCAGGGAATAACCCTGCCCCCTGCCTCCCCACCTAAGGGGCCCTGCCAATCAGCCTCTGGCTGCCCCAGCCTGGCTGTTGGAGTAGTGAGAGGGCAGGGCCACTGTCCTGATGTCCCAGAGTGCAAGCCCTTTCCCGGGGGGGAGCGCTATGAGCAGGGGTCAGAGCTGCTGCAGACTGTGCAGCAGGAACAGTGGCACTAGGGCTCAGAGGGGGCCATTGCTCCCCAGCACCATAGTCATGAGCCCCACGCAGTCCATGTCAGCTTTCCCCACCCTACAGCATGGTCCCCTGCTGGGAAGGGGCTCTCACTCCAGGACACCATGACAGGGTTTCTCCCCTGTCCCTTCTTGAGTGTCACAGTCACAGCCACTCTCCCCTTCCTGTTCCAGTGTCTGGGCAGGGGTGTGGCCTCAAAGCTGGCAGGCAGGGCCTCTTAGGCAAGGGGACAAGGAAGTGGATTATTTCCCCCTCTGCCTCTGAGGACCACCAGTGTTTGGCTGCTGCAGCTGGGGATGGTTTAAGTTAAACCAGGAAGGGATCTGGGACAGATGTTGCATAAACCAGTTTGACCCAAATCAGTTCAGTTTGATATTACATTCAGCCAGGTTTATCTTAAACCAGTTTTGGCCATTTTGAAACTGGTTTCTGTGCACTGAACTTATGTTCTGTTACAGGTTTAAGCCAGTTTCTGATTACTTAAAATGGTTTGTGTGTATGTCTGTCCCTAGCCTAGAGACTCAGTGCTATATTTACATTTAAAAAAAATGGGAATAGAAGTCTAAGGGAATATCCATGTTCTAGAAATGGGGTGCTCTTAGCTTATGTTGGTTACTGTGGTGAAAGTGGGAGCTCCCCAGCTAGCCACAGTGCTGATCTCACACTACCTCTGGGCACGCTGCCCACCTCTCTTTCCTGCCATGCCTTGCTGTTAAGCAATTACTATCTTAATTAGGCAGGAGGCTGCCCATTGAATGCCCTGTTCTCTTGGGCCTATGTATGTAGCTCCAACCACCTCTGTACTGCATCCCAAGCCTTGCAGATGTTGCTTACAGCTGTGCTAAGCTCTGGCCTGAGGCCAGGCCCAAATCATCACAGCATTGAATCTCATTTGCTCTGCCCTGCTATGGCCACACTTAAACCGCCTCCTTCTCACAGAGGCCTCTCACTCACCACCGGCTCTCACCTGGTTTCTTTCATCCCACCCTTCCTGGTTCTCTCTCGTACTTCCTCTTCTGTCCCAGGGACCCCATTCACCCTGCCCTCACACGGAGGGTCCTCAGGCTTTCTACTCTTCACTCCCCGGCCAGCAAGTGTGCAGCCTTTTGGGCATCTCCCGCTACCCTCATCTGAGCAAGTGCTGCGTGGCTCACAAAATGCTGTGCTGACTCTGCCCTGTGTTTGATAGCTGGGTAACTCCTCCCAGCTACTCTCCATTAAGGGGCTGATGGCTTGCCCCTCCCCTCCATTCTCCTTGCGACTCCTCCTCTACTGCCTCCCCATTGACCACCAGCAGCCTCCGGCACCTGGACTTAACTCCAGCCCCCATGCTAACAGGGCCTCTACTCCAGCCCCAGCCCCTGCCCTCAGGGCCCCAACTCATATCCCCCCATTTCCAGGGCTTCACAACTGCCCCTTTTGGTCCACGACTTGCCCCTTTCACAAGGGCCTCTACTACTCGCCTTATGGGGTCTTCTACCCTTTCAGGCTCAGGCACTTCTCAATGCCTACCTGTCCATCACTGCTCCCCTTCAGGGTCTTGCCCTGCTGCTCAGCCTACAAGCTCCCCCAGAGCTTGCAACTTCCCTAAGTGGTAAGTATCCCACTGGTGCTCTGCCACAGTTACATTTGTTTAAAAAGCAAGTTACTGTGTTTTCACTTATTTTAAACACAGATTAGCAGTGCAAACTCCCTATTTGTCTCCTTTGAGGCTCACTAGCAACATCGCAAAGCAATTACATGACTGTGTCACAGTATTATCAACTTATTTAATAGTTACTCAATTGCTGGTATTATAATGTTGTATAATCACATTGTTTCTTCTTCTTCTAAAAATTCGCCTTGATATCTGGGATGTGAGAGACAACTGTACAACATTATGTAGTACTTCATGGTGAAATCTTTTGTTGAATCCACTGAAGGGGGTCCCAGAGTATGGACATAGCAAGCCTCTGGGTTGTAAGTAAATTATAATTACCATGAACTCAGAGGAAAGCAATGTAGTATTTCAAGTATTAGGATCAATAGACTCTAGTACTTATTGAATGTGCAATAAATGCTCAGACATATTGAAATATCTGATGTAGTGTTAGAAAGAATGTCACACTGAAAGACATGAGAAACATAGTAATGTGTTACAGCAGCTTAAGTAATATAGAACCAATTTCTTTAGTGTTAACAGCATTTTCTGTAATCTACATTATAATTCAGCATTTCTTCTCTAATGTATATAGAAGAAATGCTGAATTGTATAATATGGGATCAAAAGTTTCCCACAAAACTTAAGAGAAATTTTATCAAAGACTTCAATGGTAAAATGAGTAACACTGCATACCAATCCAAGGGTTTATTAAAATGAGGATAATATACCCTTAAATATTGGAAAGAAATATTGGTATGACTAATTTCTTGACACATATTTGCAAAACTAAGGATGCAATTTATCAGGTAAAATGTATATTAACAAAAAATGGAAGTTGGGCTCTAGTGCAGTTTAAAAAATATGCCTTTAGATGAGAAAAGCTTGAAATACCATTTTCCTTCCAGTGTGATTGGTTTAGTCATAGGTTTTGCACTGATTTAATTAATTTTTTCAACATAAAGGAATGTGAGCAAAACATTGCTAACAAAAAATAGTTATATCCAGGCTTTGGGGTTTCAAAGTCATAAATTAATTTATTTTTAAATTAATGTATTTAAGTCCCTGCAAGAGTGTGTGCGTAAACAAATCCCAAACCTTTGTTTGTTTAACTGTCAAATTACTGGGCAAGTTTCTTCATTACTTTAAGAAAAGCAGTGATTGAGTAGTGTAATCTCCTGTGATAAAATAAATGCATTCTTTTGCAATTAGGATTAAAAGTAAATTCTAATTATGAAGGATTTATCATTTTAATTTGTAACAGACTACTTAGTACAACCAATGAAACAACCGAAAAACCAAGTACAACCAATGAAACTTATTCTAGGAATGCCAACACTGAACAAAGGTTTATGCATCCTGCACTGGGCTAGATAATTTGTCTAATAAAACGAAGGATTATTACTTGTTAATGGAGAATGTTGTATTTGGCTGAGGTTTTTAAAATATACAGAATGTTTTAGAATGAAGTCTTCAATAAAAGCATAGTCTTTTTTGGTTTTAAAAGACTCTCTAGGTCAAGAGATTGGAAAGATGGTCTGCTCCTCAGGGCAGGGCTGCAACTAGCGGATTGGTACAATTTCTGGCTGAACTGCAGGCAGTTCATGTAACACTCAGCAGGTCACCACCTCAGTTTCTCAGCCACTAAATTCCTATCTTGTCAGGATGTTGTGAGGATAAAATCCATTAATGATTGCATGATGCTCAGATACCACAATAATGAGGGACCCTTGAGTTCTCTTTATATTCATGTGTCAGCTAATTCCACCCAAGTTTGCATTTATAAAAATTTCTTACCTGAAAACAAAAGCACTGATGAAACATTCCTCTGCTGTGACTACCAGCATGTCTAGACTGCCTTTTATTATGCCACACCCAGTAACACCACTCTGGGTGGGTGCCCAGAGTTTCTCTGCATTGCATGTGTGCTTATATCTTCTCAGCATTTCTCTACAGGTGGCTACACTGCCTCATTTTCAGGAACGGGTGGGTGAGGACTGCAGTACGACTGTGCTCCATAGCTTGGCACAGACATGGTGTGGATGTACTCACTGAATCCAGCCCTGTTATTCTTGATCAATATACCACATTTCAATCAGCTGTGCATTATTTCCTCCTAATGATTGCAGGTATAAAGGCCTGACTTCAGTGGAAGCTACAAATGCTCAGTCACTTTGGAAAAGTAATGCTTTATTTTAGTGCTCTAATTTAGACGCTCTAATTTGAAAATTTCAGGCTCGGCTAATCTTACACTTGTACCCCGCAAAGAATCCTCAGGCAGTGCTTACTTTTCATACAATTACTAGATACAAAACATATCTAGTCAGCTAGCAGTCAGAATTCCTATGGAGATAGTATGAATAAAACAAAAGCTACAGAAATCAGGGTACCATAGGTAAGAATTATTCTTTTTTGCAGGAAAGCTGAAATTATATGGAAATAAATGGTATTATGGTGCAGAAATGTTTGATTGGCTTGTACACATGGAGTGCTCATGGACAGCCAATCAAAGAAAGGGGCTTAAGGTCCAATAGGCTAATATTACTGGGATGTTTCAAAACATGATTTCTATTTTATGGTAATGCCCTGCTTTTATTTTCCTAAAAGAGAAGAATAATAGCTCATATGAAGATACGCTCCAGAAAATGGCTGTTAGGGTGTGGCAATGGGTTATTAGTCTGGTGCTTCGGCAGCTTGAAAAATATCCATGGGAGTTCTTGTGAATCCCCATTCACCTTGAATAGAGGATTACTTAACCCTAGTATAATCTCTGCAGGTTGGAACATTATTCTAGGCATGTTTATATTACACTTAACAATTTTAATAATCCTTTTCATTACAGCCTTATTATAGGGCAGCAGCAAAGTAAGGTGCCATCCTGACTGCAGTCTCTTCAACAAAGTTTCATTAGAAGAATTTCCTTTGTGCATATTTTAGCTGGAACAAAAGAGAGTTTTTAAGAAGTTTTTTAACAGCATCCTCATAAGATTATATGTAATGGAGGTACTTTTTTATATTATAAAATATCTGTTCGGCCATATCCCACTGTGTGAATGCCAAAAGTTTTTTTCTCATCTTTTTAGCATAGTTTCATAGTTTCTAGGGTCGGAAGGGACCTGA
>NW_017729026.1:23082557-23082961 GCF_001723915.1 Gavialis gangeticus
AGAGGCAAAGAAGTTATTAAATATGTTGGCTTTGTCGTCTAGAGCAGTGGTTCTCAGTATTTTTGTATCAGGCCCCATTTGTAAACATTGATGGCCAGTTCCAACCCACAGCCCCCTAGTCTTACTGGTCCCCCTCACCCCCAAGCCACAGCCCATCCAGCCCTGCCAGTGCCTCTTACTCTCCTCGCACAGCCCCCTAGCCTTGACAGTGCCCCTCACTCCCAAGCCACAGACCCCTGGCCCTCCCAGTGCTCCTCTGTCCCAAGCCACAGGCCCCTGCCCCCTCCTCCCCAAGTCTTGCTGGTGCCTCTAACTCCCAACCGTCATCCCCCAGCTTCCCCTGTCCTGCTCAGGCCAGAGCACAGTGGATGCAGTGGCTCTGGCTTGTGCGGGTGGCAGCAGAG
>NW_017729026.1:23087961-23090206 GCF_001723915.1 Gavialis gangeticus
GGGGGCCCAGCAGGGAGGTGGCAGTTCTGGTCCTTACTGAGGAAGACAGAGGCAAAGAAGTTATTAAATATGTTGGCTTTGTCGTCTAGAGCAGTGGTTCTCAGTATTTTTGTATCAGGCCCCATTTGTAAACATTGATGGCCAGTTCCAACCCACAGCCCCCTAGTCTTACTGGTCCCCCTCACCCCCAAGCCACAGCCCATCCAGCCCTGCCAGTGCCTCTTACTCTCCTCGCACAGCCCCCTAGCCTTGACAGTGCCCCTCACTCCCAAGCCACAGACCCCTGGCCCTCCCAGTGCTCCTCTGTCCCAAGCCACAGGCCCCTGCCCCCTCCTCCCCAAGTCTTGCTGGTGCCTCTAACTCCCAACCGTCATCCCCCAGCTTCCCCTGTCCTGCTCAGGCCAGAGCACAGTGGATGCAGTGGCTCTGGCTTGTGCGGGTGGCAGCAGAGTGAGTCCAGCCTTGGCACAGGGTGGTGGGAGGAAGAGGGGAGGCCTGTGGACCCACTGCCCTGGGCTGGGGCTCCCACATCATACCAGGCAGCCTGGTCATGGCCCCAGTTGCCTCCCAGACAGCATCTCCCAGGCGCCCTACCCCTACAAGTACAGGCATTGGCCCCAGTGCTGCCAGCCCAGCCATGTAGCTCCCTTCCCATCCCTGAAGGATTTCCCCCCTCCCCGTCTCCTTCCTCCACTGAAGGAGAAGAAGCATTCCCCCCACCACCACCCTGACATAGTCTTAGCACCTGACCACCTTCCCCCAGTGTCACCAGGCACCCTCACTCTCTTACACACCCATCCCCTCCACACCCACATCCACACACACATATGCCCCCCACCCCCAGACAGTCCCTAAGCCCTGGCCCTCTAACCCCCACTCACCATACACTTACCTGTATCCAGCTGCCATGGCTGCTTCCATGGCCCTGTCTGGCTGCATGCTGGCCACATGTGTGTGCACGCAGATGCACTTGTGCTCTCTGCCTCCAATCACCCCAAGGAGATACTTGCAGGATGGAATGTTGCCAGCCTGCAAGGGGAAACCCATGCTTTCCAGCATTTTTCTGGGACTTGCTTGTGACTCTTTCAAATATTTTTGCGATCCACTTTTGGGTCATGACCCATGGGTTGAAAAGCAGTGGTCTAAAGGTTGCCCTTTTTAGGAATTGTGTAGATTTCCATAAATGTTTCCTTTTAATACTACTGCATTATTTATGCATCTCTGATCTGAACCGTATCAAAGACCTAATTTTTATGCTGTTTTCCTCCCTGCCTCCCCCTATGGTTATATAGCACAACTTGTTAAGCAAGAAAACAAACAACATAGAAAATGACAAAATAAGCATAACCCTTGAAGCATCTGAGCCAATAAGATCTTTGTGACTAGGAATTTGATAATCACATGCAGTGTTTGCTACTTTTTGTTCTTGTGTAGCTAAGCCTGTGGCAGTGAAGCTTTTGGATTAACTGTATGCATTTAAATCACAATAATTTGGTTAGTACATAATACATGTCTAATTCAAGGTCATCTACAATAGGGTAACAAATTGGTGTCAACAGTACATTTCAGGTCCTGATCATTCACCTGGACTCTTTAAATGCATGGGACTCTCTCAGCTAGTCCAGTAACAGCTCAAAATGAAGGGGAGTTGCTTTTCAGGAATAGTTCTCAAAAATCCCATAGAAGATCCTATATGTAGAATTAGGGCAAGTTAGATAAGAGGGAGGGGAAGGTCTGGGACTGGAATTCAGTACATGTGTGGTTCATTTGGATAGAACCAGAAAAATTGCAGTATTTTCTGCTTATGAAAATGAATTGACTGTTTGCTCAGTCTCTTGTGCTGAGAACAAAAATATGTCCAATAAAAAGCTTCATTTTATTTATTAAAAAGAGAGAAACCAAGAAAAAGAAGCATGCTTCTGCATCCATTTGTAATGCAAATTATAGAGCAGTTCAGACTATGTATCTGTCAGCTATCCAGCCAAATCAGTGCAAAAATGTCCAAATTTAGCCAGTTAGTTACTAACGCAGGGCCTCTGTGAAACCAGCCAAATGGCAGCTGGTTCTAATTCTCTTAGGCTTCATATGGGTAGGAGGAAGAGGCTTATTTTTTTCCTTGCTACATTCTTCCAGTCACAATTTTTTTTTTTATTGGTCTATACCAATAAAGGGAGAGGGATCTAATGGCGGGGGTCTACTACAGTCCCCACAACCAAGGGGAGGAGCTGGACCGGGAATTTTTGGG
>NW_017729026.1:23092350-23094218 GCF_001723915.1 Gavialis gangeticus
ACTTGAAGATCTATAAGTTCCCTTCCGACCCTACTTCTATAATTATATGATTCTATACCAATGAAAATTGAATTACATCCTTGGTGCAACCAATAGAAGTGGACATTTCTCAAATTCCCACTAACATAGTATTGGTTATGGTGTCATGCCATATTATTGCTGTTTTTCCTCATTATTATAGTGGAATTTTTGATATAGGTTGGACCCAAAACTGGTCTTGCTTGCTGTAATGTAAATTAGCTGTTGCTTATTTCTTCATTACAGAAAAGTAATATAATGGTTCTTCTGTCGCAAAAGAACTTGGAAAGACCACAAAAGGCCAGAAAATTGTTGATACTATTAATTCTTATTTGAAATCTCTGGTTTTATCGTATGAATCATGTGTAGGTGTTTTAACCTTAAACAAGTGCTTGGCACTCTCACACCATTGAAAGAATCTCTTATGATCCTAGTGTGCCCAGCACTTTGCTTGAACATCACTGGTTTGTACCCATGCAACATATCCTCAGTTGTTTTAAAACAAGGCTTGCTGAAATAGTGAGCTCACAGCACTCCTAGTTAGGTCCACATTAGGACATAGGACACAGATGAGCACAGCACATACTGCACATTCAGTTGTTCTCTGCACTGAAAGGGATCAGTGGGGTGGGGGTTGACCCTTGGATATGGGTGGGGGTTGAGGGGTTTGTGGGTGGGTTCTTGACGGGGAGGTTGTGGATAGGTATGTGGGGGGATCTGTGGTTGTGGGGTTTGTGGTAGAGGTAGGGGGATTCATGGGTGTGGGGTTTGTGGATGGGTACGTGGATGGGGATGAGGGGCTAGTGGGTGTGGTTTGTGGGGGTGGAGTTTGTGGCTGGGCTCATGGGGGTTGTGGGAGGGGTTTGGGGGTGTGGGATTTTTGGGTCTGGGGGGTTTGTATGTATAGGGCTTGTGGATGGGATGTGGGGTTAATGGGTAATTGTAGGGGATTTCTGGATGTGTGGTTTGTGGGTGGGGACGTGGAGTTTGTGGATGGATTGTGGAGAGAGTTCATGGGCTAACTGTGTGGGGGTGGGGGAACTCAGGGGATAGGGGGACTATGTGGGAGGGGTAGGTTCCTCACCGCCCCCCCCCACAGTGCACAGCACCCCCAGCAGCAGGAGCCAGCAGCCTACAGTGGGCCCTTGCGTTGATCATGGCCTACTGCAGCCAGAGGCCCCTGGCAGAGCACAGTGCTGTCTGAGACCCGGGGGCTACATGTGGTGCATGGAGCTGGCCTGGCCCCCTGGTGCGTGCCTTTGAGCAGGACCAGGCTGGCTCCTGCCACCACCTGGGGTTCCCGGCACTACAGGCAGGAGCTGTGTGCCATTGGGCTGGGCTGGCTCCTGCCTCTACATGCCTGGCATATGGAGGTAGGAACTGGCTGGGTGTATGGCTCCTGCATGCAGCACCGGGAGCCCTGGGTGGTAGCAGGAGTTGGCACAGTCCTGTCTGAAGGTGTGCACCAGTGGGGTGGGCCAGCTCCATGCACTACATGTAGCCCCTAGGTCTCAGGCAGCGCTGCTGTCCAAGCCTCAGGCAGTGCTGCTGCCAGGGGGCTTTGCCTTTAGCAGGTCATGAGCAACAGGAGGGCTCACTACTGGCTGCTGTGGGAGGGGGAGGGGCTGTGTGCTATGGAGGGTGGGCGGGGACCCACCCCTCATACACAGTCCCCCCACCCCATGTCCCTGCTTACTGGGAACAGAGCCTGGGTCTGAGCTGCTACTGCTAGTCTTGACCTGCTTCTATTTTCTCCAGCATACTGAAGCAGTGTGCTGGAGCAGCAGGGGCATGTGGCAGGCATAGAGATACTCTGGCCGGGTGCTAGAGCATCTCTTCGGAGGACCCAG
>NW_017729026.1:23099218-23108675 GCF_001723915.1 Gavialis gangeticus
CCCCATGTCCCTGCTTACTGGGAACAGAGCCTGGGTCTGAGCTGCTACTGCTAGTCTTGACCTGCTTCTATTTTCTCCAGCATACTGAAGCAGTGTGCTGGAGCAGCAGGGGCATGTGGCAGGCATAGAGATACTCTGGCCGGGTGCTAGAGCATCTCTTCGGAGGACCCAGCTTTTAGGTGCTTTGGGGCATGCCCCAGGAGCGTGCCCTATGCCACTTCTTTCCAGCATGTTTTTTTTTTTGATACCAAGATTTTCCAGGATCAAACAGAGTCCACACTGTATTTGCAACACGGAGAATATTTTTTTCATTTGTGGCATGCCTCCTGTGGCATCTCAAACTACTTTGAGACACTACAACAGTCATGTGCTTGCTCTTGTGGATGCAGACAGAGGGCACGTTCCCATGAGCGGGAATGTGTGTTTCCCCAGGGACAAGTAGCAGCAGCACACCTTGTGTGGTTGCTACGTGTCCCTGGGGAACACTCATGCTACATGTGCTCTGGTATGCAGCACGTTGCTCTGGGTGAGGTAGGGGAGGGGGCCTCTGGGAGCTGTAGTTGCAGTGCTCCTGCAGCAGAGAGCCTGGCCAGCAGCCAGAACTTGGCTTTAGCCAGCTAGGCTCTGGTTTTTGGCAGTGCACACTGCTGCCACACGCACTGCCCCATTTTTTTTGGGCATGGGTATTTTTGATCCTGAGATTTCTGCATAAGTATATTTATATACCGCAGACACCAGGAGATCCTGGGCCCAAATCCCCCTCCCCTGGCTCTGTAAAGTAGCAATGCAGGGAACGTCTGCATGTGCGGCGTGTGTGGTATGTGGCACTGCAGACAGGTTTGCAGTACTGCATACTACACATCTGCACTCATCTGGATGAGTGGTACATCTGCAATTAATGCAACATGATAAACTCTGGCACAGTTTGTGCTAGAGCTACCTGCTTCCGGGTGCAGAATCTACACATGTGCCTGTAACAGCAGCACTTTGAGCCCTGGAGGAGCAGCCCTGGGCTGGCGAAGGGTTGCGGGGGTCATCTCCGGGGTCCGGGTAGTGGCATCGGGTGGCAGAGGGGCTGGTTGAGGCACAAGAGTGCTGAAACTGCAGAGCTGTGTGGCTGACCTTCCTCAGCCTGCTGCCAGCCTGGGGCTTTTCTGCCTCAGCTCAAAGTGCTGCTGTCCCAGTTATCATCCACATGTGCTCTGCGGTGAAGTAAATGACTCTGCTGTAAGATATTACTGACTCTGACAGTATTATCTTACAGTGGAGTTCATTAATTTACTGTGCCTTAATACTGGTGCTCATGTAGATGGTGGTGCTTTACTGCAAAGCTACTTAGTCAACTGCACTAAAGTACACATGTAGATGCACCTAGATTCTGCTTTAGCTCAGACTGGAACTCACCCATTCTGTAGTGAGGATGTAGGCTAAACCACTTCAGTGTTTAGCAAGCATTGATTAGTCCTCCAATGCCTTCCTACAATTCCCTCTCCACCAAAAACAGACAATTTCTTCTATATTAAGAATGCTCCTAGAGTGCTTGGGACTCACAATATGAAAGGATGTCTCTCCAGGCACACCCCGGTGAAAGCAGAAACAGTGAGTGCACAATAACTTGTGAGACTCATATACCCCAGTTAGGCAACCTCAGATGCTCAGATCCGCAATGGGAACCAACCTTTTTTGACAGGCATGCAAAAATTAGCCCCACACCTTTGCTGAGTGCCACTCCAGTCCTATTCCCCTGCTAGATCTGTTGCTCTGAGCTGCACTGTGCTACATGCAGAGGCTTTTCATGACACTTGTGGCACATGCCAGAGGTTGGCCACCCCTGGGCTAAACAGTTGGGTTAATTGTGCATTGTAAGCATAGCATGTCAATCATTTACCTGGCTTATTATGCTGCACAGATACATACTCTGCATGTGTTTAATGACTTTGATGTCTGTTGCAACCTTGCAAGTGTATTTGAAGAGGTGTGAACAATTGGTTAATGAAGAACACACCGTGTCTAGACAGAGCTAACTGTTAGCAGATGATCATTGTTTATATTTGTCAGTGAGCTGAGTGACACGAACAAGATAGAGTAACTCCTGGAATAGATATCAGTCAATCCCACATTACTCTACTAGTGTTTTTTCAGTGACAGAAACAGCTCATGCTGAATCCAAGCTTCCTTATTTTTGCTGTGATAGAGAGAGGTGATGATCAGCATTTTGAAAAATTTACTTTCTGCACAGATTTTCTCCATCCACTCTTGAATTCTTAAAAGAAGAATATGGGTATGTTCTCTTCCCCACAGTAATGGTGGGGTCGGCTTGAAGGGTTGACGTTTAATACTATGCTGCAAGTGCTACAAACAGATAAGAACAAGACCTAAAGTAGTAGTGAAGTAGTTAGCATGGGACTCAGGAGACAGCAGTTTAATTTCTTTCCCTGCCACAAACTTCCTGTTTGACTTTAGAAAAATTACTTTTTTCATGTCTCTGTTCTCCGGTTTCTACCTATAAAATTGTGGATACGATTCCCCTAGGTTGCAGGGGTTTTATATGAGGATAAATGCATTAAACATTGTGAGATGAGACTGTTTCTGAAGCAACAGATATTTCTGTTAATGAACCCATGCATAATTTTTGCTGTGCATTTTTTCTCTCTCTTTTATGTACCAATTTTATGTGAGCAAGATGTAAGCAACCAGGAAGGCCTGGGTAATGACTTTTTGTTCGTTTCATTTATCTTTCTACAGACAAAGTCAAGGAATCAGGCAATCCGTGGCTCGAGAGGGGTAAAACGATTTTTAAGTAAATGGTTAAGAAACCTGCTGTCTGTAGCTATAAATAAATAAATATCCTTAAGTCTACTTATGCTCTATTTATTAACTTAGGAATACAGAAAGAAAACAATGGTTCTGTCATATTTAAACTGAAATCAAACAATGGACATAATTTTAAAGGGACAATATTAGGAAACATTTGCTTGTACTCATGTCTAAACAGACACGAATACATACGAGGTTAGAGTCCCCAGTAAATTAGCCCTGGCTGCTGTAAACCAGCTTGGAGTGGAGTATAATGCCAGTTTGATTGAATGAGTTTACAGCTGCACAAAGCAACAGGGAGGGAGAACATACTGGTAAATCTGTCTCTCTCTTTGTGCTGATCTTTCATTCCTTGCTTCTACAGTGCTGCTGTAGATTTCATGAGTGTATAAGCAAGAGATGTGGGTTCAGTGTTCATGAATCTCAATCTCTACAGATACAAGGCTATGGTATTATAACCTTAAATCAAAATTGCAAAGTGAAAAAAAAGGAATATTGAAGTTCCAGCAGCAGCAGAATCAGTTCAGTCATCTTGTCCTCCCTATATATTTTGCAGTAGATTTTTAATATCCTATGTAAAAAATGTAATAAAAATAACAGTTAAAAGGGGAAAGTTGTATTACAATCAGGCCAACCTTAACATTGCATTATCTGCGTAGACTTTTTGTACAGCCCTTCATTCATGTGTGATAAGGTTGTTTAACTTGATAATGATGTCTGCAGAATGATGGCCCAAAATACTATTACACAAATCCCTTACAAGAAAGGGTATGCTCAATTTAAAGATTGATTGTTTTAAATTCAGCCCAGATTGAGAGTGTTTTATATTCTTTTCTAGACTGTTTAACTATATATGTGATATGAACGGGTGGTATTAACACATCTCACTAGACATATATCCTTACCATAAAACCACCACCATAGCTGATAATGGTTTGTAGACTGAAGGCAGGGAGACTGAAATATTTTCTTACTTGTAGAGCAGTTTCTCTCAGTAAATGCTGAAGTGCATCAGAGTGTGTAGTCATGATTTCTCTATTGCTGTCCTTGCTAATTGTGTTCTGTTGATAAAAAGCTGTGTCTAGCCCTGCCAACATGACCCCATTAGATAGCATTACATTTGTTAACTTCACAAAAGAAAAGGAGAGAGAGAAAGAAAGAACTCAATCTATTTTAAATTATTTTGAGAAGTTTAAAAGTAACACACCTTTCTTTTTCTATCAGTTCAGCTCTCATATTTCTGCACAAAAATTCAGAGGTCATAATTGGGTAGGACTACTCTATATCTAGTGTATAAATAGAGGAATTAATTTCTAAGCATTCAAAATGTTGGTGAGGAAGTGAGAGAACATGGCACTAAAACTCTTTCTATAGATCAAGCTCCATTTCTTCAAGCTGCTTGGCCAATAAATCTTCTGACCTGAAGGAACCAGCTTTTATGAAGCCTGCCAATTTTGCACACTGTGTAGGGGTACAGTGGGGTCATCTACAGTTCACTAGAAAACGAGTGAAAAAACTATTAGATTTACTTTACTGAGGATCCCTTACTGGCATTTAAATGGAATGAATTTTTCTTCGGTCTGGTTAGAGCTGATAAACTGATGAAAAGACCAAGCTATCCATTGCTACTATTAAAAGCTTGTGATTTGGAGGGGACTACAAACTAAATAAAGTGAGCACTCATTATTTGTATTTATGGAACATACATAAAGGGCTATTTTAAGTTTTAATTTTGTATCTGTAATGTATTTAGAAGTATGGTCATGGAAGGAATTAATCTCTGAGTTATATGCCCGGGTTGATTATTTGAAAGCTATTCTTTAATCTATCAACACAATGAATGTGTCATGGACCACACACTTGAAAAAAAGGCAAAAGGCAGAAATATATGAGGAAGTGCTAAAGCATTAATGCTAATGTCAATGTACAATACATCTCTCACTCCCCACTCTACCCTAAGATTAAGAAATAGTTGCTAGTGTGTTCAGGAAAGTTTTGTGTTGCTATGGAGCAAGCTGAGATTTGGGCTAAAGCATGTTAGTTGGAAACAGTTTATTCTCCACTGCTCAGCTGGTGTCTGGGCTTTGACAATGTTGTTGGCTTTCTTTTTCTTTAAGTGCACAGTCTTCGTTCATGGGCTGGACAAATCAGTTCATTAGGTGACCTCTCTAAGTGGGATGCTTTCAGTACTTCCTAGCTCTCAATATAATAGAATTTCTTAATCTCAGTCAATACCGGATGCATTTTTATGCAGCTTTTTATATGTTAACTCCATCTGCCAAGTCCTAAATTGTAAATGTGTATCAATGTAATGTGCTATATACAACATTTACATGAGAAATACAGAGCCAAATCCAACTCTGGTATAACTCCATTGGCTTCAACAGAGTTACACAAAGAATAGATTTGATTTGCAGTGTATAAATCAGCTAGTAGGTTTCATAAAGATAAAGAGTTTGAATAGATGTACAATGCTTTTCTGGGATAGTGTATCAGACCTTTCTAGAAAAAGGTCAAAGTGGATTTACCACATTATCTCCCATTAGATGTCTGTCTTATTTATGTGGAAAAGGGTGAGATTACATATAATAAATGAAGCACAAATAAATGGGGAGGTATCCTGGTGCTAAAGAAGACATGCACTATAAGATTGCAAAATATTTTAATGGCTGTAAGTGGAAGTTTTAAATGTGTCAAAGTGATTTACACTCATCAGTTTCCTTGACTTCCAATGGGATTTGGGCTCCTAATCTGCAAATCTTACCTACATTTAATTACAAAACAGAAAAAAAATCATCTTAATGCAAAATAATTGACAGTCTGACTTGAAGTTGCTACCTGGACAGTCAGATGAGATAGATTGACCCTGCTGTCTTTAGTTGGGCAAAACTCCTCTGCTGACATCAATAGACTGACTAGGGACTGCAGGATTGTGTCGGAGGACTGGGGAATGAAAGGAATATATGAATAGTTCAGCAAGACATGGGATTTATTATTTATTTAGTTGTAGATGCAGTTTCTCCTTTAAATACCTTAGTGGCACAGTTGTGTGTGCCCTACGCTTCCCTTCTGATTATACAAGTACTAAATAAGTGGGCAGTAACCGCTGCGCAGTAGTGTCTCAGGTAGACACACCCCTTGTCTCTCCTTTTGCATTTCAACAAGTAGTGGAACTGAACAAATTCAGTTTCACGCAAACTTCTTTCCAACCACAGAGCAGAGGTAGGACTTACTGATAGGGACTTCACCTCAAGAAAAAAGGGCCCACTTCATCAGGTAAGATAGATACATGAGCTTTGCAGTGGGCTTGGCAGTTTTCTACTAGTAATTACAACGTTTGCTTTTACGTTTTATGTTCTTAGAAAGATTTCAAACTTTCTCTAAAAAGTCCTCTGTGTTGGGGGAACCCCCCTCTGCTGTAATGGATCAAAAACTCCCATATGTTGCTCTTTGCTTATAAAGGGAAATGTAAAAATCACATTATTTTTTAAGAATCAAGTCCAGGGCACTTTAATATGAATACCCCACATAAAATGCACCACCGAAACTGAAAAGCAAAAATCCTCCTTATTTTGCTGCCAGGAAGCTGCAGAAATTGTTATAAAAATGCCCCGGCAGTAGGCAAAATGTAATTACTGAAAAAAACACTTCAAAATGCACTTAGATTTTTCAAGCAAAATACTTTCAGCAGCTTTCAGGGAACAAAATCCAGGACAGTCCTAGACACTCCACAGATCTCTGGAACTAGAAGTAGTCCCCATTACTTTTGGTTCCAGTGAGTATAGCTGCATTAGTTCAGCGTGTGAATAGACTAATTAGCTCTGCCTTTCAGAAAAACTAATCAGCCAGGCATAGCACTGTGTGAACACAGCAATACTGTTCACATGGTGTGAGGCAGTGTTGTGCTGTGTCCTAGCAGCAGATGAAGCAGGACGCAGTCTAGCTCAGGCAATGATCAGGAAAGGAGGGAAGGCTCAGTATTGGAACCAAGGTTTCAAATTTGGGACAAAAGTTTTCTTTCAAGGATTTTTCAGAACTATTTGGATGCAGCCCAATGAGACAATATTTTTTGGGCAATGTTCAAGGGGACAATGTTCGGTGATACTAAAAAGAAAGCTTCTGGTGAATAATTAGGAATATGAATATAATTCTTGGATGTTTAAGCATAGAAATATCTAATAGTAACAGGCAGTATTAGTGGGCGCATCTACATGAGATGCTAACTGTGCAGTAGTCTGATACTACAGCACAGTTGCATCATGGTAGCAGCACAAAAAGGTCATTTGCTGGCACTACTGCACAGTCACTTGGGTTACTGAACATTTATTTAGTACTTGTTTATATTAGTGAGTATTTGTCTCACCAATGCCATATACTGATACCCACTGGCTGTGCCTACATGAGATGCCATTGTGCAGTGGTTACTGTGATTTATTTAACACAAACAAGTTCTAAATAAATGTGCAGTAAAAGTATTTAATATAAACAGGTACTAAATAAATGTGCAGTAACCAATGCACAGTGGTGTCTCGTGTAGATGCAACCAATGAGCATCAGTATATGGCATTAGTGAGACAACTGCTACATCTAGTTCTTGTGCCCATCCCTCAACAATGCTGTTGACAAATTGGAAAGGGTTCAGAAAACAGTGACAAGAATGCTTGGAGGTCTGGAAAACTTAATTTATAGTGAGACACTCAAGAAGCTCATTTTACTTAGTTTATCCAAGAGAAGGTTAAGAGGTGACATGATCTCTTCATGCCCTATCCATGGAAGAGATTTGTGATGGCAAACTAGACTTTAATCTATCCTAAAATGGCAGACGAAGGTTGTTCTGAGTAGTAGTAGCACATTTTTAATTGCCAGTATAATCAACTCCTGGAACAAGTAACAGACTGACAAAGCAGTTCTTCCCTATTTCAAATCTTTAAACCAGAACTGGATATCTTTAAGAGTGTGTGTGTGTGTGTGTGTGTGTGTGTGTGTGTGTAACTGTAGAAATGACTTGTTGATGGTCTACAGTCTGTGTTATGCACAAGATCAGACTCGATGACTATAGCAGTTCTTTTTGATCTTACCTCTATGCATCTGAGAGGAAAAAAAATTATGGTAATCATCTGATATAAAGCCTATTGAAATTATATAGATTTTTTTCCCCCTATAACTTTTCTGAACTTCAGATCAGTCTTGTAAACTTTAGTCATATACCTATTGAAGACAATGAGAGTCATGCCAATCAGTGGATATTAGATGAAGCCCTGTGCAGTACAAATGTCAAGACTGTCATCATCAGTGCTGTCACCTGATATTTTTGATATTGATGTTACCCGAATACTGAAATTACTCTAGGGAGGGTAGAAAGCTTTGCACAATCCAATTTATTTGTCACCAATTTTTTATATTTTTACAGTCAGTCAGTAACTTTTACATTAATAGTGCAAAAGTTAACAAAAGGTACAAAAACAAAAGGTAACTGCTCTAGCCTTTACATAGGCTCAAAAATGTGTTTTTGTTTTTTTTAAACACCAAAAAACCAACCTTTTACCTTGTGGTGAAACTTGTATCTGAAAGAAAGATGTAAGGGATGGGGGAGGGAACTTACATTTTATTACATGAAATAAATTACTAAAACAGCAATATTGACATGGAGCTTGCTGTTTCACTATACAGACCAAACTGAATGCCAATGACTTTCATTGTGTTATCCAGCTTTTCAGTCTGGTTTCCGCTGGTTGTTGTTCTTTGCTGTCCACTAAAACAATCCTAGAGACAGAAAGAAAACAAACAAAGAGCCTCTGAGCCAAAATAATGATTTGCATTTAAAATGTTTAAAAACAAATAGTCAGGCAGTGAGGAAAATGTTGCCTCAATTACCCTGTTTTATCAAAACAGTTGGCTGCAGCTGAGTGTTCAGTTCTGGCGGGCTAGTCCCTTTAAGCATTCATGCTCTGCAATTCATTCCTAGGTTTGTTCTTTGATAGCTTGGCAGTATCATATATGTAGACATGGATAAATGAAAATATGGATATTGGAAAATGGGTCTCATGGCTAGATGGAACTAGTTTACATAGACACTGGGATAGCTTTGCACGGCTAGGGAGACTGAAACTTCAAAAATACTCAAAATCAACTTCAGTCTGAGTTTGAATTTAGCTATCAGTGGTCTGTTTAAATAGTCGTTGTGTTGAATTTTTTATTGGTAATCTGGCAGCCTCTTGATATTGGTAAAGACTGGCAGCCTCTTGATATTGGATTATTTTGAGACTAAGCAGTAGAAAATTTAGGTTCAAATTTTGATTTTTATATGATTAACTGATTTTTATCCCTGTACATACTAATAAGGATATTTCTGAGTGACTGCCATATCATATTCCATAAACTCCTAATGCTATTGCTGCTTTGAAGTTCTTTCATGAGTGTACAAAAGAAATGGGCTACTGGGGTCAAATGACCCCAGCAAGGTGTTCATCCAGCCTCTTCTTCAAGACCCCCAGGGTAGGAGCCAGCACCACTTCTCTTGGAAGCTGGTTCCAGATCCTAGCTGCCCCGACTGTGATCTTGAGAACGGGATGGAGGGTAAGGGGTTACAGACTTGGGGAAAGCCCAGTTTTCCTTTTTCACTCCTTTTTTTTTTTTTTTT
>NW_017729026.1:23113675-23117713 GCF_001723915.1 Gavialis gangeticus
GTTGGTTCCAGATCCTAGCCACTCTGGCAGTGAAGTAGCACCTCCTGATGTCTAGCCTGAATCTACCCTCTGCCAGCTTGTGACCGTTATTTCTAGTCACTCCTGGTAGTGCCCGGGGGAACAGAGACTCCCCAAATGCCTGCTGGTCCCTTCTGACTAGTTTGTAACAGGCCACTAGATCCCCCTTCAGCCTTCTCTTGTGGAGGCTGAGTAGGTTCAGGTCCCTTAGCCTCTCTTCATACGGCCTGCCCTGCTGCCCCCTGATCATGAGAGTGGCCCTCCTCTGAACCCTCTCCATGTTGTCCACATCCCTTTTGAAGTGCGGCACCCAGAACTGAACACAGTACTCCAGCCATGGCCTGACCACTGCTGCATAGAGGGAGAGTATCACTTCCTTGGACCTGCTTGAGATGCATCTGTGGATGCATGACAAGGTACGGTTGGCCTTCCTGACTGCATCCCCACACTGCCGGCCCATGTTCATCTTGGAGTCAGTGATGACTCCAAGATCCTTTTCTGCCTCTGCACTGACGAGAAGGGAGTTCCCCAGCCTGTAGGTATGGTGCTGGTGCTGGTGCTTCCTCCCCAGTATACCTTGCACTTGTCGGTGTTGAATCCCATCCTATTTCCATCCACCTACCTTTGTAACCTGTCTAGGTCCGATTGCAGCCTATTCCTCCCTTCTAGCATGCCCATATCCCTCCACATCTTGGTGTCATCAGTAGATTTGTACAGGGTGCTTTTTACCCCCTTGTCCAAGTCACTGATGAAGATGTTGAACAGTGAGGGCCCATTTTCACACCTAGGTGGGAATTTTTTGACCACATGTTTCTTCAGTGGAAAATGCCAATTTATCAAAACTGAAACCTTTTGGCTAAGTGCAGACATTCAAAAAGCCTGAGCCTGAATTGATTCAAGATTTGCACGTTAGTCTAACCTGAGTAGATTGAACCAGCAAGCAAGTGAATAGATATTCACTTTTGATTCTGGAAATGCAGGCACATGCCTGCAGTGGCTCAGGCCAGAAACTGGGAGGTGCTAGACTGAGCCTTTCTTTCCTTTCCACAGTGGCTGGGCCAGAGGGGAGCTGAGCTGAGGGATGAGGGGTGGTAGCCAGGCCCTGGCAGGACTGAATATGATTTTGGAGGGGTCTAAACCTCCACCCTGGCCTGCAGGGACCCCAGTTGGGGTATGCCTGGAGATGGAGGGGGCAAGCAGCCCCTGTCAGGCTTTTGAGGGGGAGGAGGAAGGAGTGTAGCCAGACCCTGACCCCACACCAGATGCCAGTCTGGCATGGCCCCCTAAGGAGAAGGGGGCAAGGAGGAGGTTTATTCCCCACTCTATCCCCTCTTCCCCTGGGGTACCCTATCCAGGGTCTGCCTGGCCAGGGTGGAGTAGCCTGTGTCAGACATTCCCCCCACTCCCCACTTCAGTGGCAGGGGAGGGGCATGGCCAGATGCCTGCCCTTCCCTCCCTTCTCCCAAGGGATCCCAGCCAGGGTCTGTCTGGCCTGGGAGCAGCAGCCCCTGTCAGTGTCCTCCCCGCTTGCTGCTCCAGGGGTGAGGTGTAGCCAGACACTGTCCCAGCATGGCCCCCTGAGGGGTCTGGGAGAGAAATTTCATAAAGCAGTTTGTCTTCAGTCAGTTATATATGATACTACATCCAACCAGGTTCATCTTAATCCAGTTTTGGCCATTTTGAAACTGGTTTATGTGCACGGAAATTTTGTTCTGGTACAGGTTTAAACTAGTTTCTGATCACTTAAACTGGATTATGTGTAATGTATATCCCTAGCCTCTGTGAAAAAGGGCCAGTTTTGAGGAATTCCTCTTTTCATAAAAACTCAGAAGTTGTCAAAATGACCCATTTTGATCTTTTTCAAAATAAAAAAAATCCTTTTTGGTTCAGAATAAATTTTTGTTTAGAAATGTATAGTAAAAAAACCTCAATTAAATATTTAATGAAATTGAACTTTCCAACTGGCGTAATCTGACTTCTTTTTTTTCACAATGACTTTTAAGGGCTTTGACTTTTTTCCCAAATATTTTTATTTTTTGCCCAAAAATCTTGCAAAAAGACATGATTGAAACACTTTCATGCCCAGGTCTAGCGGACATAGCTTGGTAACAGTGTTAGTTATCACAGCATCATTGAATAAAGGAACATACTTTTGAGAAGAAACAGAAGTCTCCATTGTTTTTGTTGGGTAATTCAGGTGAATTAGCTGGACAAATATCATGACTGATGAAACTAATGACTTGTTTGCATGTATGGTTTGTTATCAAAAAATAGTTAGCATTTCAACTTTAGCAGACAGACAGGCAAGCAGAAGCTCTCTAATGAATCAGAATGACAAAATAGTTTAAAGGATGCTGCTGTTTTCCACATAGCATTCCTTATTATCTCTTAAAAGAAAGTCATTGTTACTGTATTCCTTTAATCTGTTGAGGTGGTCTTAAAAGCCTCTTCTTGCTCCCTTACTACTTGAGGCCAAACTTGCTATCATTGTTTAAGAGAGGCACCCAAAAACTGACTCGAAAACAATGCCCATTTTTGTAAATAGCAGCCCTCATTGATAAGAGGCACCAAGCTAGGACAATGGACATTTTTTCATTAGCTAGGGCAGCCAAAATTGTACAGGTAGCCTCAGCATTAGCTCATGAGCCTGGAAGTACATCTCGAGATTGCAGTGAAGCATGAGGTTTAAAATAAAAAGGTGGAAAAACAGAACTCCCACAGCTCTTTCTTTGCATTGTTTGCAGATAATTAAAGCTGCAGGTCCAGCAGTGATTAGTTCAGGTATTTTAGTGCATGGTTCTGTGTAAATAATAGGTATTTGCAGTGCACTCTGGCAGATCTCTCATTATGAGCTCATTTGTTTGAGTTCTCATGTTCAAACAGGAAAACATGAGCCTGGGGCCCAATTTTGGACCAGGTTTCTCCAACCCAGGGGAACACTTGGAAATCAGGGGAGTCATTTTGTTTGAGGAGGGGAACAGTGCCTCCCCTCCACAAAGAGGAAGGGAATCAGCTTCCCTGAGATACATGAAAGGGCCAGGTACTTTGCATAAGCCTCCAGGCTGTTCTGTCTCTTTCCAGAAGCCTGAGCAGCTCCATTGGAGATGCACTATCAAGCTCTGTCCCATTTGTTGCTTCCTCAGAGAGGCCTTCTTCAAAGGGGATTTTACAGCACAGAGGAGCAATGGAAAACACAGCCTCAGGCTACAGGACCTTTTCACTGGATTTCTTGTCCTGACACCCTGTCTGTCTTCCCTTTCACTACCATGCAGGAATCTGTGACATGCTGCTCCACAGGATCTGGGAAGTAGGGAAGGTGTGGCAAGGGCTGCTGACTTCTCCCTTCAATGCAGGGAACAGAGGGTTTCCTTTGTCTACATATCTGAGGATGTGCCTGAGGTTTCTGTTTGCATTTACACTTATATATCTTCAGAGTGCCTCTACGAAAGTCAGTGGAATGACTCTGGGTTCACTCAGGTGTCACTGAGCTTAGAACTGGACCAGAGTGAGTGGTCTTCTTTTTCACTGGCTGAGCCCGAGGCTGAATTGCTTCAGTCTTCACAAACAATAAGCAAGTGAACAGGCATTCATTTTGATTCTGGAAATACAGCCATATGCCTGCAGTGGCCCAGGCCAGAACCTGGGGGATGCTAGAGCACACTTCCCTGATGGGCTAGAACAGACAGCTTGGATCAAGGCTAGCCTGCCCACTCTGCAAGGGGAGGGGGTCTGTAGGAGAGGTGCAAAGCATCCTGGGATGCTGGATGATTCAGTTAATTTGCATCTGGAGGGGATCTGGGACAGAAGTTCAATAAACCAATTTAACCTAACTTAGATGAGTCTGATACTACATCCCTCCAGGTTTATCTTAAACTGGTTTTAGCCAGCTTGAAAGTAGTTTATGTGTACTGAACTTCTGTTGTGTTACATACATGAACCAGTTTCTGATCACTTATACTGGCTTATGTGTAGTTTCTGTCCCTAACCATTAAGTTCACTATGATACTTTAGGCAGCGGAA
>NW_017729026.1:23122713-23125923 GCF_001723915.1 Gavialis gangeticus
AACTTAGATGAGTCTGATACTACATCCCTCCAGGTTTATCTTAAACTGGTTTTAGCCAGCTTGAAAGTAGTTTATGTGTACTGAACTTCTGTTGTGTTACATACATGAACCAGTTTCTGATCACTTATACTGGCTTATGTGTAGTTTCTGTCCCTAACCATTAAGTTCACTATGATACTTTAGGCAGCGGAAGAAAAAGAGAAGGAAAAATAATAGGAAAACTATGGAAATAAGGTGCTTGCATTGGTCAAACTTTTCTCTGAGTGTTATAAAAACCATTGTGATGGTAGAAGTAACTTATTTTAGCCCCTAGTGTAATGTGTTTATAGGCTGAATTGTGTGGTGTTTACCAGAGAATGTGCTGTCTTTCAGAGAACGCCAAACACATCTTGATCCTCTGCAACTTCTGACCTTTACTAAGCAAAGCTGTAGTTGCACGCTATTACTGTAACTGCACATGATCAGGACTCAAGTAGAGATGTCTGACAGTTTGTGTATCATGTATTATCGTCAGAAAGAGCATGTTCATATACAAAAGTGGTATTTATGACCTGTTTTATGAGGCATTGGCTTTTGTTAGTGATATTAAAATATATTAAAATGTCTGTTTATCTGAAAAGGGTTCCATCCATGATTTCTGAAATATTGTGAAAATGGGCTGACCCCAAGAGACAGATGAGTATCAAGAGCACAAGTCCAAATTCTTGTACAAATGCACCTTTGGAAGATATTGATAGAATTCCTTTTCTGTCATCACTTTGGATATTTGCTTTCTGACAATGCATTAATCATGGAAATAATCTTTTTAATAGCCACTAAAAATGATCACATCATCCTGGTACATCTCTTCATGACATTCCTCACAATGCTAAACAGTGAAAGAACTGCTTTTTGTTTGATCATCACACTATTTCCAGTTGAGTCTATTGCTTTAGAAAGGAGGGAGAGGTGACAAGGGAAAACAGCTTGATTTCATCGGTCCTTATCTTGAATGGTCTTTCAAAATTGTGTTCGCAGATCCTTCAGTCGTGTGCACCTCTTTACGACCCCAGAATAGGCACATAAAATATTCATGGAGAGAGAGATTTGTAACCACCCCATTATAAATATTTTACATTTTATTTCCTTTGAAGGGGATTATTTATGTAAAAAGGGATTACACAAGGGCTCATAATCTGGCTCCCAGGTGTGCCCACAAAGTAGGTACGTTATTGGAATTTGGTTAAAAATTATCCCAAATGCTGTTTATAACAAAAATCCTATTTATGACATTTTCTAAATTTCTTTCTTATTATAGGGTCTGATATATAAGGGACTGTGCCCCTGCTCCAAGTTGCCAATTAAACTACAATTTACATGGCAGAGTTGGAAGCCGTGCAGCATGGGGATTAAGTCCTACATCTTGTGTTTTGGCCTTAGGAGAGTCTTTTAGGCTTAAAAATCTGTGATGGGAGAAATAGTTTAGTCAGTTTGCTAAAAACTTCAGATGCATCATAGGAATTTTGTTTGCCAGCACGTTCACATCTACAGCCACACTGTTTTTTGAGCTGTTATGAAAAAAACAAAGACATAATATGGTACATACTATCCACAGAAGCAGATTTCAAGGTAAAACTCACTGTTTACCTTAATGTCAGGAATGTAAGAATGCAGTTCTTTATCAATAAGGTAGAGTATGGTATGTGGACCTGTTTAAAGTCTTCAATGAAGAACATAAAGCAGACCTAAGATGATGACAGGATTTGCTGTAGCTCTGAAGACCCCACTTAGAACAAGCATGTGTAAACACTTGCACATTCACACATTCATGCTTGAAGGGCATTAACATTGTCTCGAGAATCACAGCAGTAGCCTCTATATGTTCTTGATCTATAATTTTAGATGAGAAATCTTTAAAGGACCCCATGGTATAAACTGGGCATACAGGAAGAGGCAAAGCCCAAACTGAAAGGCAAAGTCCAGTGTGCCACAGGTTCTCTTGCTATATATTGCTTCCAGTGGCTGATGGGAGAGGTCAGGCTGTTTCTTTTGTGTTTTTGGATGAGTTCAGTGCTGCAGTGGAATATGGCTGAACAATGCTAATAAAGATACTGTCCTTGATACCCAGAAGAAATAACTGCTGAATTCTGCAGTATCTATAGCCACCATCTCACTGTGCCTTAAAGTGCCAGGTGTGGAGTTACTTGACTTTATTGACTGAGTTATATATAATGATGAGATCAAAGTCTAATGCTACTGTATATTTATTGTTTCATAATGCTGTATTTAGATTGCAAGACTTAGGTGCAATTTCCTTGGCTTGCCTAACCAGGAAATAGGAGAAAGTTCTCAAATATTTCCTCATGTTTTATATGAGAGCCAATTCAAGGCTGGCACCAAATTTTGGTAGTGTTTAGTTAATGCTAAGACAGACAACTATTCTTCATAACATTTCTGTGGTTTAATTTGTTTCACAGTGTCTTGTCAGCTGGGATGGTGTATGGTAGCTTTGTGAGCTGTTTGAAGCACTGTGCATTGCTTTATGGTAAAGGCTGTGTCTTGTAGAAGGACTATGCTATACCTCTTGTAGAATAGTTGGTTTCTTCTCTAGCACTGCTAGAGAAGAGTTTTCTTTCTGTTATATGATAAGATTAGAAAGATACAGATGTGTAGAATATGCTGCATTGCGTAGAATATTTTGATATATACCTCAGCACCTAGATTTCTTAACACTGTCTACCAACCCCCCCCCCAAAAAAAAAAGCAAAAAAAAAAGCAGGGTGTTTGGATTAGATTCTCAGTTGATACAAACAGGCACTTGTCTACCAGTCCAGTGGGGAAAGGAGACCAAAGCCCTGAAGTAAGTGGGGAAGTGGGTGACCTGGAGGAAGCACAAGCAAGAAGGGGCAACAAGGGAGGCCTTCTCATTTGTCCTGAGAAAGTAGGACAATCAGTTAGTTACCTCCGGTGTCTGTACATGAATACATGGAGCCTAGGAAACAAGCAGGAAGAACTGGAAGTCCTCACAGAATCATGAAACTATGATGCAACTGAAATAACAGAGACTTGGTGGGATAGCTTGCATGACTGGAGTGCTGTTGTGGATGGGTATGTTCAGGAAGAATGGGATGGGGACAGGAGAAGAAGAGGCTGTTCTTTATATAAGAAAACTGTACAATTGGTCACCCTTTCAAGGAGAGACAAACACCAATTTCATCCTCAGAAGTATTA
>NW_017729026.1:23125934-23128082 GCF_001723915.1 Gavialis gangeticus
GACAGGAGAAGAAGAGGCTGTTCTTTATATAAGAAAACTGTACAATTGGTCACAGTTCCAGTATGAAACTAGGGATAGGTCCGTTGAAAGTCTCTGGGTTAAGGTAAGAGGGGAGTGCAATGAGGGTGATTTCATGGTTGAGGTCTGCTATAGAAGATGAGGTGGATGAGGCTTTCTTTAAACAGCTAATGGAAGTTTTCCAGTCACAGGCTCTGGTTCTGGATTGAATTCAGGATCTTGAGAAAACGAAGGAAAAAGAGCAGCAGAGTATGGACCCTGGACTTCAGAAGAGCAGATTTTGACTCACTCAGGGAAATGATGGTCAGAAACCCCCAGGAGGCCAGTCTGATGAGGAGAGTAGTCCAGGAGAGTTGGTTGTACTTTAAAGAAACCTGAGTAAGGGTTGAGGAACAAACAATCCTGCTGCACAGGAAGAATAGCAAGTATGACAGAAGACCAGCTTAGTTTAGCAGGGAACTCTTTAGTCAGATAAAATACAAAAAGAAAGCTTATAAAAAGTAGAAACTTGGACAAACTACCAGGCAGGAGTATGAATGTATTGCTCAGGTATTCAGGGATGAACTCATGAAGGCCAAATCATGAATGGAGTTGCAGCTAGAAAGGGGACATGAAGACTAGTAACAAGAAGGCTTTCTACAAGTATGTCAGTAATAAGGGGAAAATCGGGGAAAGTGTGGATCTCTTACAGAATGGGAGAGGCAACTTACTAACAGATGATGTGGAAAAGGTTGAAGTACTCAAGGCCTTTTTTACCTCAGTCTTCACAGACAAGGTCAGCTCCCAGAATACCTCACCTGGCAGCATAGTTTGGGGAAGAGGTGAGCAGCCAACAGTACCAAAAGAACAGGTTAGGGACTATGTAGAAAACCTGATCATGTAAAAGTCCATGGGGCTGGATGCAATACACCTGAGTTTGCTGAGGGAGTTGGCTGATGTGATTGCAGACCCACTGGCCATTATCTTTGAAAATCTGAGGTGATTGGGAAAGGTGCTGAATGATTGAAAAAGGCCAAATATAGTGCCCATCTTTAAGAAAGGGAAGAAGGAAAATCTGGAGAACTACAGACCTGTCAGTCTCACCTCAGACCCTGGAAAAATTGTGGAGCAGGACCTTAAAGAATCCATTTCTAACATTTGGAAGAGAAGGTGATTCACACCAGTCAGCATGTGTTCACCAAGGGCAATTCATGTCTGACCAGCCTGACTGCCTTCTATGATGAGATGACTGAATCTGTGAACACAGGGAGAGCACTGGATGTGATACCTTGATATACCTTAGCAAGGCATTGATACAGTCTCCCACAACATTCTTGCAAACAAGCTAAAGAAGTATTGGTTGTATGAATGGACTATAAGATGGATAGAAAACTGGTTGAATTGTAGGTGTCAAAGGGTAGTAATCAATGGCTCAATTTCTGTTTGGCAGCCAGTCTCAAATGGAGTGCCCCAGGGATTGGTTCTGCAGCTGGTTTTGTTCAGTCTCTTTATCAATGATCTGGAAGATATGGTGGAGTACACCCCCAGCAAGTCTGTGGATGTCATCAAGCTGGGGGAAGCAGTAGATATGCTGGAGGTTAGGGCTAAGATTCAGAGGGACCTAGACAGTTCAGAGGATTGGACCAAAAAAAATCTCATGAAGTTCATTATGGACAAATGCAAAGTCCTGCATTTAAGCTAGAGCAATACCATGCACTGCTACAGCCTGGGGACCGACTGGCTAAGCAGAAGCTCTGCAGAAAAGGACCTGGGGGTTATAGTGGACAATAAGCTGAATAGGAGCCAACAGTGTGCCCTTGCTGTGAAGACCAACAGCATACTGGGCTGCATTTGTAGGAGTGTTGCCAGCAGATTGAGGGAAGTGATTCTTTCCCTCTGTTCAGCACTGGTGAGGCTACATCTGGGGTACTGTGTTCAGTTTTGGGCCCCTCACTGCAGAAAGGATGTGGACAAATTGAACAGAGTCCAGCAGAGGGCAACAAAAATGGTCAGATGGCTGGGGAATATGACTTTTGAGGAAAAACAGAGGGAACTGGGCTTATTCAGTCTGGAGAAGAGCAGATTGAGGAGAGATTTAATAGCAGCCTTCAACTACCTGAAAGGTGGTTACAAAGAGGATGGAGCTAGCCT
>NW_017729026.1:23133082-23143959 GCF_001723915.1 Gavialis gangeticus
TTGGATTTGGAGATTCAGCCACTGAACCTTCACACAGCCCTAATGTTTATGCTCTTACGGGGTTTCATGTCAAATCATATTCCTACACAGCAGTAGCTAAATATGTTAGAATGTTTGTGGAATCTCCGTCCTTAGAGGTTTTTATAACCTGAGTAGAGAGAGCCTTGGCTGGAATGATATAGTCAGGGTTGGTCCTGTTTTGAGTACTGAGTTGAGTTAAATGAACTCCTAAGGTCCCTTCCAACCTTAACTTTCTGTGATTCTGTACCAAAGTCAATGAAGCCAGGCATACTTAAGAAGTTCTGGATTACTTTCTCTTCTATAGCTATTTTGTTTATTAAATTCAATGAACTGGACAAAATAGAAAATACTGTTTGTTACTATTTTACAAGAATATACAAATTTTTTGGCTCTGATTACTAATCCAAAAGGCCACTACCTTCTTCACCTTCAAATTCATTCCGAATTTCACTATTACAAAACAATGGCTGACCAATAATGGGTAGACAGGCATGAGTGTTGTTGTGTTCTTTGATCCAACACACATACACATATGCATATGCATGTTCTGTTAGGCTACAAGCTCATTAGCTCTTTAGCTTTGGGTGAAATATATATTTTTTCTTTTTTGGTGGAAAATTTCAGTGGGGAAATAAACATTCATATTCATTGGATGACAGTTGGGTGATCATAATAGCATATTTCAAAAGCTGTTTTAAGAAGACATGCCCAGGAGTGCCTAAAAACTCAGTAGGGTTTTCTTTGCTGTGGAACATGCATGAAGATTAAAAAAAAATCAAAGAAATATGAACAGGGTAGGCACTTTGTTTTGTATAACAAACTGGGTGCAGCGCAACAGCTGGAACCACTCTGCATCCACTATTGCACTATTTTGGGTTAAAATCTTATTCTAGTTGAATGCCAGTTGAGTGGGAGTCTCCACATACTGCTTTCATATAAAGTTCCTCCATTCCCAAAGCTCTAGTAATATTTAAGTAAGCAGCCCAATACAAAATATAAACACCAGTCTTTTGGTCACAGGAGGAATTTGCCGATGATAGACAGATTGCACCTGATACTCACAGGATCTCTTTTAATAGCAATAAATCTCTCTCTTTTTGTGGATGAGTGCTTTGCCCTAATCACTGGCTAAGTTTTACATGCAATACCATTAAATAGTCCCTGGTTTCCAACAGACTAGCAGTTGCTTCGCGCGCCAAATAATTTCTTTACTACAAAGCTTGTCATTGTGCCAAATATGAAGCCCCACTGATCTTTCCCAAAGGTCCTTTAAGCACATGTGCAAATGCATTTTCATCCTCTGATGTGCTGAATGCATTAATCACTGGGGAATCAAGATAACTTGGTAACACGGGTCTGTGACTCAACTAAACGTTACACGGTCTGCTAGTTATATCTGGTATCTGTGTCTTGTGCAAATATAGCAGAGGGAGGGCAATTCCTGGGTCTTTTGGGTGGCGAAGAGATGTTATAAATGGTTGAAAGAGAAGTGAATAGGTGTCAGTGTCTTCATTGCTTCAGCTGCTTTTGGGAGCTTATGTAGCTACACAGCTGGATGTCCAGAGGATGCAATGGAAGCTCTTGCTTTTGGCTCCTTTCCAACTGCCTCCAAATGCACTTGAAAATTTCCATGTGACACTTTATGTAGCACCTGCTTGACAAACAAAAAACAACTTTCCCCTCCTCCATTATGCCGTACATCTGTTATTTTGATGACATGGAAACTAGTGTAACAGTTAGATTCATTACTTGTCCACTAAGTTGATTCCAGCTAAGCTGAAAAGTTTTCAGTGTGTGTTCACTCAGTGATTGTTTAGACAATCGTACAAATTAGGAAATCCTCTCTACAAAGAGAACTGTCATACAGAGCAATTGAACTTGGATGGATATGTTTATATGAGAGGTGAGCCTGAGATGCAACATTTTATTCTGTCCAAATCCAGATGCCAGACCCTAATGTTTATCAATATTTGGATTTGGAGTTTTGGTTCAGCTCTACTTCCCTTTAAATACAGACTGGAGAAAGGAGGCATGAAAGTATGTGGTGACCATAGCCACACAAGAAATGGCATGGATTATATACCCTTAACTGTCTCACCTGTATACTGCCCTTTCCCCCACTTCTGGGAGGTCTTTTTCTAACATTTCAAATGTCTGGGAAATTTTAAACAGCTGTTATTTAATTTTTTTAATAAAAAGTTTCTGGCAAAGAAATGTTTCTTTCTTTCTGCACAATTATGGATTTTCTCTCCATTAAATTACACAGGTTCAAGGACATGGGCAATCTTAAAAGAATGATACATCTAAAATTCAAGATGCCAGAATGCACCTATTATTTACTATAGTTGAGTATCTTTCAAAGGCTTGATTTCAACAGGACAACTCTGGTGTTTAGAGATAAATATATCTATAGGGCTTGGCATGATTTGAATCAAAGAGAATTATTAAGAAAATATCAATTTATTTTAGATATCATTGTCACTGGTTTTATAGTGCTATACATGTGTTGACTTCAGATGACTTACTCCAGATTCCATTCATCTGAAGAAGAAAACTAGGCTATCTGTTATATAGATATCCTTGAACTTTGGAGTAAGCATGGGAGGGAGTTAAGCCAAAATTGTATACCTAAGCAGTCCTGAATTTGGGGAGATTTTTGCTTCCAGTCCAAATATTGTGCTTTGGACGATACTCTAAAATATACATTATCCTGAAGCTAACACTTTGCAGAAAAATGAATGTTATACACTTACACTGGCCAGCAGCTAAGAAGAGATGGAATAGAAGAACTCTGCAAACTGGTTTTCCTCCATCTCCTTATTTTGCATCACTTAGCCTGATCTCATCCATAGTGCCAATTCTGTACTATGCTTTCATCAAGAAATACATCTTAGAGGGATACAAACCTATTATAGGATGCACTGCTTTGATATGTGAGGCCAAAAGACACTGTAAAGGACTGACACACTCATTTGAAATGTAATACATTAAGTATAAGAATCAATTTATACTAAAGCTAAAGAATGTTCTGCGCTGAGCATAAAATGTTCAACCATGAGTTGTACAATAGAAGGGGGAGTTTAAACAAGCAATGCTCTGTATTTTATATTAAATGTTGACTTTAGGTATCATGATTCTTTTAAATTTGTGCCTACTTTGGCCAAACTGCACAGAACAGACCAGTCTTTACCCCAAAAGTAACAACTCTACCCTCTTTCGGGCTCATAAAATGCCTGCCTGAGACTATTTACACTGTCTGTAGCAGGGCTGTGTACAGTATATTTTGCTGATGAACAAGAAATGAAACCACCTTCCTCCAAAGCCTCATTTATAATGAATGAGTCCCATTTCTTGTGGAGTTCGCACTTGTTTGACATGCTGAGACCTGCTCACCCATAAATTCACACAATTTATGCGCACCAGGTAGACCGTTAGACTGTTTAGACCTTTTTGAAGACAGACTTTCCCTTGAAGGGGATAGGAGAACTACATTTATTGCCTTTTTGTTGGATAACTTACAGCCAGCTGAGAATCTGCAGGGATCAGAGTAGCTTTAAAGCAGTGAATGGCAATTTTTCCCTTATTGCTCTGTGGTGGGTTAGGAGTAATGCAGGAAATAGAGCAATAAGAGATGATCAGAGGGCCCAAGGGCTCTCCTGCCAGCACAGAGAAGAGTAGCTCAGTGGGAAACTTGCTCAGGTGGGCTCCTTAGCTGCTGTAAAAAAGAATCAGTGTGCCTTTGCCCCCTTATCACTGCACCTGCCATTCAGTGGTGGAGTTGGGACACTAAGGCTTATCTTCCGTGCATCAGACTGTGCCTCCTTGGATGTGTGGAGTGTTGCCAAACATATTAGTTGGGCAATACAGGCAGTCCTTGACTTAAGACATTTCGAGTTACAATGAACGGCACTTAACGCTTATAAACTGATACCCCATTTTGACTTTCTGATGTCATTTTCAACTTTACAATGTTTGATCCCATGCCACACCACACCAGCGAACAAGTTCACTGTGTCACCCATCTCCCTGGAGAACATCTGTCCAAACTTCCTTGGACACTTTCTTTAAGAAAGCAGACAAGACTCCAGAAAAACCTGCCGCCAAGACTCCTGAGAAGAATCCAGCCAAGAACCCTTTAGAAAGTCCAACCAAGAGCCTTTCAAAAAGTCCAGCAAAGTCACCTCAAATAAGTCCTTCCAAATCAATATGATTGCTATTTACAATATATATACATTAATGTAGCTATATTACTCATCTATAATTGAATGAGTACAAAATTCTGGGTTATTTTGGGTGAAAATAGGGTATCGGGCCTTGTTTCAGGAATCAATCTCGCATTTATAACATTGTTCCTATAGGAAAATCAGTTCTGAATTACATTTTGACTTAAGATGCAGTTTTTAGGAAACAATTGTGTTGTAAGTCCGAGGACTGCCTGTACTACTTCACTTGTGCCCAGTGAATCTTTTAAAGTTAGCTGCTGTCTTGCCCAAGTCATCAGTACATGATAAGGCAGAAGTTTGCCTGGTAGCTCTCCTTTTTTCAGTTGATGGCTCAACTCTGCAATATACAGATTTACAGACAGGATGGTGAAAGAGGCAGCACAGTCAAGTCTACAATTTAGATAAAGCTCATTATACTGTCTACAAGCTAGAAAGCTCAGTTTTCTTTTTTGTCTGCAGAAAATGTTACCTGCAAAAGAACAAGTGGTGGCAGGAGAAAACAAAAGAGATACAAAAGTTTGCTGACACCCATGACATATGTAGTTTTTTCAGCACAACCAAATCTATTTATGGGCCAAGTACACAAGGAGCCATTCCCCTGATGTCCAATGATAGAATAATACTCTTTAAAAACAATTCCACTATCAATGGATGGTGGAAGGAGGACCTTCAGGATCTCCTGAATCAAGGTTCTAACACTGAAGACAATGCAATGGAAGTTATTCCACAACACCCTATTAAGGCCTACCTTCCAAATCTACCAACTTTTAAAAAGGCCTTGAAAGCAATGAAGCAGATGAAAAACAACAGACTATGTGGTCTTGATAGAATACCAGCTGAATATTATAAGCAAGGTAGAAAGAAGCTCTCGCCAACTGCATATTTTTATTCTGAAAATCTGGAAACACACACAGAACCCAGTGACCTGAGAGATGCCAAAAATGTTATCATATTCAAGAGAGGAACGTTACTATCAGTGACGTCTTTGGGAAATCCTCCGCATCAACTGGGAGAACAAACAGCACCATCCTGACTCAAGAAAACTCTACTAGCATTGAAACATTAATTTTCTTGGACAGGACATAAGGATGCCTGACAATTGGCTCCTGAAACAGGTCTTATACTCCCAACTCACCAATGGTCACAGCTCTAGAGGTGGGCAAAAGAAGAGATTCCAGGTCACCTTGAAGGCCAATCTGAAAAAAACCCATGATATTAGCAAAAGTACTTGGAGACTCAAACACTGGATCACCCCCAATAGTGTTGTGACGCATGACAAGGTATCAATCACTGAATAAACTCAACTTACTATTGAGGTGAATAAATGAGAGAGACAAAGGGAAAGGGCTGTGACATGACATTACCAAGACCCTCTCCTTCATCCCAGAACAACTTGCCATATCTGCAGCTGAATATGAGGATCTTGGATTGGCCTCCTCCAGACTTATTCATGACTCCCCTGTTTACTGGAAGACTATCCTCCTCATATCAATGGGTTGCCAATGATACTGTCCACAAGCTAGAGAGCTAAATTTTCCTTCTCTCTGCAGACATGTAACCTACTAAGTATACCAGGGAGCACAAGCAGTCACTTCCACATGAATAACTGTTTTTTACTGAAGATCTGGGCTTAGCTATTTAATAGACACAGGGTTGCAGATTATCATAACTATTGAGGTTCCATGCAGAGGTTAACTGTCATGTCACATAGATTTTCTATTGAAATATTGTACCTTCTGTTATCCACAGGCTCAAAGAGTCATTAAGTGACCCGTGCAATGCAAAACTGCAGTGTTTTCCTAACATGATTTTTAAGCTTCCTGACAGCTCTGTGCCAAACATCTTCCCCATCCTCTTCATAATGCCGTAATCCTCCAAAGAGGACCTCTAGTGCCTGTACCACAAGCTTTTCCAGTGTCGCTAGTAATCAGGATTAACTACCAATCTCTGTCTACTATGTATGTGCTTTATAAGAAAAAATAAAGAATGCCTGGGGACTGAACGCAAAGTGGTGCAAGGCCCATGGCTTCTGAATTCAATTATCCATTGGCTAGACAGAGCCTAAATTTGTTGACCTTCAAGACATGGTCAAAGGCTTGTGTATTTACTCAGCTTTTTGCCTGGAGGGAGTAAGTGTAGGTATGGTGACATGCTGTATGAAGGCTGGGAATCTATCCAGATTCACATTTTGTCAATTAACTATGTAAACTATTTTAAAGTTTTCTGCATGCACAGTGCGCAATGGGTGCATTCTACAAAGCCCAAAATAAATAAATAATATTCCCTCTTCTAAAGGCTGAGACTGAAGGAAATGAACTCCTGCTGAACTGTTTGAAACTATTATTTATTAATAGGCAGTACATAAAACTTAACCATTCCTGCTGTTTTATCCTAACCTACCGTACAATGTTTATACATGACCAGATTCAGTCCCACCGGCAAAAGACGCTGCAAATGCTAACAGAAACTGAAGAGCTGATTCAGCATGTGTTCTCATTGCCCTAACTATGCCCCCTCCCAAGCCAGTACCATATGCCTTTGTTCTGAGCTGTGTTGAATGGTTGTGGGGTCACAATGCACCCCATGATAGACTATCTGATACCAGAGGTCCTGCAGCAAGCTCTGCATAGATCCTTGAGTGTATCAGGCCCTGCTCTGGTGATGGACTTGTTCACTCATATACTCTTTTACTGTACTCTAGTAACATCTACCTCATAGGTGTCAAACTCATCCAGCTTTGCAGACCAGATGAGTGTCATGGGGCTGGGCTGTAGGTTGGATTGGACTCATGGATTCCCTTCTTCTCCCACTGCATACCTGATCTAGCAGCTGCTCCATCTGGTCTGGGAAGGGTGCTGCATGCCATATGGATCCCAGAGTGGATGGAATAGGGGCCACATGTGGAACAGTTGGGCCAGTGACAGTTGCACTGCACGCAGTGGCTGTCCTGGCCAGACTGCACCACATGTGGCACCTGCCCTGGCATCTCTTGGACAGTGTTGAACATGGCACCTGCTCCAGCCAGACTGGGACCCTTGCTGCATGAGGTGCCTGTGAACAGCATGGGTCCTGGAACCGCTGCAGTAGGCATATTGTTCATTCAGGGCAGCTACCATGTGCAGCCCAGCTGCCACTCTGGCCAGATTGCTCTACATTGCAACCACTACAGGATCCACATTGCATGAAATATGGGCCGAGACTAGATGGAGCACTGCTGGGGCAAAGGGAGGTCCATAGGCTGAATTCAGTCTGTGGACTGGCTCTGCACCACAGATGTACACCATAGCCCATGTGGGTCAGTTCAGACACAGGGGCAGAACCAAGGGCCCCATTGTAGGATTCATGGATAGGATATGGCCTGGTAGGCTGTAAGTTTAAAACCTCTGGTCTAGACCTTATGAGGGGTTTTTATGGAGAAGGAGGAAAAAAAGCCTCTTCCTTAAACTTGTATTTCCTATGTAAAAGCCTAACATAATTTCAGTCTCTATGATCAGGAAGCCCTGGCAGTGCTTTCTTTTTACAGCTTTTAAGCTGCAGAGATCCTCACAGGAAGAGATAGGCAGGTTCTTGGCTAGTGAAATGCCCAGCACTAAAGATTTCTGACTACCCAACACAGGTGCATCTACCTGTGCATTTCCTGTGGCACCAGTTTACTTGTGAGTAAATAACTGCCCTCTTCAAAAGCCAGCTCTGCTCATTGCTCTCTGGTCAGCCACTTCCCTGGCCAGGAGCAACATGCACAAGGCAGAGGCAGCACATGGTAACACCCTTCTCGCCTCCTGTGCCTCCTCATGCTATGGCTCCTCGAGCCCCTGTCCCTGGCAGTGACACTATTGCCCTGTGCTCATACGGGCCTCCATGCTGGCCCGCTGTGCTGACTATGAGCTGGCCCACAGCTGTTCTACCCCTCCGGGCTCTCCCACATGCAGTGATCACCTGCCTGCTCACCATGGGCTGTCCCATGGCTGCTACTGCACATCTGCCAACACCACCCATACACCTGGCCACACCTCAGCAGGGACACTGATGATGTGCTCAAGGACGCCACCACCGAGGCTGCTGTCGCCCTCTTGGGCCTCCTGCCCTGCCACCTCTGGGCCCGCTGGGCCAGCCAGGACTGGTGGTGACATGTCATCCAGCACACCTGGGAAGATAAGCAGTGGCTGGAGGCCTTCCGCATGACCTGGGCCACCGTCCAGGACCTCGAAGAACAGCTCTGGCCCGATCTGGAGAACAGCTCTGGCCCTTCTCTCTGTGTACACCAGGGTGGCCCCCGCCCTTCTGAAGCTGGCTATGCCTGCCAACCTGCAGTACATCGGCCTGGGTTTGGCGTGGGCAAGTCCACTGCTGGGAGGCCGTCCTGATGGTGTGCAGGACACACTGGGGAATGCTGCGCTTCATGTGCATAACCCCCGGTGGTGGAGGCAGGGTTCCATGCCCTGGGATTCCCCCAGTGCATCAGGGCTCTGGACAGGACCCACATCCCCATCACCTGCCTGCCCCACAGAGACTGCCCCAACTACGTCTGGAGGGGCATTCACTCCATGTTGCCTCAGCTGTTGTGGACCACTGCAGGGCCTTCATGCATGTGAGTGCTGGCTGGGTGGGCAGCACACATAAGGGTTGCATCTTCTGGAATTTCAGCCCGCTGGGCCTGGTGGTGAGTCGAAGCTTCATGCTGGGAGTGCCAGACCGGCAGCTGGGCACCATGGTGGTCCAGCCTCTCCTCATCAGGGACCCTGCCTACCCACTTCTGCACTGGCTCATGTGACCCTACACTGTTACCACCCACCTTGAGTGTGCTGAGGACAACCTCCCCTGGGTCATTGTTGCAGTCTGTGTTTAAAACAGGAGGAGGTCTTCTGCGAGGCCTGGGCGGAGGAGGCATGGTGTGTGGAGGATGCCTGGCAGCAGGACCATCACCTGCAGTGGCAGTGGCATAAGTGCCCCCCCCCACCTGAGGCCCCAGGAGTGCTGTACACGTGCCAGTGGGGGCCAATGCATGTGATGCAGGAGGTGCTGGCTGACCACCTCCTCCAGTACTCCTCACTCTAGCCTGCCTGAACTACCACCCACAGACCCCCTCACTCCCCCCCCGCAATCTCCAGCACCATGCTCACTGCAGACAAGTCTCACAAGAACAAGTCATTTCCCTCACTTCAAAGAGATCCCCCCCCTCAAAAAACACAGCCTTCCACCAAAAATAAAACACCTTTTTCCCCTGTGAAAATTTTGTTCAATGTCCTTTGTATGCCATCTTGGGGTGGGGGGGCTGCGGGGTGGCAGTGACTGGGGGCAGAGCTGAGCAACAGGTGGTCATCACTCTGGCCTCTGGCCACTCCCCCATGGGTCCGCATGCCACAGTGAGTGCAGCTGGAAGGGGGCTTGCTCAGGGGTGAAAGCAGCTGGTGCTCTCCCAGTGTGGGTGGTTCCCACTGCAGCAGCTGGTGTCCAGGGCTAGCAGGACCAGTGTGTGGTCCTGCTCAAGATAGCTCTGGCCCTGCACCCATGTGGAGGTGGGGTAAGTTGCAGGGCTAGGCCCAGGTGGTGGGGGCCTAGGTGGTGCCAGACCCAGGGCCTGGACAGCGCAGGCAGCTGTGCCAAGCAGTAGTGCTGGGGTGCAAACAGGCTACAGCAGCTGGTCTGCAGCCTGCCCAGGGATGCAGAGGGGGCTAGAGTGACCTCAGGCTCCCTTCTAGTGTGCCCTAGGATTCTGAGTACATGCAGGCTTTTAAATAATCATAGTTAGAAGGGACCTCTGGAGGTCATCTAGTTCAACCCCCTGCTCATAGCAGGACCATCCCCAATTAGATCATCCCAGTCAAGGTTTTATCAAGCCAGGTCTTGAAAACTTCCACGGATTGAGCTTCCACCACCTCTCTGGGTAACCTGTTCCAGTGTTTTACTACCCTCCTAGTAAGAAAAATCTTCCTAACATCTAACCTAAACTTCACTTGCTGCAACTTGAGACGGTTGTTCCTTGTTCTGTCATCTGCCGCCACTGATAACAGTATAGCTCCATCCTCTTTCAAACCTCCCTTCAGGTAGTTGAAGGCTGCTATTAAATACCCTCTCAGTCTTATTTTTTCCAAACTAATAAGCCGAGTTCCCTCAGTCTCTCCTCATAAATCATGTGTCCCAGTCCACTCACCAATTTTGTTGCCCTCCGTTGGACTCTCTTCAATTTGTCCTGTAGTTACTAGGGTCCTCCCTCCTCCGTTTCTTGAAAATTGGGACCACATTAGCCAGTTTCCAATCCCCTGGCACCCGGCCAGATGACCACGAATGCTCATACAGCCAGGCCAAGGGCTCCACAATGACCCCTGCCAGCTCCCTCAACAGCCTTGGGTGGAGGGCATCTGGACCTGCAGATTTAAAAATGTCGAGCCCTTCCAGAAGATCCCTAACTACATCTGCACTGACTGAAGGCCTGACAGAGCTATCCCCAAGATTGTTCCTACCTCTGGTAGGTGGGATATCCTGGTCCCTGTTCAAGAAAACAGAGGCAAAGAAACTGTTAAAAATATCAGCTTAAATCCACTGTATCAGCTTATTATCCACTGTAACCTGAGGTCCTTTTCTGCAGAGCTGCTGCCCATAGATTCATAGATTCATAGATTAAGGGTCGGAAGG
>NW_017729026.1:23144005-23154954 GCF_001723915.1 Gavialis gangeticus
CAATTCTCCAATTTGTCTAGGTAACTCTGAATCCTAGCCCTAGCCTTCAGTGTATCTACTACTTCCCCCATCTTGGTGTAATCTATAAACTTGCTGAGGGTGCACTCTATGCCGCCTTCCAGGTCACTGATGAAAATATTGATTGGGCACTCTACTTGATACTGTCTGTCAACTAGACATCAAACCATTGACTATTACCCTTTGAGCCTAATCATCCACTGTTCTCCCTGCATCCACAGAGCCAGTCATCCCATCATAGAAGGCAATCAAGTTACAGGCATGTCTTGCCCCTGGTGAATCCATGCTGACTGTTTCTAATCACCATTTTCTCCTCCAAGTGCTTAGCAATGGATTCTTTAAGTACCTGTTCCACAATTTTTCCAGGAACTAAGGTGAGGCCAACTAGTCTGTAGTTCCTTGGACTCTCCTTTTTCCCTTTCTTAAATATGGGCTCTATGTTTGCCTTTTCCCAATTATCTGGGACCTCTCCTGATTGCCATGAGTTTTCAAAGATGGTTGCCAGTGGCTCTGCAATCACATCAGACAACTCCCTCAGTACCCTTGGGTGCATCCCATCTGGCCCCATGGCTTGTATATGTCCAGTTTTCTAAATAGTTCTTGGCCTGTTCTTTTGGCACAGTTGGCTGCTCACCTCCTCTCCAAACTGTGCGGCCCAGTGCAGTAGTCTGGGAGCTGATCTTGCCTGTGAAGACTGAGGTGAAAAAGGCATGGAGTATTTCAGGCTTTTCTGCACCCTCTCTCACTAGATTGCCTCTCATTGCCTCCCATTCAGTAAAGGACTCACATTTCTCCTGATCCTCCTTTTGTTACTGACATACTTGTAGAAAGTCTTCTTGTTACCCTCCAGATCCCTTGCTAGCTGCAACTCTAATTGCTCTTTGGACTTCCTGACTTCATCCCTGCATGCCTGAACAATTCTCTTATACTACTCCCTAGTTGTTTGTCCAAGTTTCTACTTCTTATAAGCTTCCTTTTTTTTTAATTTAGTTTACTGAAGAGTTCTCTGCTAAGCCAAGATGGTCTTCTGCCATACTTGCTAGTCTTTCTGTGCATTGGGATGGTTTGTTCCTGCACTTTCAGTAAGGCTTCCTTAAAGTTCAGCTAAAGAGCTGTCCTGGACTCCTCTCCCCCTCAAACTGGTTTCCCAAAAGATCCTGCCCATCAGTTCCCTGAAAGAGTCAAAGTCTGCTTTTCTGAAGTCCAGGGTCCTTAGTCTGCTGCTCTCCATCCTTCCTTTCCTCAGGATCCTGAACTCTATCGTCTCATGGTCACCGCTGCCCAAGTTGCCACCCACTACTACATTCCTCACCAATTCATCCCTGTTTGTGAGCAGCAGATCAAAAAGATCACGGGCCCTAGTTGGCTGCTTCAGTACTTGCACCAGGAAGTTGTCCCTGCCATGCTCCAAAAACTTCCTGGATTGCCTGTGCACTGCGGTATTGCCCTCCCAGCAGATGTCGGGGTGACTGAAGTCTTTTTAGAACCAAGACCTGTGATCAGGAAACTTCCACTAACTGTTTGAAGAAAGCCTCATTCACCACTTCCTCCTGGTCTGGTGGTCTATAGCATACTCCCACCATGACATCACCCCACTGACCCTAACCCATAGACTTTCAGCAGCCCTATCTCTAGTTTCATACTGGAGCTCTGAGCAATCATATGACTTTTAAATAAAGTGCAACTCCTCCTCTTCTCCCCTGCCTGTCCTTCCTGAAGAGTTTGTATCCATCCATGACAATGCTCCAGTCATGTGAGCTATTCCACCAAGTCTCTGTTATTCCAATCACATCATAGTTCTGTGACTGGGCAAGGACTTCCAATTCTTCCTGCTTGTTTCTCAGGTTCTGTGCATTTTTGTACAGGCACCTGAAGTAACTAGTGAATTGCCCTGATTTCTCAGGAAGAATGAGAACACCTCCTCTGTTGCCCCATCCTGCTTGCTCTTCCTCAAGGTCACCCACTTCCCCACTTACCTCAGGGATTTGGTCTCTGTCCCCTGGCAAACCTAGTTTAAAGACCCCCTCACTAGGTTAGCAAGCCTGTCTGTGAAGATACTCTTCCCAATATTCATCAGGTGAGAACAGGCAGCCCAGCCCTGGGGCAGGAGAGGCTCCTGACCCAGAGCCCTGGGGCTAGCCTCAGGCTGGCTCACTGGTGGCAGGTCTGACATGGGAGCAAACTGACTCCTGGGTTGCATCTACATGTGAATAACTTCACAGTAACTAGTTGCAAGTAAATTTGCTACCTGCGTTTGCATTTGGAGGTAGCAAATTTACTTTCAATTAAGCATTTTTACTATTCAGTAAGCATGTGCACATGTAGATGCATGTGCTTACTGCGCATAAACTATGCTACTGCACAGTTAAGCATCTTGTGTAGCTGTACCAACTGGGGAGGGAAAATGTTGTACTCCATTAATAAGCACAGTGTAGTCTAACAGTAATGTGTATATTCCTGGGTGTGAAGTGAGGCGTTCAATCCCCAACTCAGGCAATGCCTAAATGGCACAACTCTGCCCAAGTTGTATACCAAGAAAATTAACAGTATTTGATTTTCTGACGTTTTTATTTTCATCTTCAATAATTATCTACTGTATACGCACCCTCAACAGGCTGAGGTATGGAATCATTTGAGAGAACCACTGTTCCTACTGGTAAAATTTACTGTGGAATTATGACCACAGAGAGTTTGCCCAAGATTTCACTCTGGGTTCAAATTTCAAAGCCCCTCAGACTTGGGGAAAGAGAGATCTGGAGTTTTCGCAGAGTCTGTTTGAATTATTGTTAATCATTTGCTGGTGGTTACTAGCTCACACTTGAATCAGTTCACCAGTTTGTAATACAACCCTTCACAGCAATTACCTTGTTATATCACAGCTTTTGATTTTCAAGCCTCAAAACCAAATAACTCTTCAGAAACAAAGTATCTAACATTCCTACAACCATTCTTGTTGGCAGTTAAACAAAGATGAAAAAAAACAGCAACAGAATGGTTTTACCCAAATTCTCCTTGGGTAACCTAACTGCTGCCTCCATAATTTCTCTCTACCACTGTCTTCTGTAGATTTGGGTGCATAAGCCACAGTTAAATCATCATACTTTTTATTATTTTCTTGAAGATATTGCTATATTAAAGGGTACATCAGAAAATCCAAGGTCACTAAAACAAAGAGATATTAGCTCAAATAAAGTTATGCATATATACAAGACAAGGCAATGAAGAGCTTCTGCATAGTGATAATTTCATTCCTTAAAGCAAGGGATACCCAACCAAAGTTAGCATGTACTTAATTAACAGTTTGTAAATGAGTATGTACAGATATTGTCCTGTGTTAGTGATACTTCACAACAGACATCAGTGCTCCCTGTATTACTCTTGTCACTCACTGGAAGCTTTTTTTTTTGGCTTAAGTAGATGAGCTGCCTACTTTTAAATGGGAGGGTGCCAAGTTTAAGTTCCAGCAACATGCAGTTCTTTCATTGGTGCCAGTTTGTTTGTTAGTTCCTCCTTTTCCTTGTAGTAATTCCTGAGTTTGATGCTATGGTTGTGTGCTATGTATTTTAAGTTAGAAGCAAGTAAGTTCTTTGTGTTTAAGAGTACTGCTAACATTGCTAAAACTTTAGAAATGATTAGCTTTGCTAAGTAGTCTAGCTAACTGTTAACTGTGGATATACCTATTGGGTCCATCTACATAGTCTCAAGACACCAAATACAAAATGAAGAACTGATTCAAATCTGCAAAATACCCTCTTATCCATTATTTAAATTCAAATAGCGTTGGGTATTTGACTAGTCAAATAGAGTTTGGTCAATTGACTGGTCAAATATTGGTCAAAAATGGTAAAAAAAAAATGCCAATAGGCCCAAATAATGGACAGAAAAAGCACACATTTTCCATTAAAAATGTGTCAAAAACAATTTTAAAAAATCATATTTCTGTCAATCCCCTAATCCTCCGATCCAACAGAGAATGTCTGTTGGGTCAGGGGGCTCACTATAACTCAGGCGCTTTCTGTGAAGCACCATGAGTTACAGGAGGGGGTGCACATCCATCAGTGCCCTGTGTTCAAAGAGTAGCCACAAATTGCTTAATGTCTAACTGGGAGGAGGTATCAAGTGTGGTTCTCCAGGACCTGTCCTGGAAGGTGCTTTTTAATGTTTTAATCTTCCAGACCATTAACAGGATTGAGATTATGTCTGGCAGACTTGCAAATGACACTGCAAACAATCTGTAGGATAGGATTAGGATTCAAAATAGCCTTAATCAATTGGAGAAATGATCTAAAATTAATCAAATAAAATTCAGTGAATGCAAGTGCAAAGATTTGCACTTAGGACAGAACATTCACGTATAAATGCATACAAGTGTAGGCTCAGCTAGCCTACAGCACTACAGAAAAGCATCTGGCAGTTGAAGTGGAACATGAATTGAATATGGGCCACCAGTGTTCTATTATTAAAAAAAAAGGGGGGGTCCTGGGTGGTATTACTTGAATATAACATAACCCTCCAGTAGTTAGATTCTATATAAGGTAAATTAATACATTTGTTATAATTTTCCAGGGATAGTGTGAAGGAGAAAAGGCAAATCTGGTAAAACTCACTGCAGGAGAAGACGTGCTGGCTAGGAGAGAGGTGGCAGTGCCAAAAGAAAGGAGGACGCCACAGGAGCCACAGCTCCAGAGCAGCTGCTCTGTCTGGCTAGAGTGGCTTCAGAGTGGTGGAGGCTGGGGACTTACGCTGGAAGAGGAAAAAAAAGTGGATGGGGAGCTGAGAAGAGGAGGGCTTTTCCCCCAAATGCAGGAGGCTGGGCAGGAGGCTCTGAGCCCCAGGGAGCCAGCTGCAGGCTGGCAGGAGAGCTCAGCTGAGCTCTGTTGAGCTGGGAGATGCTGGCTGTAGAGACACTGTGGAGAAAAGTGGTGTGAGCAGCATGAAGCTCCACCAGATGTGAACTGGCTGTGGGAAAAGCAGCTGTGCTCTAAAAAAGGTGCCATCAGTTTCTTTTTCTTCTTTTTTCCTTCTCTGCATTCCCTGCCAGAGACCCAAGTGGGTCAGTTGAGAGATGGCCAGACAGGCGGGACCTCAACCCTGAGACTGTTTAAAGGGGAACTTCAGTCAGCAAAGTCAGGGACAAGGGCAGGACATGTGATCCAAGTGCAGGGTCAAAAAAGACCCTGATCAGAGTGAGACGATCCGGCGGGAGAGCAGCTGGTCAAGAGCTGAAAAGTGTTAGGCTCAGAGGAGTGAAAACCCAGAAGAGGTTTGGGGTTTTTTTTGTTTGCTGTTAATTATAGGAGGGCTGGCACCACAAAGAGAGTGAAGGTGCATAAGGCCCATCAAAGAAAACCCATGAGACTTGCCTGGGACTGGAAGGAAAGTCTTGGAGTCCTCTTCTTTTGTTCAGTTGACATTTTCAGTTGAAATGCTTGCGAGCCTGCCATAAAATAAGGAGAAAAAAAGACCAGACTGCTCATTAAGATTTACGAATGTAATTAGTGTGGTAACATCTGGGTAGTGCTAGGATGGGATGTAGGGGAGGTTGAAGCCCCAGAGGAAGTCCCTATCCATACTGCTGTCAGTCAGCTGTGGTGAAGACTAATACCTCCCCATCAATGACATCATCAAAACATCAATACATGGCAGGTGAGAGTTGGGCATCTCTGCAGCGAGTTTAAGGCAAGTAAACACATGACCAATGGTCTAGTCTGGACAGGCACCAGGCCACCAAGCCCACGGCCTTAGCTGGGGCAGCAGTGACAGAGAGAATCTAATTATTGGATGTTTGCCTTTTTTTGTCCCCCCCTCCTACTGCTACTGCAGGGAAAATAAGTCTAGGAGATTAGATAGTTCCCTTTCCCCCTGCCTCCCTTCAACTTATCCCTTTGCAGCTCCTTCTGCATCCCCTTCCTTATTGTCAGACCCTGCTCTCCCCAAGTACATAGAAGCTAAGAACAAATTTGAAAATACTGACCTTGAAATAAACATATCTATAGCAGTCTGCATATAGTACCCATAGACTTAGTTCATCCAGAATTAATCCATTTGACCTTTTTACAAACTTTTGCTAGTTTTAGCACAGGCACCCTATAAACACAGTTTTAAGCAGCACTTTTGTACCTACTTATATATAATACAAACTATGCATGATATTAGTTCAAAGCCAAAAGTCTTATGATTTACTATCTAGTCCATGCCATGGTGACCTCAGAGCTCAGCACTGCTCAGTACATGTGTGTACTCCAGATACCTCCCACAAAGTCCTCCCTCCCCCCACCCCCAGTTGATAATGAACTGGATCCCAGGATCCTCCAAAAATTTATATGCAGATGAGGTGCAGGGGAACCTGGTTCAGCTCCTCCTCATGAGGTGGGGCCACACTAATCCTATGCAACAGGTTGAGGGAGGGGGTGACAGAGGGATTCTGGATGAACTGTTTGGGACCCAATCTAGTGATGTTTGCCAGACATTTAAGGTTGGTGAAGAAACAGAAATAACTGGAAATGGGAAAGAAGGACACAGTTCAGCTGTGGGAGTGAAGAAGTTGAAATGTATTCAGTGTAGTGGCTCATTACAACTTGAAAAAGAGTCAGTGCTGAGGGGGCCTGAGCTCAATAGGCACTGCTGTATATGTGATTCAGAGGAGCTGCACTAACTGCTCCTTGAGATAGGGTCCTATCAAGAAAAGCAATTGTCACATACTGTTCTGGACTACCACCCCTGGGAAGACAGCACAGATGATGAAGACAAGAAAGAAAATGGGGACAGCGAAGAAGAAGGGACAAGCAATGAGGACAATGGAGGAGAAGAAAATGATCATGATAACAGCAGTGATGATGAAGGGAGGGACATGGACTAAGGACTAGGGAGAGAAACACAGGGATGGGGGATGAAAAAGGGTGGGGAATGAAGAGGGAGTGGAGGCAGGCCAGTGTAATTGTAATGGGTAAGGAGATGCAGGTGGGAGCACAGATGCACAAGTTCAATGATTGTAACAGGACTGCGATGCTGTCACAGTGTGTGTATGCTAGGGCTTGTCAAGTGAACTGGACCAGTCACAAGACATGGATGTGAAAGTAGAGTTGTGTATATCTATATTTATATATCTATATCTATTTTGTTAAAAAAAATAGGGTCTCATCAGTATGTTTGCCCAATGTGGGCCATGTGTTTTATCGTCATGCTCAGTTTTGGCTGCATTTAATTAACTTCATAGTTGCTTTCTGTTACTGAGCACGTGCTACTTTTGGAAGCAGTTTAATGATAGACAACATATTTAATAAGGTTTCCTTCCATGTCAGTGTGAGGCAAGGGGCTGTTTCCCCCATGCTGATTGGGAGTAAAAGCCTTGTCTTGTATTTGAGTAAATGTAGTAACAGGAGCACTTTCAAGTCAAGGGAAATGCTTTTTCCTCTCTATTCAAAACTGGTGAGTCCTCACCTGCAGTACTGTGTCCAGTTTTTGGCTCTGAACTTCAAGAAAGATATGGCTAAATTAGAAAGAATCCAGTAAAGAACAACCACAAAGGTTAGAAGTCTGAGAAACATTACTTACAAGAAAAGGCTGGAAAAACTGAGAGAAGATAAAATTAGGGGGGTTTTAATAAAGATCTTCAAATACCTGAAGAATGGTTATAAATAGGATGGTGACAAACTATTTGCTGTGGTGGCAGGAGACCTAACAACAAGTTGTGTTCTTTAGATACAACAAGACAACTTTAGGTAGGATGTTAGGAAGAAAGAATTGTCTAATGATGTCAATAGTTAAGCACTAGAACAGAGTAGCTGGGGAAGTCATGGCATATCCATCACCTTTGAAGTTTTTAAGAGCAGTTAGACAAACACTTATGTTGGATTATTCTGCCTTGAGCAGATGTTGGATTAGATAGATCCTGAGATCCCTTCCACATATATTTGTCTATTATTTCTTGCAATGCAGTAGGTACTCTATGATCAGTTGTTATTATAGAGCCAAATCCAAGTAAGGTTAGATTTTTGGCATATAGGGCACATCCAGAGGAGCACTCGTGCATTTCTCCAGGGGCAAATAGCAGTGGCATGTAGTTGTGTCACTGGTACTCGTCCCTGGGGAATGCCCTTGCAAACACACTCTGGTACACAGCAAATTGCCCCAGGTGGGGTAAGGGAGGCTAGGGCCAGCACTTGGAGCAGTGGTGATCTGGGTGCATGGAGCCTGGCTGGCAGCCAGAGTGTGGCTCTGGCAGGCCAGGCTCTGGGTTTTGGGTGGCACATGGTGCCACCACATGCACCACCCTGCTCTTTTCTGGTGTGAGTTTTTTGACACCGGGACCTGCTATGCTACAAATTAGCAGTGCAGTGAATGCCTGCATGTGTGTGCGGTTTGTGGTGCCACAAATGGGTCTATGGCACTGCAAACTGCATGTGTGCACTTGTGGGAATGTGCCCATAGATGTTAATATTAAGTAACTTTCAGATTGGTAAACACTGGAAAAGAAGTAATTTCATAATACTCACTAAGAGAACTGAATGTGTCAACTCTTGGCAGATTAATAAGGGTACAGTTTTACCTATTTAAGTTGTAGAAAGTTGATGTGCAGTAACTCTGTTCTCATCATGCAATAGATATATATATATATTTAATATCTCTGCCACAGCCTATTATTTTTAACTTAGTGCTTCTGTATTCAGGTTTGTTTTTAATCAAGCTTGTATGGGCATTTTCCACCTTCTTCAATATAAATATCCCCACCTCGCTAACAATATAAATATTCAGCTTCCAGGTTTGTATAGTCATATATGATATCCCAGAAAAGATGCTGAAGCGTACCTAATTTCTTTTTATTATTTGTTCAGGAAGTAATGTGTACTCTTTGTTTCATAGTTTCATAATTTCTAGGGTCAGAAGGGACCCGAACAGATCATCAAGTCCGACCCCCTGCCCTGGGCAGGAATGAGTGCTGGGATTATAATACCCCAGCCAAATATCTATCCAACCTCCTCTTGAAGACCCCCAAGGTAGGGTAAAGCACCACCTCCCTTGGGAGCCCATTCCAGAGCCTGACAGCCCTAACCGTAAAGTAATGCCTCCTGATATCAAGCCTGAACCTGCTCTTAATCAATTTATGGCCATTGTTCTTTGTTATCCCAGGTGGTGCCTGGGGAAACAGAGCCTCACCTATTTTCTGATGGTCCTCCCTGGTGAGTTTATAGATGGTCACCAGATACCCTCTCAGTCTTCTCTTGTGGAGGCTGAATAGTTTCAGGACCTTTAGTCTATCTTTATAGGGCCTGGCCTGCTGCCTCCTTGACCATGCATGTGGCCCTGCTTTGGACCATCTCAAGGTTAGCCACATCCCTCTTGAAGTGCGGTGCCCCAAACTGGATGCAGTACTCTAACTGTGGCCTGACCAGCACTGCACAGAGGGGAAGGATCACCTCCCTGGACCTGCTTGTGATGCATCTGTAGATGCACGACAAGGTGCAGTTAGCCTTACTGACTGCTTCCTCACATTGGCCACTCATGTCCATCCTGGAGTCAACAATGACTGCAAGATCCCTTTCAGCCACTATGTTGATAAGAAGGGTGTTCCCCATCCTAGTTATGTTGCAGGTTCCTTCTCCCTAGATGCAGCACCTTGCAGTTGTCTGCATTGACTTCCATTCTATTCTCATCCACCCACCTCTGTAATGTGTCTAGATCTAGCTGGATTCTTTCCTTCCCCTCCAGTGTGCCCACTTCTCCCTACGTCTTTGAGTTATCAGCGAATTTGGACAGCGTGCTTTCCACGCTCACTTCCAAGTCGCTGATAAAGATATTGAATAGCACAGGCCTGAGGACCGAGCCCTGGGGAACTCCACTGCCCACATCCCTCCAGATCAAAAGTGACCCGTCCACCACCACTCTCTGGGTGCAACCATCAAGCCAATTTGCCACCCATCTGACTGTGTAGGCATCAGTGCCTCAGTCACCTAGTTTTTTTATGATCATGGGCTGAAAAACAGTGTCAAAGGCCTTCTTGAAGTCCAGGTAGATGACAACTACCTCAATGCCCACATCCAAGGACTTTGTGTCCTGGTCGTAAATGGAAACAAGGTTAGTCAGGCAGGATCTGCCCACAATGAACCCGTGTTGGTTGCCTCTGAGCATTACCTCCCATGCTGAGCCCCCACAGATGTGTGAGGTGAGACTAACCGGCCTATACTTACCTGGGTCCTCCTTTCTCCCCTTCTTGTAAATGGGGACCACATTGGCCCTTTTCCACTCCTCTGATACCTGGCCAGAGCACCACAAGTGCTCAAACAGCCATGCCAGGGGCCCTGCTCTGACCTCCGCCAATTCCCTTAGTACCCTCAGATGAAGAGCATCTGGACCTGTTGATTTAAACACATCCAGCCCCTCCAGAAGTTCTTTAATTAGATCATCCCTGACCGTAGGCAAGGCATTGTGTCTCCTGAGTTTGTCCCGAATTCTAGTGGGGAAGTTGTTTCAGTCCCTGCTCAGAAATATAGAGGAAAAGAACTCATTGAAGAGATCAGCTTTTTCCTTTGCTGCAATCACCAGATTGTCAAGCTTGTCCTGTTGGAGCCCCATGTTACCTGGAGCCTTCTTCTTACTCCCTATGAATTTGAAAAAGGACATTTTGTTATCCTTAATTCTGTTCACCAGCCCTAGTTCTGTCTCTGCCTTGGCCTTCCTAACTTTCAGCGCAAGGTAGCAAAGGCAAGCAGTCAGGTGGTGGCCCTAGATTTTAGGAGGGCGAACTTCAACGAGCTAAGGAGGATAGCTGGAGAAGCGCTGAAAACTCAGAGGGGAGGGGAGCCGGGTGTCCAAGGGGAGTGGTCGCTCCTTAAGGAGACGATCCTCCAAGCCCAGAGGAAGGTAATCCCCAGGAGGGTCAAAGGGGGCAGGAGAGCATATAAGCCTCCATGGCTCACTAAAAACATCCGGGA
>NW_017729026.1:23155902-23163120 GCF_001723915.1 Gavialis gangeticus
GGGAAGGTTTAAGTTGGACATCAGGAGGCGCTACTTCACGGTCAGGGCAGCTAGGGTCTGGAACCAGCTTCCAAGTGAGGTGGTGGAGGCTCCCACCCTGGGGGTTTTTAAGAGGAGGTTGGATGACCACCTTACTGGGGTCGTTTGTCCCCAGTGCTCCTCCTGCCATGGCAGGGGGTCGGACTAGATGATCTGCTCAGGTCCCTTCTGACCCTAGAAACTATGAAACTATGAAACTGCCTCCCTGCAACCACGTGCAACAGAGGTATAATCTTTCTTGGTGATAGCCCCTTGCTTCCACTGATAGTATGCCACCTTTTTGTGCTCAGGCCCTCCTGGATGCCTTTACTGAGCCAAGGGGGGTTTTTTAGCACTCTTGCCCCCTTTGGTTCACATTGGGACTGATTCTCTCTGAGCTCGGAAGATTGTCTCCTTAAGGAACAACCACCCATCCTGGACTCCCTTCTTATTGAGGCTCCGAGTCCCCAGTGTCTCTCTTACTAATCTCCTTAGGTCATTGAAGTCGGCCCTCCTGAAGTCAAGAACTTTTGCCTTACTGCTTGCTTTCACCACCCTGTGCCGGATAGTGAATTCCAGCAGACGATGATAACTAATGCCTAGGTAGTTGAGCACCTGCAGATCCCTCACCAGGTCATTGCCTGGGCAAGGACCAAGTCCAGCAAGGCTTTTCCTCTCATGGGATGGTGTACCTCCTGGGTTAGGTGGAGGACTTGTATGCAGGCTAAAAACCTACATGAGCATTCAGACCTGGCTGACTGATCCTCCCAGCAGATATCTGGGTAGTTTACATCACCCATGACAACCACATCCCTCGTTCTTACAGCCTCCATGAACTGACCCGAAAATTCCAGGTCCAGCTCATCCCCCTGGTGAGGTAGTCTGTAGTAGACACCCACTATCAAGTCTCTTTTCCCATGACCTCCTTGCATTGTAACCCAGAGCGCCTCAGTTTGCCCCTCTTCTGAACCCAACCTGATCATTGAGGATGTGTACTGCTCTTTAACGTAGAGTGCTACACCCTCCCCTCCCCAGCTTTTTTCCCTACCCTATCCCATCTATACAACCTATAGCCCTCGATGTCTACTGCCCAGTCATAGGTAGAATCCCACCAGGTTTCTGCAAGCCCAACTAGGTCTGGGTTTTTGCTAGTTAGCAGGAGGGCAAGTTCCTCCTGCTTATTCCCCATACTTCTAGCATTTGTGTAGAGGCAATTGAGACCTCCTATGGGTGTTCGTGCTGCCCTCTTGTTCCCAAGCTTGCCTGGGTCCTTATTACTTACCTGGGTTGTTCCTGCTTGCATCACCTGGCTTGATGTCAAAGTGTCCTCCTGTACCTCTGCATCCCCTTCCCCTGATGAACCTAGCTTAAAGCTCACCGTACAAGATCAGCCAACCTCAAAGAGAAAACATCCTTACCTTTTGGGGAGAGATGTAGCACATCCCACCCTAGCATGTCTCCTGTGTGGAAGTGTGGGTCACGGTTGAAGAATCCGAAGCCCGCCCAGTAACACCAGCTCCGCCAGGCCTCGTGGCACCATCTGCATCTGCTCACCAGAAGAACAGATGAGAAAACCACCTGTGCTCCCATCTCCCTAAGCTTGGCCCCCAGAGCCTTGTAGTCTCTCATGACACAGTCCGGACTACTCCTGGCCATGTCATTAGTGCCCACATGGATGAGGACCAAGGGGTAGTGATCAGAGGGCTGGATGAGGTCCAGGATCATCACCGTGACATCCTGAATCCGAGCTCTGGGCAGGCAGCAAACTTCATATGCCATGGGATCCGGATGACAGATGGGCCCCTCTGTTCCATTCAGCAGGGAGTCACCCACAATGATGACACAATGTCTCTTCTTCTGCTTATCTGGCTGGTCCTCAGCTCGCTCAGTGATGGCAGCAGTCTCCTCCAGTGCATTTTTTCCCACCTCACACTCCTCCAGTGCAGCCAGGGCCTCATACTTCTTCCCCAACTGCACCGGAGGTGCTGTTTCTATGGTGAAAGGTCTGGCCCCGAAGGTGGCTGTCCTCCACTCACCAGCATCTGCTTCAGGGCATTCCCTTACAGCTTCTCCACCAGGCGTCTTGTCCTGCAGAGAATTAAAGTAGCCATCATTCTCTTCCTCAATTGCCCTGATCCTCCGCAGCTTGCTCACCTCCGCCTGCAGTTCCCTCACCTGCCCCTCCAGGGCCTTGATCCGGGCACATGTGGGACAGGCAAGGGAACCCCTGGTTCCTGCGCTACCCCCAAGCCCCAGAGGTCCTTCCAGGCAATGCCTGCAGACAGGGGGCACTGCCAACCCATCCAAGGGGCCTGTCTGGGTGGAGGCCTCACAGGAGATCCGGGCCAGGGTCAACAGTAGGACAGGGGTCCTGGCTGTGCTCTGTGTCACCACCCCCCATAGTAGCCCCCTCTCCTCAGTAACTTACCTGAGGTCTCTGGCCAAAGCTCCCGTGTATTCCTCCCCACGAACTGGCCTGCGAACTGCCTGGAAACTGCTCCTGTTGGCAGTCCCTGTTCACTGGCTCCCTGGTCACAGGCTCCCTGGTCACCTGGGAAGTCTCCTTTTATACCCTTCTTGTATTCTAATCCATCCAACCAATGAGGACCAAGGATTGGAGACATCACAGTATTTTGACACTGACTTGTGTGAGTCAACACCTGTTCAGCCACCACCATACAAACAGCTTCAAGCACCTCTAATGATATTGGGATTAGTTTATATATTGGGATACATGGATCCCTTTATTTACTAAACTGGCTAACTAACAGTTTAGTTAACTCAAGAGCTGTGTGCTTTTGTGTATGCACTATACAGTGAAGATTCTCAGATTGCATCTACTTCTTGCCAAGATGGCAGACAGCTGTCAGTGTGGACACAAGCAAACAGATGGAGCAAATAATTCAGCATAGGATGAGATATTTGCCAATTCAGGCTTCAGAGGGTTTTAGCAAGTCGACAGCCTCCACAGCTCCAGGTTGCCTTCATCTTTCAGATCAGCATAGCGAATCACACCCAGGAGACCAAGTTAATCCTTTTCAGGTTCCCAGGACTGTAGACTTTTTGAATTTTCCTTTCTTTAGTCCTTTGTTTTTTCCGTATTTATACGGAAATTTGACAGCAATAGTGGACTACATTAACCTTCTGGAACACTGTCTCTGTTTTACCCCTTCCTGCTGGCACATGGCAACTGCAGCACAATTGACAAAAATCTTTACTCCTGGGACTGCAGTGAGAGAAGAACTGTTTTTAAAGCAAGGGGGAGAATATATAATTTGGAGGAGCTGTTGTCACGGTTTGATGTTAAATGCTAATCTTTGGTTTTAAGTCACCTTTTGTTAGATTCTGTTGTTGGCCAGTAGGTTGCACAATCTGTCCCTGTCAGTTTGGGAGCTTTTGGTTTCTCACTGTGTATTACCTAGTCCCTCGGTACATGGTACATGGGTGGCCTTCTCCAACTGGTAGGGTGAAATATTAATCCCCCTCAAAGCCATCATCGATGCCTTTCTGCTGTAGTCAGCCAGAAGCAGCATCTCATTCAGAAGTAGTCAACCAGATGCTAGCCTGGGGTCTAATTCCTCCTCCCTCCCCCTAAAGAGTATAAACTTTTCTTATTGTATCCTATGAAGCTGACAGGGTAGGGGGATGAGATCCCAGAGGATTATTGTTGTCTTCACCAAGACACATCCGGTCTTCACTAGAATAAACCCAGAGTGTCCAACAAGGGCTCTGACATGGCATCAAACTCTGTGCTGTCTTGCTGCTGGGCTTGCTCTTCACTTACTTTTCACACTTGCATTCTGCAAAGATTTTTGGCAGCTTTGTGATATGTTAAATAGATGCTATTGTGGAAGGTGTCACTCAGAAATATACTATGAATCCTTTAAAAGTTTTCAATAGTAGGTCATTAATGTTAGTATTTAAATTGCTGGGCATCAAAGTGTGATGTTTACTATACTTCTGCTGTGTTGGTATCAGTCATCACCTTGGCTTTCAGACTAACTTGAAGGAGAAGCCATTACATGGCAAAAAAATGTCTAAGCTAATTAGGCTTCAATCTTTTTATCTATAATAAATAGTTTATGTGCTATGGTAGTGTAAAAGTGATGTAGACATCATGGTCCAGAAATTGTGCGAGGCAAGGTTTTCTTAGGGTGATACCTTTTATTGGACAGCCGTATAGTTGGGATAAAATTAGAAAGGCTTTCAAACGGAAGACATTCTTTATCAGGTCTCTTACATCCTCTATCCTAACTCTATCCTGAGTTAGAAAAGGTTTCAAATGCAAAGAGACCTGATAAAAAATGTCTTGCATTTGAAAGCTTGTCTAAAAGTCTATTCTAATTATACAGCTGATCCGATAAAAGATATCAACCTAAGAAATCCTTGCCTGTCCATAATAAATAGGGAACTGCTAAACTAAAGGCAAATTTAAATGATCCTGTGAAGATCTGGTTCTGGTAGAATACCTCCATTGTCTTCAGTAGACAGTCACTCACTCAATGCCAGGATAAACTGGATTCTATTGAGAATACGAGTGGGCACAACTTTCCGAAGGGAAAGACAGTTTAAAGACCCTGGTCCAACTTTAATAGTCTAACACTGAATTCCATGCTTCAGAGTCAATGGCATTCCTTGTCAGTACTTATCTGTCCCCTGTTTGAAATATCTGCTATTAATCTACATAATTTATTCCAGCACTGAGTTGGGTCCAAAGTACACAATAACCATGAAACCTGTATTTTCTCTATTAAAATTCTAAGTAGGTATAAGCCATTTACTCTGGGCCATAGTGTCTTGAGAGCATTTCAAGGGTGATGCAGGTGCCATGCAATGTTAGCACTGTTATGTGTGCACATACGATTCACAAGATACACCCAGACATTTCAAATAGGAGGCCACAGTATTAAAAACATTATGATCTGTTGTGGTCTTTCTGAGTTCTTTGCAACAGAAGAATTGCTCCGTTATTTTTCTGTATTAAAAAAATGAATGAAAGCTAGAAGCTGGCATTTTCTGAGGGGTGCTTTGAATCTAATGAAGCTGAGAACCATTACATTAGCATATGACAAACATAGAACTTTAATATACTACCTGTATACATGGTAAAGAGTACAGTGGCTAAGTTATTGGGAGAGTTATTCAATACAAGGATACTGGAAGGTTTTCAAGAATATTTGAATGAATTTCCAAATTAAAATGTAGGAGTCACCTACAAGGGAGAAGTGATGTCTCTGTAGTACTCTGAGGCAGAGAGGTAATTAGAAGAATTTAGCAATGAGAAATTAACCAATAAAAAGGAATTTTTAAAAGGGAAATCATGCAGACATAATTGATATAATAATAAAGTGTTTTGTGAGTCAAACTTACTATGCAAGTGAGGTAATTTGCACAGGTCATTGTTATATATCCAGCAATTAAATATTTAATTGCTGTTTTAATCTCCATAGCAATGTTCTAAGCTCTACTCCTAGTGTAAATATGTAGTCATTACCAAACTGTTAATTATTATTACTGTAATTAATAGTATCTACAGTGCCATAAATGTAGTGTGTCCTTTAAATAAAGATTAAGGCATATGGCTATAAGGCAGCTCTTATTTTCAGTGATACAGGCATTACTTTACTATTTGTGGCTTTCCCAAAATTTGCTAACCCAGTGGAAAAAAATCTGATTTTGGAAAGACATTTTAAAGAGATGTTTAGTAAAATGTTGTTATTTGAGGATTTGAGTGTGTCATAAAAGATACCATGTGACAAGTGACATAGTGTTCAAATGTTGGACTTAATGAGACTATATCATGGCCGCTGACAAACAGGTATTTAGAAATAATGAAAGCACAAAAAGGACAGGAAATGACTTTTTAAAAATATATGTCCAAGGGGGAAAAACTATTAATCCTGAAGTGTTTAATTTCCTGGAAAAATTATGTTGAAGCAGAAGGAATTGGAAGACAGGCAGACATGTGACAATGAGGAAAATGGGTTTGATAATTTTGGCAAAGATGATATTTCTGTGGATCTGAATCTTTTAATACAAGAAAGCAGGTAATTATTTGTACTTGGAAATAGGTCTGTGTAAACAATTAATTTATTTGGTTCATCAGGGAAAAAAATAAGGCTGTATCAAAACAAATTATATTTAAATATTTATTGTTACGAAATGAAAAGTCAAAGAATTTCATTTTGTGTCGAGTGAAAAATCCATTCAATCTGCAAAGAAATGCTGTTTGGAGTACTTGCAGGAAAAACAAAATAAAATTAACGGTAAACTTACAAAACTAATGAAACAATTTCTCAGCAACTATATATAAAAGTATGTATAAAAACAGATCTATAGCAAATACTTCAAATAGGGGATAGATAAGTACCAACAACGATTGCCGGGGGGGCATGGAAGTTGGTGCTTGATTGTTAAAGTGAAACTGAAGGTATTTAAACCATTTCCAACACACATAACTGGACTTTGATATTCTGGAGGGGAAAATGCCTGTCACATTGCCTGTGCAAAACATTATTAATAAAGAGTAATATGTAGCAATGATTAAATATCCTTCATTGAATCTGGTGAGGTTTTCAGACATCAAGGTAATGCCTAGTGATTATGCTTTCAAACTAAATGCAGTACTCCTTTTGAAACCAATGGGATTTTCATACAGTGAACAGCAGCAGCAGCAGCCTTACTGGGCACATCTACACATGAAATTAGTGTGACGCAATAAACTCTGGTGCAGTTCACATTGGAGTTTATTTTTCCTGGAGTTTATTGCTTATTTACATGTGTGCCCAAGACCCCGACATGCTGACCCCGGTCAGAACAGCCCCAGCTGGCCGGGGATCTGGGGGGTCAATCTGCCAGCCAACACCTGCTCTCCCCTGGGTCAACATGTTGCAGAGGAGCTGGATGGGATACAAGGGTGCTAAAGTGCAGGGCTAACTGGCAGGCAGCTCTCACACTGTAGCAGTCTCATACTCCAACCAGCCTCATCACTGTTTACATGTGCATTGTGGTGGAGTAAATAACTCCACTGTAGGATAATACTTGTGTCGGGCAGTACTATTTTATGGAAGAATTAATTAGTTTACACCAGCCAATAGCACTGCTCATGTAGACAGTGACGCTTTAATGCTGAGCTAATTAGTTGACTCTGTAGTAAAGCATCTCGTACAGATGTATCCACTGTCCCTCAGGTGTTGCATT
>NW_017729026.1:23168120-23170875 GCF_001723915.1 Gavialis gangeticus
TGTCGGGCAGTACTATTTTATGGAAGAATTAATTAGTTTACACCAGCCAATAGCACTGCTCATGTAGACAGTGACGCTTTAATGCTGAGCTAATTAGTTGACTCTGTAGTAAAGCATCTCGTACAGATGTATCCACTGTCCCTCAGGTGTTGCATTTGCTTTGAAAGGGACATCAACTGCTATGTCATGGAGAGGTGAACAAAGCTGACGTAAGAGAGCTTTGCATGAAGGAAATCAGGATGCAAAACAGCAGGATGGAGGAGAGGGAATTGTAAGCCCTAACATGTGCACCTAGGATAGGATTCCTACAAGCTCAGGTTCCTGCTATCCACTGCTTAGTGTGTTATAGCAAAGGTGAGTGTTGTATAGTTGTTTAGTGTTGCCTTCTGTTCAGCTCTTGTTAAAGGACCCAACACTGTTTCTCCTGTGGTCAATGGAAGTTTGCAAATGTCTTTGAGAGATACATGGTCAGATTCTTTGCTCACGTTTATTGCAGTGTTTTTCCCTTTGTGATTACTGTCTGTCATGTGTCCCTATATGGATTTTTTCCTGATTTGGATCCCCCAGTATGTATGCTGTGGGAGTCTGTTGCACAGCTAGGCATGAGTGTGGCTCTTTCTGAGCACATATATAAGCACTTCAGATTTTAGATCTGTTCATGATGATTCTTCGAGGCCTTAAGAAAAATGTATTATAATGGGGGGGGCAACATTTTTGGCAAACATGTCACAAATTGGCCCTGCACTCTCCCCAAGTTTTACTCCATTCCCCTTATTCTGCCGTATCTGCTTCTCAGCTTTCTGCTCTGTACCCTGTGTTCCCTGCCTAAACACCCAAGAAACATGGAAGATATCAAGTTTTGTTACTTAAAATGGCAATCACCTGCTCTGCTTTCTTCTTTCTGCCTTGTGCTCCCTGCCTGATGTCCTGTTGTGCCTTCTGATTCCTGCCCCATTTGCTGCTGTGCTGTTTGTGCCCTCCCTGATCTGTTATGTGCCCCATAGAGGTTGCCTATGCCACTTCTGGCACTCACACCATACATGCCAATATTTAGATAACAGAACAGTTCAAATCTAAAATACTAATTTACACACTTGAGATTCACAAAGTTAACAAAGATATATATTTTTCTATTCAAACTGAAAAATAGATATGCTTGACTGTCAGAGAAAATGAGCAGTCAAGGTTCCACTCAAAGTCAACGGGACCTGAAATCAGGTTCACATTGACTAACATAATCGTTGATCCACTTGATTTGAAAGCACAAATAAATACATCTTTTCTATCTTTTGGTAACTTTGTTTCCAAAAATAGCAATTGGGTAATGTAAGCATCGCAAACACTGGGCAGAGTCAGGCTAAGAGTTTTGTCAGGTTTTATCTAAGAATTTTTCAGATGTGGCGATATAACACAAGTGGAGGTTACTTGCGATTGCAATGAATAACTCGAAGTGTCAGTAATGTCAGCACAATGAAGGGAAATAGTTCTGCATTCATTCTAATCAGGTTTTGTACTTTCCAGACATTAGAAGAATGTCAAGGATGTCAGGAATTGTAATTTTGCCAATTTGTCTCTTACATAATTTATTTCTTTGAAAAAAAAAAGACAGGGAAAAGGAACCATGTGTCAAATTGACAGAAATATTGCTTTATTTTGCTTGTGTCAGAAAAAGATTTTGATAGCTTTGTTTTTAATATATGTGAGGGGTTAACAAATGTTTCTAGTTTACTCTCAACCCATTTCACAGGCCTGCAGCACCACCATTTAAAGAGGTATTTTAAAAATATTTGGTGGAGTTAAGTGACCTTTATATATTTGCTCTGCGATATTCCCCCTGATATGCATGTTACTTTGTTAAGTCAAAGTTCTGCTGGGATTTATTTTGGATGATGTCATTAACCTTCAGATTAGGGTCAAAGATATGGCCCATGAGCCAAATCCAGCCGACAGACCCTTGTCACCCTGGTGTTGCACCTGGATTTGAATTGACCTAGGCAGCACACACTGGACTGGTCTCATGTGTAGGACCTGGGATGGGCATCAATTACATGTATCTTGCACTTCAGTATCTCTGCTACACATGAGGCACCTATACACATGCTTTGGGATGGGGGTGCATTTTAATTAGAGCATCTCATGTATTTAGCATCCCTCATTTCCAAAGGGCAGCACGCGCACTTTAACTAAAGCTCGTTTCAATGAGCTATACTTAAAGTGTCCCCCACTGCCATTTTGAAATGTGAATACATGATGTGCTACAGCATGCCGGATTGTTTTGGTTAGAACGCTCCAGCAGACTTCATTATTTGAATCAGCTCTGATGCATTTTAATCAGAACACATCGAAGCATGCGTAAAAGTGCCCCATGGTACACGTGGGCAGTAACTCCCTTGGCCAGTCCGAGATCTATACCTCATGCGGTGGCTCCCAACCAGTTTGGGACGCATACCACACATGGACCAGAGTTGTCTGCATGGGTTGCAGATTGGCTAGAGCAGGCACCATGTGCAGTGTTCATCCCAGGGGATCCAGCATTGAGTAGGGGGTAAAAAGGTTGGTGGGTCCAATCTGGCCTTTTGACCAGCCCTGTACCACTTAACCAGCCTGCATGGACAGATGAGTTTGACACCCCGCTTTCATTTCTAGCTTACACAGAACCAGAATTTTAAAATGGAATTAAGCAAATTTAAACCAAACTTGAATTGTCCTGCTCATGTTCAGGCAGAAGAGCTTGACCAGGAATTCTTGGGTCAGC
>NW_017729026.1:23170886-23179158 GCF_001723915.1 Gavialis gangeticus
CAGGTCCCTTCCGACCCTAGAAACTATGAAACTATGTTCATTTCATACTTTGAAATATTTAAAATATTTTAAAATATTATTTTCAAAAGACAAATGAAACCACTAACTAATAAACTCTTGTGAGATAACTAAAAGCATTTAAAGATGCACAGTTACGCCAGTGTAGAGATGCCCTGCTTCTCAGTGAGGTAGGTCAATTGATGCAGTGTAACTGTTTCATTTATCTGCTCTTAATCCACAATAAATGAAAGTAAACCACAGTAATTTACCCCTCAATAGAAAAGGGAAAGTTACTGAGATTTGGGTTCATATACTGTGGGAGGAGAAGACAGACTACTTGGTACATCACATTCAGCTGCAACATTGTTAGGTCCTGTTCCATTTTATAGGGGTGTATGTTGTCTATCTACACTTTAAATAAAGTTAAAACTGAGTTAAAAAATTATACAGTGAATTTATCTTCATTTCAATCTCACATCTGTTTGGTATTTGAAACTGTTTGTCATCTTTTCCTAGCATCAAGGATTGATCACAAGGTAGAAGTAGGCATCAAAATTATACCTAGTGAGATACCAGCTCACTAAATGAGACAAACACTATTTACTTGAACTGTTCGAATTGTATTGAAAAATTATGATTGGTCACATAAGTCATATGTTGTAGTTTCCAGTCTTTGACTGGATAACAGTGCAAGTGTTTCCAGCACACATACTTTTAATTGGAATTTAAAATTAAATTTCACAAACACTCACAAAAGTGACTTTAGAACCGAGCCTGAAAACATAATAAAATGTCATACTGGGGACTACAGGGCAGGGACAGCATTCTTTAGGGATGGGAAATAGGGGAGGTTGGATGGAATAAAATGGGTAAGTAAAGGCCCCACTGCCTGCCCCCCACAGCAGCTTTGCATAAATTACTTGCAAAGGGAATCAAGCTGCCTGTTGCAGAAGGAAACAGCAGGGGCTCAAGAGCCAGAGTAAATCAGTTAGATTTTGGGGAGGAACCCCATTTCATTTCATAGGAGGAGTGCGTACATGTGAGTGAGAGAGAGAGAGAACGGGTGTGTGGGAAGGTAATAGGAATGGAGGTATTGTGATGACAATACTATTTGTTCAGTCAGAATGGATTTCCTGAAATTTCCTCATGTTTTGCCAATTACAGGGCCTCATTTAAAGCTAACAAGAGCTGAAAATATATTTTAAAACATAGGAGCTGTTATAAAAATGGAAAAAAACTATATTAAAATAAAGCTAGATTCTGTCTTGTTGCTATGCACTGTGAAATACATAGTGTTAAGCTGGAAGTTAGCGGGTTATTAGCAAAACAGTTATGAAGATGCTCTTTAATGATTTTTTAAATTCGCATTTAAGAAATCAAATTTATTTTTAATTTAACTGTCTTTTCAGTCTAAGGATGCCTTTAATATAGAAGGTGGATTATGTAATGGAGCCATAGGACACACATATGGCATTCTTGTGTAAGAGAAAGAAGAAAAAAATCATTCTGCTGAAGTGACTCAAGTCAATACAAGGATTGTACAGATCTAAAGAACTTAAAAGAAAAGATCAATAGCAACTATTTCTTCAGATGGACTCCAATGAACAGTCTCAAGGACTACAATTACCAGTAGATTACTAATATATATATAGTTGAACTATAAAATGCAAACCACACAAACAAAATGAGCTAACTGCTCTTGCATTTCTTTTAAGAACCTTCATCAAAGCTACTGGTTTTGAAAACTGATGAACACTTGTTGGCAGATGAACAAACTGACATATCAAAACCATATTAAATTAATTGGGGGAATTAAAGACAAGATCATAGAATACTTGATGGGTAATACCAATGCAATATAATATAAAAATATTATTTTTGTCATAAGCTGTTGAACCACTCAAATCTTTTCAGAGAAGCGGCTGTGAAGACAGCATAGTTGTTCATACCTGGCTGAGTGCCATAAAACCTCTAAGCGAAAAAGGCAACATAAAAGGGAAGGCTTTAGATGAATATTCACTTTAGTTACTTTATCTCAACTCATGCTCTAAAGAGGCACTGCAAACTTTCCCACCAGGGAAACTTTGCATACTTGAGTAGGAACAACTGAAAGCAGATTATAAATTAGATTGATGCAGTACCGGCCATTTAACTTCACAGCAAGACAATATAGCATCACTGATGCTACGATGCCATCACTGATTTATTATCTCTTCTTTTAGAGGTGCACCCTATTCTCCTCCAAAACATAAGCCATCATGAACAAAGCCTGATTATTCTAGGAAAGCCGTGGGATAGGCCTGACAATACAGGGCCAGGTTCTGGTCAGACCTTGGAATAAAGGATTGCTGGTTAATGAACGCACCAGCAGGTACGCTGTAGAAGCACTAATTGCTGCTCTCAGTGCACAGCATTCCTACCTTGTCCAAATAAGCTGCATTTCATGGGCAGTGTCTTTCCCATAAAGTTTTAACTTGCTTAATTAATCAGATGCATAACAATGAGATCTTCTTCTTGCCTTCAGACAAATAAGCAATTACCAAGTTCAATGCGACTGGTATGGTTGGTTAAAGTTAATCACTGTTTAAATGCTCTCCCAGAAGGGGAACTATGTCATAAAGCTGCCAACTTGGAATAGAGATGCTACTTGGAGTTAGGACAACTTCTTTTCTTTTAGATCTAAGCTTTCAGACTGCTATTGATGGTTCTGCTCAGTACATGCCTGGATGTTTTAAAATTTCCAAATACTACTACTACCACCACCAACCACCACCACCTTCCAGCACTGTATTTCTGCATGATGGCTGCATTTCCCTGGCAGATAAAGTAACTCTGTTTATATTCAGCATTTCTTTCCTTACAACCTAGAATTCAATACATGTCAAGCTTTCTTGCTAGAAAATGGACAGCACACAGCCTGACATTATGAATGGCTGATAGATCTGGAGTACAAGTAGCAGGGTTGGCTTAGTCTGTAGGTTATCAATTTATTACAAAGCTCTGGCAGCCTTCTACCGCACAAATGGAGCAGCCACTGTGTTGCTCTTAGACTCTCTAGAGTGGGATGCTAAAAATCAGTGAAGCTTTGCCTGGGGCTCTTAGCTTTTCTCAAATGACCATTGAGAAAAAAGCAACTCCCTCTTCATAGCTTTCCCTAGGTAGCTGTGAATGATTAATTCAGCATTCATAGCTAAACAGTTTATGTGGAAGAAACACCTGCATGAGCTCAGAAAACATATAATGTAACCAGTGTAGGAAGGCCGCAACTATATTGAATTAAGCAGGTCAAAATTTCCATATTTATAGCTGTCAGATATCAGTGTGATAAACTGTTTAAAAACAGAGACAGAGGGACAGACAGTTAACATTTAAGGACCTATAATCTTTCAAAGCAGAGGCCATGCTGTGGTTTTAATTAACAATCTGAACCCTGGTGAAGTTCAGAAAGACATCCCAGGAAAACAGAAAAGGAATGAGGTTAATAAAATGTGAAAAAGAAAAGGCGGGCACCAAGAAAAAGTGATTTTAAGAGAGAGCCACTTGTATGATTAGAGGCCTGAAGAACAAGCCATATGAGGAAAGGCTGACAAATATGGACTGTTCAGCCTAGAAAAGAGAAGACTTCAGGGGGATTTGGTGACAGCTTACAAATATGTCAGGGGAGAGCATCAGGTAGATGAACAACTATTCACCAAGCTAGGGGAAAACCAGGAGCAATGGCAATAAACTCCTAGAAGAAGGTTTCAGACTGGATATGAGGAAAAAACTCTTCGTGGTTCATGTGACCAGACTCTGGAATAGACTCCCAGCGAGGGTGCTACAGGCACTTACCCTGGAGATCTTCAGAAGGAGACTGGATGCACACCTTGCTGGGGTTATTTGACCCCAGCAGTCTTTCCTGCCCAGAGGAACGGGGCTGGACCCGATGATCTCACAAGGTTCTTTCCAGCCCTAAACTTGCATGAATCTGTGAAGGGGTAAAGTTAGTAGCGTCACATGGTACTGGAATTGCCCCAGAGAACCTGAGGTTCTGCAGATGCACACCCCTTGCAGTAGTATCATCCCTTGAAATGCTTGTAGGTACTTGTCAGCTCTGCTTAGGGTTCTCTTTCACTTCTGCCTTCCCACAGGGCTAGCCACATTCTCCTAAGTGGACTTTTCATCACCCTGAAATTGCATCCTCAGTAGTCTAGAGATGTTATCTCCATCTCACCAGCCATTTACAACTCTTGCTGAGGAATTTGGCATTCCAAAGAAGGGGACTACAGCTAGCAGTAGTAGTCAGTTGAGTTGTGATTGTGGTTGCCTGTCCCCTTTCCAAGGAGTTAAAAACTTCTTTACCTCAGGCAATTGCATTAAGGCATAAATATACCTCCTTCCTTTTTTTTCCAGCTGTAAAAAAATTTAAACTAAAACCCCTGCAATGGTTATCCATTGCTAGAACTGAAAGCACACCTTAAACATCACAGAAATCCTGTTCATAATGAAATATAAAGGCACTCAGCATGTTACAGATAGCAGAGTGACTCACTGGAGTTCAAAGCAAGGAGAACACAGCTAAGCCATAGTAAACAGCAGCATGCTTCTAGTAGTACAAAAAAAATTAATCGTTTACTCACATTAAATGTATTCTAGGCTAGAAATGGAGCTGCCTCTGGATGGGTGAAGTTGTAGGTCTGAAGCAGTGCAGGTAAAATATAATAATTCAACTCTTGCAGCTGTATTGAAAGGCACTCCAGTGATACAAAGGTCATCCTGCAGACTAGATGCCAATGCTTGGAAAAATAAGGTAAAATAATTAATCTTTAGGTAGGTGACAAAGGACTGCCTATGGGCAGGGTTCCTGCAGAACAATCAAGTCTAACCTGTAGGTTCCAAAAACGTACACAATCCTTAGAAACAGAGTGAATTGTAGCAAAAAGCCTTGAATAAACATTCATCATTGCATAATGTAATGCAAGTTTGTAGGAAGGTGGCAATTTAATTAAATTAAACATATGGCATTATTCACCAGACTAATTAAGATAGGTCACATTACCAAGCAGGAGATAATTTCTTGCAACTGAAGTGTTCTATAGGTCCCCAGGTGCCTTCATCATTTTATAATTGGAACTCGAATTGCTTAGATGCATCTCTCCTAAGCCAGGTTGTTACTGGATAGATGTTCCTGCTGGTGGGGAGTTGGGTACTTAGGAAAATCCACCCACAGTGCCTGTGTCAGTTTGGATTCTAGTTTAATTCTGGAAATTAACTATTTCTTCCTTTCAGAACTATGCAAGAGTTTAAATAAATCTCTTGCCTTTATGGGCATTTAAGTGAATTCCTCTGCAATAGGATCATAGGTTCATAGAAAATAGGGCTGGAAGAGACCTCATGAAGTCATCTAGTCCAGCCCTCTGCACAAAGCAGAATCATCCATGACTAAACCATCCCAACCAAATGTCTGTCTAGCCTTCCCTTGAAAACTTCCAAGGATGAAGATTGTACAAATTCTCTAGGTAGCCTGGTTCAATGCTTGGCCACCCTCATAATCAGAACCTCCTAATCTCCAACTTAAATGTCTCCTGCTGAAGCTTGAGGCCATCACTCCTAGTCCTATCCCCTATGGTTATCCTCTCTGTAATCACTCTACAGGTATTTGAAGACTGTTCTCTTCTCCAGACTAAAAGCAGCACAAAGCCTTGTTTAAACATTACTCAAGATGCACCTCAGAAAGAGCTAGCAAAAAGGAGCTAAAATGAATGTCCAGGTTGGTATGTTAGAAACCAACTGAGGTGTAAAACTAGTTGGAGAGAAATGATTTTGGATATCAGTATATGCAGGCATGCTCTATATCTACAGAATAACAAACATATTTGTTTTTTTTTCCCTGGCATGATCTGTAGCAATGGGACTGGGGGGAAATAGTAAAATGAAGCAGTCAGAGTAACTCCATCCAATCTCATCTGCTCTTGAACAGAAGTCCTGCTCCTCTAGTTTGTTGAACTGAAGCTTACACCAAGTTCATATCCCTCAGATGACACAGCTATCTGGTCAAATCCTGTCTGGATAGAGCTACACTGACTGACAAGGAATTCTGCTGAGTTAGATGCTAACATTTGATGAGACTATTCTAACAGAAAACCCTCTTCTGCTGCCGCGTGGTGCCAGAGGGCTCTGCTACTGTAGATCTGCCAGTAGAGCTTAGTGTGCAGCAGGCTCATAATGCAGGCAAGCCATATATCGGTTTTCACTAAGAGGCCCATGGATTGTATCCTGGGGTCCAAGACATATTTTCTAGTCTCATACATGAATGAAAAGTAAGACTGTACTAGTAAATTATGCAAATAAGGCTTAAAATATCCTAGCTACAGCCAGACTGGGATTTCTTTCTTCTTTACAGTATTTCCCACTTCCTAACACAATGCAGTTTTGGCATATTAACACCCACAAAGAAGAGTCTTGAGTTGCTTCTAACAATACACAGCTTAAAAATGTGTGTTTTCTAAAAACAAGGGCCCAGAATCTCGGATCCTGGACTAACATCTAACAAGAAACATTCTGACTGCCAATAGCCATTGAGCAGGCTTCTGTTCCTCAAAAATTGTCACCCTACATTCTTTGAAGAATAAACCTAGGGATGTTAGCATTTTGCAGACCATACATATACATTGATCAAAGGACTCCCATTCCAATGAAAACCGTACCACTTAGACACAAGGTAACATAGGCCCACGTGGCTGGAAACAAAGACTAGCTCAGTATGGCACTATTACAGGCACAAAATGAGCCAACTCCTTGTTGTCACAATTTTATCTCAGTCTCAGGTTATATTAGTATTTCCAGGATACTGTTATTGTATAGCTCCATGTTTGAAACTCCAAAGGAAAGGGACTTTAAACAGGAAGCAACAGCATCCGAGATAACAACCCTTTGTATGTAGCCTATAAGAATTTCAGCTAGCTGACCAACAAGGCAGCACTATCTTGGACACAGTAGAAATGACTGTCCTGTTACTCTGTTTCATTTAATAAAGCTCACATTCCAGGAATGCTGCATCCTCTAAAATACTTTTGCAATTACAAGCTATTCTCATTTATTCTAGCTCTACACTGCACCCATCACCAAGATACTGGAGTGTTCATCTTGCTTACTCATTGGCTGCTGATCTGGACTGTGCTCTTGAAGTGTCTCAGTCAGAAGTCAGGGGATCACAGAGGGAAAATGGTGTAACACTCAGGCTATAAAGAGAAGGAATCTATGCCTTTTGACCATGGTATGTCCAGCCACTTGTAAGACCGAGTCTCAAGTTACATATAGTCATCGGCCAAAAATCAGAAGAACTTGAGCCCTAACCTAACATCATACAAATACCTAGTGGCATTGACCATGCAGAGGGAATGAAATTAACAGGTTCCTCAGAGCTCCTGAGAAGGACATCCAGAACATGTACAGGGTAGATGTACACCTTGCTGGCTAGATGTACACCTTGTTGCGGCTAGATGTACATCTTGCTGGGGTCGTTTGACCCCAGTACTCTTTCCTGCCATGGCAGGGGGTCGGACTAGATGATCTACTCAGGTCCCTTCCGACCCTAGAAACTATGAAACTATGAAACAAAGTGGAGGTGATGGCAGCATGGCAACGTTAGAGGGAACTTCTACATTTGCTTGCTCATGCTTAAAATCTGCTTTGTACTCCTGGTTTCCATACCCATTTCAAGCAATGTGGGCTTGCCTCCCACATGGGAGAATCACTGACTCGAGTTTTAATTCAAGATCAAATATAGATTTATAAGACATTTTATAGTTCAAACACAGGTGTAGGCTCAGTGCAGAATCACTGGGTGAGGGTCTGAGATCTGTCATGCTGCTGGTGAGCCTGATCTTAAAATTTATGATTCATAGGTGTTCTACCTTGAGGACCTGTGCCAGCTGGACTTAATTAACAAGTCAGGATCAAGCTGAAAATATGGTAGGGAAGAATGAGTAAGAAGCTATATATGGTTACGGTAGTTTAATCACTTGGTAAGCATGCATGTTGGAAGCCAGTGACATGGATAAACCGGAGCTGAATCTTATAAAAATGGATACAGTTTTATAGTAAATTTGGATAAGACAAAGCATCATACTAATGGATGAGGTTATTTTGAAAAAATAATTTAGCTAGTGTGGTGATAGAGCAGTGGTCGCTAAACTTTTCATGGTGAAGATTACTTTTTGCAAGTAAACGGCACTCCAGGATCTACCGCCCCACTACCCCCTGCCCTGCCCTGCCCCAACTCTGTCCCACC
>NW_017729026.1:23179684-23180786 GCF_001723915.1 Gavialis gangeticus
AAGCCGGGGCTCGATCCCACTTCTGTGCTAGGGCTGTACTGAGCTGTGCCTGCCTGGTGGCCAGACGAATGTGACATCGGGCCACAGCCTGGCTGGGTCTGGAAGTCTCTGCAGTTTAGGGGCACATGGGCACAGCCTGGCAGAGACCCCGGGGGCCCATGTCCCCTCCACCTGTGCTCTGGGAGGAGGCTGGTGCTGCTGTTGGCTGCCTGCTGTGCCCAGAGCACAAGGAGGTGTGGGGCACAGGCTCCTGAGGCCTCTGCCAGGCTGTGCCCAGTGGTGGGAGCCCCCCCTATATGCCCCTGGACCGTGGAGACTTCCAGACCTAGCTGGGACAGGGCCCACATTCTGGTAGTTGCTGGGTGGGTGCAGCTCAGTGCAGCCACAGCACATGGTGGGATTGGCTCTGGCCCAGCTGGGTTTGGGAAGATCTGGTCATCCAGAGGCATGTGGGGGGAGCTCCTGCCATTTGGCGCAGCTTGGCAGAGGCCCCGGGGGCCTGTGCGCCCCCTCACTCATGCTCGGGATGAGGCAGTTGCTGCTGCGGGTTGCCCACTGTGCCCTGAGCACAGGTAGGTGGGGGACATGGGCCCCTGAGGCCTCTACCAGGCTGCATCCAGAATAAAGTAAAAAATATAAAATATATATATTTAATATTTCAGTGGCTTACACGGGTTATTTTTAAGAACATTTCCTAGAAAGTGTTTTTTTTGGTTTTTTAAAAACTTCTTTAGAAACATGAATTTCAGCAAACAATTTAGCAGCACTTAATCTTCTTCCTCTGCTGAATTCAGAAAAGTAGCTCTATTTACTGGCTGTAAAATCTACTCATGTTTACCTGAATGTAGTTACTAAACAAATGCAAATGATCACAAGTATTTACAGAGATTATCATTAGGCCTCTCAAGGTCTGAGATTGTCCAAGAGCTGTGGAAAGATTATCAGCCATCCAAACAAGAAAAGACCCTAACCCAGGGGTAGGCATGTATGCCAGATTGTGGCATGCAAAAGCATTTTGCTTGGCACGTGCACCTTAGGAAAGTGGCTAGAGCTGTGCTGCCATGACAAGGACTGGGCCCCTTGTGCACTGCTCTAGCCCCTG
>NW_017729026.1:23180938-23182346 GCF_001723915.1 Gavialis gangeticus
CCCCTGCCACTGCCATCTGCCTCTGTCATGCCACATCTTACAAGTCAAGATTGAAAGTGGTTTTGGCATTCTGCCCAAAAATGGTGCTGACCCCTACCCTAACATTTCTTCTGTGAATGGAACTTTAAAGAAGTACTGTCTTATTTTTTAATACAAATGCTTCTAACGTTTTGTCATGTATTGACCTGATGAGCACTTTAGATACAATGACCATACATATTAATATCAGTTTATTTTTTTCCCCTCAGAGTAGTTCTTATGTACAGATGAGCATAATTCATGAACAGAGCTACCTATTAATATGGCCTTTTTATTGAACATGTTATGGGGTAATTCCTGTCTTGATTTATAGTACTTACCTATGATATTAGTAGAGTCAATTTAATCAATTCTAGAAATTAAAGCAATTTCTTAAATATTTTATAAAGCTGCACAATTTGCAAAATGTTTTTTCTAAAGTTGCTTATAGTAGATGACACTGCATTTTACTGTAAATATTTGCAACTCCATTGATTTCTAATTTACATTTACACTAAAGATGAAAATTTGTCCTTCTGACTGCATTGCAAAGTGTAAAAAGATGTCTTCTGCTTAGTTTATCCAAGTCTATTGAGCTCATTTATGAATAAGTAAGTAAATTTGTTAACTAAATGATTGCATATTGCAGCTTGCATATAATAACATTTATTATGTAATTGCAATTAAAAGAAAGACCCATTGGGTCATTCTGTTGCCAGTAGTTCCGTTGCCAGCCTTATTCCTTGCATCCATCCTGTTGTCAGCTTTACTCCTTGTAATGATCAGTGTATAATATATATGCAGTCTCCTTTTAATTGTCTTCAGTGTTGTCTGGAGTAAGTTAAATTGTTTTCATCTTTTGCTATTACGTATCAATATTATTGGAATATTCTTGACATTGATTTGATTCTAAATTTTCCCCTGATAATTCATTAAAAGTCTGTTGATTATAGCCAGTGACTTAATTATCTCCACACTATGCAGAAAACAATTTGGCACCATTAAAACAAAAATGTTACAAGATGATGGGGTGTGTGACATTCCCCAATGGGGAGTGCTGGGGCAATGTGAAGATGCTCTGCCCCAGCAAATGGGGCTGTTAGAAAGGCAGAATTAATTTGGATTCAAAGCCTGTTGAACTCAATTGATTCCAAAGGGTTTAGAATTAGGCCTTTAGAAGTAAATATGTTTTCAATTAGAGCATGGCCAACTGGTGCCTCCTGAGTCAGGGGGGGCAAGTGCCACCCCAGCAGCCAGTCAGTGACTGGGAGGGTCCCCATGCAGCCGATCATGCTGACTGGGAAGCATGAGTAGCGCTCCCAGAAGTGCCAGCTGCATTTCTCCTAGCACCCCCACTCCCCAGCCAGTGCTCACGGGGGGGGGGGGGGGG
>NW_017729026.1:23182421-23189572 GCF_001723915.1 Gavialis gangeticus
CTGGCACTCCTACCTGCCCCCCCAGCCCATCACCTAAGCTGGGAGTGCTGGCTGTCAGGGGGTGCACCAGCACTCTCATGGGGGTGCATGTGCACCCCTGTGCACCCCTTACGCGTCACCACTGAATTAGTGTCAGCAGTTTGACAGTTTCTAAAAAAATGTTCAATTCTTTTTGACCAGTTCCACAAAGGTTATTTAGAATAGTTAGTTTAAAATTTTCTGCCAAAAAAATTATCCCTGATAGAAAATTTGTTTTTTGGCAAAGCATTTTTTGGTGAAACAAGTCTGCTTTCTGAAGAATGTTTCACCATTTCATTGAAAACATTAAGTATCTCAAACCTGAAAAATATTACTTAGGTAAAATATTTGTATTGTTCATATTTTACTGAAAAGTCAAAATATTCTGTAGAAACTATCAAAAACAGTTTTTCCCCCTCTTTTTTTTTTGGTCAAAAATTTCCAACCATGGGAAAATATTTTCATACCAAAATGAGAACCTGTAATGTCCTAGATCTGACTGTCCCCATGTGGTGTAATTTACATGGTCATTGCTTAAATTCATTCTACTTCATTCTTCTGTACTTTCAATTTTAGTTATACATGGAATATTTTCCTTGGAATTTTTTACAGTTTAATTTTAAATGACTGAACTGAAGGAGCCTTTACCATACTCCTTTGTCATAAACAAATTGAGGGGATGAAATGAATATAATTTGAAGATCAAATGTTCATTAGAAGTAACAGAAGTTACCAATGTGCTCTTGACCTTAGAGGCTTTATTTTCTAGATAAACACCATTATAAAAAGTGAAATAAAATACTATGTGGGTATGTGATTATGGTGACATCCATCATTCATTCTACACATAAACAGGTAATTCATAGGATAGGAATGAGCTTGACACCTGTCATGAGCAGTTGATTCCCAGTAGTTTATCAGGAGCTTAAATTTTCAGATATATAATGTTGTGGAAAAAATTTGAGACTAATTTACACTAATCACAGACTGATGAAATAATGTGTGGTGGTATGAATTAGACCTCTGTACATAGTTTCAGCTCTGTTGGGCAAAATTACATTTCCTAATACCTATTTCCAACTACCTAACCAAGGGAGAAGGTAGTCTGGTCTCTGAGGAACCAAAAGAAATAGGTAAAACTGGGGCAGGGGTGTCAAAGATATGGACCACTATGTTGCCTGCAGGTCTTAGACAGGCTCTGTGTGCTACATGCAGCATGAGCCTGACCCCTTTCCTGCGCTGTGCATGTGGTGTACAGAGCCCAACTGGTACATGTTGCACCCAGCGCTTGGGGCCAGACTGGCCCTGTGTGCTAGATCTGGGACCAGGCTGGATTGGCCCCATAGGCTGGCCCCACATTTTGGATCCAGCTTGTAGGGCTGGTCTGGTGCAGGCCCTGCATGCAGTGTGAGCACCAGCTCTATACTGGATATGGTGAATGGGGACAGTCTGTGGGCTTTATCCAGCTTATGGACTGGCCCTGTGCCCCTCACTGAGCTTGTGTGGCCAGATGAGTTTGAAATTGCTGAACTAGGGTGTAAGCAAAATATTTCATACCATATACTGGTTCCTTGGATAATGAATTGCTGCACTGTAAATTATCCCACATGATGTGCTGGCACAGTATATTTAAGCAGATGAGGGCATCTATACTCAGGGAGAAGTCAGGGCAGGGTGGTACCTTATGGACTTCCTTGTTCACAGAAATGTAAACTTTTGTAGGCTATACAGGCAGTCTTTGACTTACAACATTTTGAGTTACGAGGTTTTGTACTTACAACATTTATAAATTGACACCCTGTTTCAACTTACTGACATCAGTTTTGACTTTACAACGCTTGATCTGACATCACGTCACACCAGCAAACAATTTTGCTGTGTCACCCATCTCCCTGGAAAACCTGTCCAAACTTCCTTGGACACTGCCTTTAAGAAAGCAGACAAGACTCCAGAAAAACTGGTAGCCAAAACTCCCGAGAAGACTCCAGCCAAGAACCCTTCAAAAAGTCCAGCAAAGTCACCTCAAAGAAGTCTTTCCAAACCAATATGATTGCTATTTACAATATAAATACATTAATGTAGCTATATTACTCATCTATAATTGATTGAATGCAAAATTCAGAGTTATTTTTGGTGAAAATAGGGTATCGGGCCATGGTTTAGAAACCAATCCCCCATTTATAACATTGTTTCCTATGGGAAAATTCTGAGTTACAATGTTTCAATTTAAGAGGCAGTTTTCAGAAACCAGTTGTGTTATAAGTCCAAGGACTGCCTGCATTCTGCTTCTCTGTAGCCTATGAAAGCTCATGCCTTTCTGAACAAGTTAGGTTATAAGGTGCCATACTGCCCTGACTTCTGTCTCACTTCAGACTAATACAGGTCCCTCTTTCAGTTACAGTTTATATTTCACATATTATAGATTATACGGGAAGACTGTTAATTAAGCCTCAAGTAACAAAAGACTTGTACAGGAAATTCAGAAAACTAGACCAATATATAGCACATTAGGCTGTAATATTTACTGCTTTTATTCTGCATATACCTGATAGATTCAGAGGTTAAGTAATGACAAGTGGGTTTAGGCAAACACCCAGATGCATGTGAAAATATATTCCTGAGGAAAGCACGTTAAAAAAAGATTTTGTTCCATTTTCATAGGGGTAATTTATAGACTGTGGGTATTTTTAACTACTTGTATCAGCCATCACTGAGCTGCTATACTTGGCCAGGTTCTGTTTTCAGGTGCACCTGTATAAATCCAGATGAAGTATTACTAATGTATAGCTAAGCGACATCTGGAGGCCGTCTGTTCCTTTCTATTTTTGTTTTCAAAGATATGGTGTCGTTCTTTATCATTGTCCCAAGAATCCAAACAAAATATCTCCCTGTCTTCTTCATACATCGTCCTTCTGTTCTCTGTTTTGCTGTATAGCATTCCAAAGAACAAAATACTAACACCTTACTGAAGCTGAGTAGAAACTTACTCTGTCAGCAATGTAACTGAAGACAATGAAGCATCTAAACAGTGAAGAGCTACACAGCATGGCATGGGTGCTAAAATTTGGCCCTAACTGGGCATGTGTACATGAGATGTTTACTGTACAATTGACTAATTAACTGCACAGTAAACATCTCAGCATCTACACATATGCCTGTATTAGAGCGCACAAAACTAATGAACTTTGCAGCAGGGAAGTACATGTCAATACAGGTATTACCCTTCTGCAGTTTTTTTCACGTGCAGCAGTGCACATGCAGACACTGTCAGCTGGCTGGGGCATAAGACTGCTTTAGTGCAGGGGCTACCTGCTGGCTAGCTCCGAGCTGAAGGACCCTTGTGCCCCATCCAGCCCCTCTGCAGCCCACTGAGCCCAGTTGGAGCAGCCCTGGGCTGGCAGAATTACCCCCAGGCCTCCTTCCAGCCAGGGCTGCTGCAACCTGGCTCAATGTGTTGCAGTCCAGGTGCACATGTAAACTGAGTGCCCTGGAGCTTCCTGGGAGCAATAAACCATGGAGCAATAAGCTCTTCAGTTTTTTGCTGCACACTAATAGCATACACAGATGCGCTCTTCTATACACAGTTGTTTATTCACAGGGAATTCTAGGAAATGCAGTTGTCCTCTGTTCTGAAAGGAAATATAACCACAAGCACTCAATGAATAGGGAACACTGGGAATGGGGAATTAGAAAAAAATCTGAGAATGTTTTAATTTAAAATATTTCAGACATGACCATCCAAAGAACAGACCTTGGTTCCACCTGTTTATAGGCAACCCCCGCTTCACGCTATTTCGCTTAGCGCTATTTCTCTATAATGCTCATTTTAAATTGATACCAGTTTTCACTTAGTGCTCAGCAAGTTTCACTATAACACTTATGGTCACCATCTAGGGTCATTAAAAACACTTGTGATTGCCTTCTTGGATCATCAAATACTTTTGGTTTCACTTAACGCTCATTTCACTTAATGCTTGGCTTTTCAGGAACCAATTCAGAGTGCTAAGCAGGGGCTGCCTGTACTTTAGGATCTCATGGCAGAGCTGAGGACATTTCTTTATGTGTCCTGAGTGTGGGTCATCTGGGGGCAACTGTTGTAAGCCTGTTACATTTTTGCCTACTCACAGGGTGTGTCTACTCATTCATTAATACACCTTTGCTACTGTGCATTAAGTTTAGTACCTCTACTATGAGTAACAACATAAAGTTGCATTAGTTCATGCTAATGTGCAGCAGCAAAAGCAAACATTTTTTTTGTGACACAATGCACAGTAGACTAATTTTACTGCGCATTAGCATAGTTGTTGCTGTGACACACTAATGCCTAGTAGAATAGGCTACTGTGCATTACAAAGTCTGACACACCCATTGTGTCACTCTGTGATGATGTGGCTACTCAGATACTACCATTTTGGAGCTGTATTATTACATAGTCAGAAAGATATAGGTATAAATAATGCTCAATATTGATAATAATATTATATTATTTTGGTATTGCATTTTCCACAAAAAGAGTTATTAATTGGAGAAAGTATTTATTTCCCCTTGTTTCTAAACTTTAACTTTTCTCTCCATGCTAGAAATCCCATTGTTAACACGGTACATTCTTTTCTGCTTGACATCTCTCCCCAGTTTGTCACTTGTCATGAGTGGAACTTCACCAGTTTGATCTCTTAATTCTGCTTTTGAAGAAACCCTTGTTTGCTTCTTTCTCAGTTTTCCCCACAGCTACTGCCTGCCCTGCTTCTAAGTTCCTTCTTAAATGATCTTCCTAAAAAAGACTGAGCTTAATTCAGTGCTGTCAGAAGAATACAGGAAGTGGAGTTCTGCTATGGTAAAATGACTATATGCTCTCCTCTGTGAAGGGCTCTGTTACTCTAAGGAAGGAGGATATGCTATTAGCAAGGATAACATATCTCACCCTTTGTTTAACATTTCTTCCAGGCAAGTTTCAATAACAAACCACTACTGGAGCCCCAAACCTAAACTCAGTTCCTCTTGTCAGTGGTAGCTGCCTGAATTCTCACAAGAGTGACTCTTGCCTTACCCATGTCTTCCAATGGTCTGGCCAATATAATTTCCAGTTAGGACTTTATTATCCTCATGCTTTATTATCCTCATGCCTAGTCTAATCAAAACTACTTACTCAACAAGTTGCTTATAGGAATTTCTGTGCTTTGATCTCTACAGCAGAGGAAACGGAACCCTACAATACATTAATTGGCCTAATCACAGGGACTGGAAAAGGTCTCTTAGTTTTGCAGTCAAAAACTATGTAATTACTTCATATTTTTAAGGTGCCTACTTTCCTAGTCTGTCAGACCTATTGCCTTTAGTTGCTTAGGGTATGTTCAGATATTTATCTTTTTACATGCATTTAATCTGAATACATTTAAAATACAGCATTCATTAACTGAAGTGCTGGATAAAGTTATGTGTTTTCATTCTGCCATATTTTAAAAGCTTTTCAGGATAGCTACATGGATTGGATATAGAATTTTGTTTAAGAATCCATTTTGAATAATCGAAGCTGCTAACAGCTGAAAGCCTTTATCATTGTTGGCCTTTGCATGATGAACTACCAGTCCCAATCCAGTTCCTAATGGACATGTGCCCAAATAATTAGTAATATCAATTGCCACTCCTGTCAGAACTAGCAAAAAGACTGAAAGAACACAGGCCAGAATTACCCTTTCACAAAAATGACCCTTTTCCTGTTGATTGGTGAAAGATCCTAGTCTCCATGGCATATCAATCTGTCTCCTTTCAAAAACAATAATTCTTATTTTTAAGTATTTATCAATTAATATTAAACTACTTTTAAAATAGTCTAAAATTAATAAATGGTCATAACTGAATGTATATAAATCCCTGGATACTAATTCTAATTCTGATATAGGGCATTGCTGTTCATGGGCTATTAATTCCACTGTTTCCCTGCATAATAAACTAGAATATAAGGGCTTCTTTTGGAAACTATTGTGCAGAGGAGATCACAGGATTACAGAAAATAAGGCTGGAAGAGACTTTAGGAGGTCATCTTGTCCTGCCCTTTGCTCAAAACAAGGTGTAACAGGGAACCCTAGCCCTGTTACCAGAAAACAGGCCAGTCCCTTTAAGACCAGAACTTTCCGGGCACAGCCAGCTGGCAGGGTAGGGGTTAAAAGCTGAGCCTGGCCAGCTAGTCAGGTGACTGGAAGGGGGCAGGCCCAAACTATAAAAACCCTGGGCTTGGCAGCAGTTAGAGGCAGCAGCCAAAAAGTGAAGGAGGTTGTGCATAAGAGCTCCACAGAGAGCCTTAGCTGCTGGTCCAGCTGCTGTGAGAAGGGAACTCCTGATGACTTTCAGAGAAGTGGCGGCCATGCCAAAGGGGGAGCGTCACAGACAGCGGGGAAGCAGAAGCACCAAGCCATGAAGAAATGTAAGCTGGCATGCCACCTTCTTTAATTTCTATTTTTTTTGTGGTTATAACTCATTGACTTACCATTTATATATATTTGTTGATTGACACTAGTGGTTTGTGGACAAAGCTGTAGGGGAGGAGGAGCCCTCATTAGTGCCTTGGGCAGAGTCATAATATGCCAAAGGGGCCTAGTGCACCAGTGTGTGCGGGTATATAGGGCCAGCTACTCAGAGCTGGGTGCAGGACTTTTAAACTGGGCCCCAGTGGGGGAACCTTGGTTAGCAGCCTGAGTTAAAAGAAAGGGTGTCCTGGGACAGTGGGAGTTCGGGGCCACAGCCCAGCCTTGAACTTGTGGCCCACTGGCTTTGTGTCCAGTAGAGACACAAGAGGCCTTGGGCTTCATAGTGGAAGCAAAAGGAGAGCCACGAGCCCCAAAATTAAGGAGCTAGAGCCTCAGAGTCAAACCCTATGTGTAGGTTTAGACTGGTAGGCCTAGCTAGAGAAAGATGGGGGACAAGGGCTGTGGTGGCTGAGAACCATAACATAGAAATACAATAGACAGTCTCCCACTTGTAAGAACATCTAAATAATATTTACATCAAGATGTGGCAGGAGAGTGAAGGGTGGGCTACGAGATGAGCGCGAGAAAAAATGAAACATTAAGGGACTTCAGGCGGAAAAAAAAAAATGCCGCTGGGGAGGGCAACCTGTTACACAGGATCACTCCTAT
>NW_017729026.1:23194572-23202198 GCF_001723915.1 Gavialis gangeticus
ATACAATAGACAGTCTCCCACTTGTAAGAACATCTAAATAATATTTACATCAAGATGTGGCAGGAGAGTGAAGGGTGGGCTACGAGATGAGCGCGAGAAAAAATGAAACATTAAGGGACTTCAGGCGGAAAAAAAAAAATGCCGCTGGGGAGGGCAACCTGTTACACAGGATCACTCCTATCTAAACCATTCCAGCTAGGTGTTTGTCCAGCCTGCACTTAACACTTTTCAGTGATGGGCATTCCAGAACTTTTCTCAGCAATCTGGTGCTGTACTTCATGTTTTATATTGGATACATGCAAACCCTTGGATTATGATGAAGAGCATGCTGTTTGGCTCTAATTTTCTTTTTAACTCATGACTACCTGAACAGTTTGTGCTGTTAAAGATTTGGCAGGGGGGCAATGGAGAGGCAAATGAAAGATAGTTTCCTACTATGATGAATGACACTCAAAGATCCCACTGCATACTACACCGATATAATGCTCTGCCTTATTGCTAACTTACATGGCACCAGAATCAAAAGCAAAATGCTGAATATAGTAAGTGAGATCAGAATATGGTTCAATATGTAAAACAACATTCCTGTATTCAGTTCTCAGTCTGCTAATGGCATGTATCTGGGACAAAGAGACGTGACTAGATGGAAAAAGTTGTGTTGGGAGATTTAGAAACTAAGGACACCAGTACACATTACATATATAAAAATTATACCTTGTCCATAAAGGTTCATGTCCTAGTTTACATAAAAGTATTTTGCCCACTGAAACTATATTACAACCAAAATTGGATTCTCCAGTTTGAGTGCCCTTACATTTTTAGAAGAAATTGAATTTGGAAATAGTCATCTCTCTTGAACATAATAGTGATCTCTTTTGCACCAATAAAATTCTTAATGAGCTTCAATTTAATTCAAGGAGTATCCTGGTTAACTTAATGTCTTTAATCTAGTCTCCCCATAGTCCATTGTTTAAGTAACTTCTCTATTGTTCTATTCCCAGAGTGAAAACAAAGAGGGAAGTATGTAAATATTGACTTAAGAACAGTACAATGCTCCTGACTGGCTTGGTTAAAACAAAGTTCAGAGATGATTTGATCATGGTTTTCATTTTATCATTGTCTCATTGTCTTTTAAAAAAAAGTTGGTCTATTTGGAAATCACATGACACTAAATTTATGCAGGTGAAAAGATTTTACTGACTGTCAAGAGTCAAACTAGTAGGACAGACAAATTAGAAAGGAAAGGTAGAAAAGGACTTAGTGTCCTAAAGTGTAATTTACACTTAGGTACCAAAACCCAAATGTTCAATACATCAAGCCACTTAAATGCCAGAGAGTCCTAAATTTTTACCAGCAAGTTTTCCTTGGTCCCCGAAGTTCTACTGCATTCAGAATTATTGTTAATTATCAGGGACATCAATAATTAAAATCCCAAATTATCACCTTCACAACAAATTCTGGGATGAAATGACATAGGGAGAAGTATCTTCATGAAGGCCCTTTTATTAACCGCTACCCAAAATCATTTCAAGTTTTCCCAATGATAGGTTTGGTAAGTAGACAAGGTTATTTTGGTTTGGCAATTAAAATCCAATGGGCCCTTCGTAAGCAGGTATCAGGTAACAAGTCTCTGAATCTTTCTTATCAGTCATGCTGAAAAAAAATATTTTATTCTGTTCCTTCAACATATATAAGAAACTTGGTTTTACAGCTTTTATAGCTTTTCAAGTTTTAACATGGACATATTTGTGCATGTCGTTATACACCTGCCAGACCTTGAAGCTGTCAGAGATTTTTCCAAGAAGAAGGTATGAAGTGTACCTCCCCCAAGCTCTATACCTCACACACCTTAAATTAATTCCAAATGGATTGAAGTGCTAAGGTGCTGCTGTTTTATGTTTTTGAAGACTCAGTGAATTGGTTATTATTATTTATATTTGTATAACTTTGGTGTAGAAAGAATTGACATCTTTTAAATAAATTGTGGCCAAACCAAGTATCAAATGACTTTGTAGATAGCTTGTGGAGTTCTTCTGCACAACAGTGTTTTCATTTTGATGTCACTCTACTGTATTTAGCTTTTTCATTCTGTGTTTTTTGGTCTGTTCTTGGCTTTTGTGGCCCTAGCCTAGCCGTTGGTGAGTTGGTTCTTTACTTTAGCTCTGGTCACTCTGAATCCCTATTATTCCTCTTATCTCTCCACTGGTATCCTCTCCGTCTGTTCAGTAAGCTTTAGTAATTTTCAGCCTTATCTTTTCAAGTATCTCCAGGAGCACTTTTGCAAATGTTTTCCTAAAAGTATTTGGTACTCCTAAGTCCAGCTGCAAACCATTTATTTGAGCTTGCATATATATGCTTCTCAACCTCTCTGGCCTTCCTTGATATTTCTTTAACACTTTTTTTTTTTTTGCTCTCTCCTCAAAAGGAAGAGATCTGAGGGAGTTTGGAAGGCTGTAAAGCAAATGACAAAATTAAATCTGTAAATGAAGTACACTGTTCCAAACATGCTTCAGGAAAGACTTTGTAAACACTTCCAGTGCTGTCCACTAGAAAAAAATAAGGTTACCTACAGAGTCCTTAATTAAATACTTTTATATCAGGTGAAGGTCTACATAATAAACATGAATGGATATTTCATGTTCATCCTTATTCTTTCTCTCTTCCACCCTTTTAAAATAGATTATGAAAGCTTTACTCATTCTAGTTTCTTTATCATTCTAGATGCAGATATATCCCAGCCAACCAAGTTTAAATTATGTCCCTAAACAAGTTCCATAAATTATAATTAATACATTCTGTAAATAACCTGTTAAATAGTTACTGGGTATTGAACTCACCCTGAATCAACTTTATGGCAGAGCATATATCTACAGAGGGCACAATGTTGTCCAAATTGACATGTACCTGGTAATGGGCTCTGCATTCTTAGAATACTGAAAAAAAGAAATAATAGAGCTGGCCAAAATCTTTATGTCCGCCAACCTGGGAATTGTAATATTCTAAAATTGTTTTATAACTTGAATTGGGCAAAAAAGGCTAAATATTGAACATTTTCATGATATAAAAATTTACAATTTTCTAATGTTAAGATGTTGAATTCAGTTTAGCCTGTGTGCTTGACAGCTACTTCTGCAAGAAGTGGGAAGTAGCCAAGATGATCAACAAGGTGATACCTTTCCTTTTAGCAATCTAAAATTCACCTAAAGCCAGCATTTTCTTGTCATCTTAAATTTGCATTCAGCTGATATCAAAGTCTTGTTTTCAAGATAAAATCACAAACATTGATAAACTTGGTTTTGTTAATTCTCACTAATAAGTGAAAAACCCATTACTGGTCAGAGACATTGGCATATTAACAAGTAAACAGATTAACATAATTAAAATTTTATAGATTTAGAGTATTTTAATTTTATAAATTTAGATTTCAGAATATACGAAATAAAGTTATTTACTTTTGTGCAGACAAACGCATTTATAGTGGGTTTTTTGGCCGCAAAAATTCTATAAATTGCCTATGCAAAGTTTTCATATGGATAAATGATTGCAAAAAAAAGTTTTTTTCAGTATATAAATCCTAAACTTTTCAAGTGAAATGAATTGTGTGTATGCGCAAATCCACGTGACAAATGTAAAGACTTAAGAAGGATTTTTTTGAAAATCTGTCTCCCAAATTTCCGTTTACGTTTTATAAGTTTGGAATGTACATATCACCTTAACACTCTCCTGTAGCACCCTGCTGTTGCACTGGGAAAACCTCACTGGGCAGGAAATCTGGGGTCAGAGGAAACCAAATTTTAAAAGCTTGAAGAAAAGGTAAAAAATGATAAAGTGTTTACAATGTTGATGAAACACCCACTAGATTAATATTTTATAGCAGTTCTATATTGTATTTGATAGGAATGCTGTAAGTTTTCAAGAACAAAAAAAATGAATTAAATCTGATTATCTTTGGAAAACAGGGTGGATCTCAAACATTCACACCTAGACTATAAGGGCTTGATGTATCATATTTATGCAAGATAACTTCAAAATAAAGATGACCTCCCAATAACTAGATTCCATACATAGAAAATTATAAATTTATTATAATTCACTGCCAGCATTCCTATAGGCATAACTAACGCGTGCAAAATTCTTCTTATTACTTTCATTGCATTTTTTACATAAGCTGCAGTTGAGCATGTTCATTGTCTCCTAGAGGATGCTCAAGACTGTGTGGAATTAGTTCCAGAAATAGCCATAATCTGATTTTCATATGCAATTGAAAATTTCTTTCCTTTATATAGTACCAAGGAGAGTCGTTAGATTTCATTTGAAACTTGCACAAGATAACCTTCAATGAAATACCAGAAAACACTAATTTCTCAACAGCAGAAACCAATATTCATCTGAAAGAAAAAAAACAAACCAAACAAAATAAAAAATACCCCAGCAACATCAGATGTTCTTTAAATTATTTTGTTCTTTCACCCATTCTCAAATGCAAATTTGTATGTCAACCCTGAGATCTTGAAAAGACAGCAAGGATAAGTCTGCTAGTCTTCAGTGTAGAAGTGGGCAGGAAATGCTTTTCCTGTCTTATGAAAAAATTAATTTTTCAAATTTTTTAAAATCCCACCACAGGGTGACAAAAAGACCTTTTGAAGTTTTTTTTGATGATCATCATGAATACAGTTCCCTTCCCCCAAATAGCCAATAACTTGCTGATTAAGGCAATCCACTAAGAAAGTTTGGGCCGACTTTCCTGGCAGGTGTGCCACTAGTTAGCCCTACACCCTCCCTGAGTGCTACTGTGATTGCCTTCCCCTGCCCTACCTGCCTCTCTGCTTTTTGATTCCTGCCCTGCGCTCCTTGTCCAATCAGACTCTCTGCTTTCTGCTTCCTGCACTGTGTTCCCTGCCTCATCTGCACCCCCCTTGACCTGCCAGATGCCACACATGGAGGCTGCCTGTGCCATTTGTGGCACATGTGCCACTGGTTGGCAACCCCTGCCCTAGGATATGGGCAACCTAACTGGAACATCTCTGAAAGAAGGACCTAAGCCTAAGACTGACTTGTATAGGGAAACCTAAGTTTATGTCCTGCTCTGATTGAAGCATAACAGAAATTTTAACTGGGACCTACCACAGCACAGCATGGTTCTTGCTAGAAATACCATCCTGGATTTGACAGAATTTTCCCAACAAATAATTATAACTCTTACATTCCCCACCAAGTTTTTGTTTTCAATGAATCAGCATTTTCCAATGAAAGGCCATTTCAGCAAAAATATTCCTGGCTGGTTTTATGCCAACACATTGATAAGTAGACAAGAGTGGATGTTTGCTTGCCCAGATAAAAGTACTTGTCCTTGGGGAATGCCCATGTCACATGTGCTCTGGTGTGCAGAGGTTACTCTGGGTGGGGTAGGAGAGGCTGGGGACAGCAACTGTGCTGGCCTCGGCAGCCTTACTTGGGGTCCTGGGGGCCCCCTGGGGCTACAGCCCCAGCAGGAAGCCTGGCTGACAGATTTTTTTTTGGCATGGGTTTTTTTTTTTGACCCAGGATTCTCCCAGGGTCAAACCCCACCCCCCTCCTCCATGCTGCAAGGTAGCAATGTGAGGAACGCCTGCATGTGTAGTGTGTGGCAATGCAGATGGGTCTGCAGTGCCAGATACCACATGTCTGTGCTCATCTGGATGTGGCCTATTAGTATGAACTCTGCAGAAATACAAGTAAGGTTAAGCACTCGTCATTGAGTTGAAAAAAGTCTTGAGCCCATAGACATCCCATGGTATCGTTCTCAAGAGTGAAGGTTCCATTTCGGAGGAGAGTTAGTGGAAAATGGATGTATTCACAATGAGAATGGGCTAAGTGCAACCTTTCATCTACTAAAAGAATGACACACAGGAGTGCTGGGGAGAAACTGATCTTTATTTCCTGGCTCCAGTTCTTTGACATGGTTTAGGGTTAAAACTGAGTTACAGGGGTCAGTGACCATTAACTTCAGTGGCTACTGTTACATTTGGCATGTGAATGAGGTAGTTAACTGTGCCACAGCTTGCTGGCCTCATGGCAGCTCTCTCATTATCACAGTTCTCTTGAACTCTATATATTCCTCTGATTTCACCTCTCTCTGTCTGGACAGCCTGTCTAGTGAAGGCCTATATCACAAAGGAGGAAGGAAGGCTATTACAGTATTGTCAGAACATTAAAAAATCACAAGTTATCCCCCATGAAATGCAACTTAAAAACTATAAAATTACAAATAAACAAGTCATTTTTTAAAATTTGTATTTTGTTTTCTGGGACTTGATGTTTTAGGATACATTAGAGTCACATGCTCATGACTCTCTACACAACTTCAGAGAGTAGAAACTCTTTTTTTTTTTTTTAAAGGAAAGCTGAGAGCCTTACAGAGTCACATGTCTCTAGTACCTGATGTTTAAAAAAACCACTAAATAATCTGAGACTTATGATAAAATCTTATGAGCTGGTAGCACTCCACTGAAAGGAAAGGAACAACTGTATAGCAGCTCCAATCCCCACCCCTTCCCCTGCCCCAGCCCAGCAGCAGCTGCAGCCAACCTCCACTTCCGTGGCCCCAGGTTCCTCCCCACAGAATGCAGAGGTGGGACACAGGTCAGACTTTTATTAAGCAGCCCATTTCCTAACAGCTGGGCAGACACAGGCCTCTCATGCACCAAGGCACAGCAGCCATCCTGGTGGTGATCTCCTCGGCAGCCAGGGGGCATGTCCAGCCCCTCATCCCAGTTGTCTGGGAGCCCCGTGTGCTCCCAGCTTGGGGGCTGGGTGGCAGTGCAGCAGAACGGTGGGCCTGCAGGGGTGGGGGGAGGTCAGCCGGGGCTGCAGCTATGGCAGCAGGTGCTGCCAGCAGTCTGGCCTGGCCTGCCCTGGGAAGCGGGCAAGAGAGGCATGCGGCCTGTGGTCAGCTGCCAGGGAGTAAGCAGGAATGGGGGGCTCAGGCAGCATCCACCTGTGCCCAAGCCAGCTTACCATTGTCCCTGAGCACGCACACATGGCCACCCTCTAATCTGAGGAGAGGCAGTGCAGGGCTCCTGGAGCAGAGCATTTTATCTCTCAAATTTTTCAAACTCTTGCAAAAGCCTTTTCTCTCTTGCCTCTGCAGGGCCAACATCTGGATGCAAGGGAGATGCTGCAGGGGCCTGCATGACCATCACTGCAGCCTTGCCACCATCCACTGCTAGAGCCACCTCTAGAGGCACAAGCTGCACCAGCAGTGCAGCCTTAGTGGGAGCTGCTTGCTCCACTGGCTGGTTGTGGCTATGGAAGGCTGGCTGGGTGGTGGATCAGTAGACATGGCAAGTGGAGGACTTTGCCCAGGAGGTGCAGATACAGGCATGCCAAACCCACTGCGATGAACTGGAGGCCATGGAATAGTGCCATGTGGAGCTGCGGGAGCAGCAGAAGCTGCACCATGCCTGACCCTCCTCTCCACCCCCCACCCTCATCCAGCCCTGCAAGGCCCCTGGGTCCTGCCTAGGCAACAACCTATAGCAGGTACTGCAGCAGCTGCCTGACACAAGCATCTCTGGCTTTCACTGTAGCCCCCAGACCTGCAAAGGAACTGGTCACCTGCCACTGGGCTCTTCACCCTGGGTGGCT
>NW_017729026.1:23202209-23216461 GCF_001723915.1 Gavialis gangeticus
GCAGCTCTGGCACTCAGCCGGGTGCAGGGCATGGGTCTGGAGGGGAGGCCTCGTGGAGCCAGCAGGGTACAGAATGCTGCTTATTGCTAGCAGGGGCCAGACTGGAGCAGCAGGACACTGGGAGCTGCTGGCAGGGGAAGGGACAGGGACAGGGGTGGCATGGGAAGGCAGGGTGGGCTAGGAGGGAGCTGCTGCATGCTGCCCCTGTGCTGGGTGCACAGCTCCCAGGCAGGGAAGGGACTGGGCAGGGATCAGAGGCCAAGGGTGTGCTTTTAAGATGGCTGCCAAGTGCTGGAAGCTGCCTTTGGCCTCAGGATGGTTGCCAAGTGCTGGTAGCCATGTGACCAGAGGCTGGAGCATCCCCCAGTGGCCCCAGGGACATATGGCAGGCTGCTCTCACCTGGGGGCTAAATCTAGTTCTAGGTCAACTGCACATGTAGATGCCAGCTCTATTCCCACTTATTGCACAGTAAGTTACTATACAGTAACTTTAATGTGCAGTAAGTTACTGCACAATCACTTTAATGCACATGTAGATATGCTCACAATGTAACTGTGTACATTTAAATAAGTACATTTTTACATTATGCCATTAGAACCTAGTTATAATCAGTACAATTTTATATCTGTTTGGAATTAATATGCTTGCATTTATACTGCCCGCTAGAATTCATTAGATTCAAGCAATATAGATAAGATATGACAGCATTATCCTAGATGTGATATTTAGAAGTCCTTTTTAGAAAAGCAAAAGAAGCAACTGGAAGTAGTAACATATACCTGCCAATGGGAAATATATAATGGTGACATTATTTATTGTATCTTTTTTATTATTTGATAGTGATTGTTGTGTCTAGTCCACAACTTTTACGAACACTTAGACTCTTCAGAGGCAGTTAGTCATGTTAGTCTGAAGTCAGTTAGAAGCCAGGGCAGAACTGCACCTTACAGCATTTTTACAGATGTTCTGGGGGTGGGGAGGGGCAGCACTTTAATTATAGTGGCTCCAAGAGCTGCTCTAATTAAAGTGTCACCACATCTCATGTATCAGTGCCCTCACACTTCAAAATGGCCCTGGGTGCGCTTGAACTAAAGCTTGTTCAACGATGCATCATGCAGGTAGCAAATATACGCCCAAGTTGGTGTAAGCCATCGCAGTTACTGTGCAGTTCAGGAGTGCATGTATAGACACACTTCTGTACTGTGCAGTAATTTTGGGTTATTTCACAGTAACTTATGTTACTGCGCAGTAAATGTGCATGTGTACATGTGCCCTGTGTCTAATCTAACCTTGTGCATATTCAAATATATTTTGCTTAAAAATAATAGAACACCAAGTTACATGTAGCTCTTAATGAAAGAGGAAAGTTATTCTTCTATCTCTGTCCAATAGCAGGCAATATCATGACTGCACCAATCAACCATTCCTCCTCATTCCAAAAACCTTGGAAAAGAAATAAGTCTTACAGTACAGCCAAGGATCACCAAATGTGGGTTCCAGTAGACAATATAGACTCCATATATTTGGTAGTTTGTCAAACTCACTGAAATTTTGCCCTATCTTCCCCAGTATGAACATTGAAGACATTACGCCATGCTGTGTACTTGTTCTGATTTGTAATTTTAATATTTCCTTTGATAGGTTCTTTTTGTCCCCCATTTTTTAATGATATTTAAGAATGACTGCTATTCAGATTACTGAGTCCTTTTAATGGGCATAGGCATGGTGCAGTAGACAGTGTATGGCTTGGAGCCTGTGATTCAGAATTATGTTATTGGCTTTGCCACAGAGTCATTGAGCAACCTTGAGCAAGTCATATACACTCTCAGGGCAGAATCCTATTTCACTGTAACTGTAGCTTTTGGATTCAGTTTTGAATTTTATTGAATCTTGTGCAAATACCTGGCAGAAATGGAAAGGACAACAACTGTATTCCTGTGTTTTCACCTAATCATTAGGGCACTTGCCTACAGATCAGGAGACTTAGGTGCTAGGACCCTCATGTTCTAGAAGAAGTTTGAACCTGCAGCTCCTGTTTCCTAGCAAAGTGCTCTAACCATTGGGCCAGTATTAGTTATTAGCCTACCTTACATTTATAGCCTTAGAACCTGCATCTCCAGCTCCCTGGACAACTGGTCTACCCACCAGGCTATTACATTAAGATATAGGAGTGTTGTTGTCCCCCTTCTCTGCCTGGTGCACACTATTTGTGGGTTTTTGCCTGACTACAGAGTGGGGGCATAGCTAGCTTTATGCCTGTATCTCAATGTCGCATACTTGGCTGGCCAGAAGGCAGCTAAACAGACATGCACAGTAAGCATGTGGAGACCTGTGTACCAGGAGCTGTATTTTGACCTATACATAGGTGCTGAAAACTGCAACTGTATGTTAGAATTACTGCTCTTTAGATGTAGAAAGTGAAATAGGCTTTACCTCTCATTGTCTCTGTTTTTTTTTATTCCTATTAAACAGTGTGCTTATTTAAAATACTTTGTTATTCTCAGCTGAAAGGTGTTATGGAAAATCAATTTATTATTAATAATAATAAGATATATAACAGACTATAAGCCCATTACTACCTAAAGAGTTGACTTGCAGCAGAAGCATACAGAAACTTTGAATAATACACAGCCTGCTTCTGCACAGGGGAGCTTCTATGCTGGGCCACTGGGCCTCTGCATCCCATCTAAGTGCAGCATCTATGAAGGCTATTCAGGGAAGAACTATCTCCACTCTAGCTTTAGGGTAATGCTGGATTAAGCATGAGACAGCTTCCCTTTTTCCCAGAGGTACAGTCTGTGACTCCATCTGTGGAGAAGTACTATTAAAAACAACACCATTAAGTGTTACATGCATTTCGGGAAATGCCTCAGAGAGGTTTTTTGTTCTTTTGCTGATTTATTTTTACACAAACCATTGGAGACCAGTTATCTAACAGAAGAGAGAAACTTTACATTCCTGGGTAACTCTTCAAAGTGTTGCATTGGAATTTAGCCATATGATTTCAACTGATGGAAGATACAGTCAGATGTATGTACAATACTTTGAAAAAGGAATAAAAATCTGGGTGCTTTGGGTCCCAGTCGGTGTTAGCTCTGTGAGTTCAGTACCATTAGAAAGGTCTGTCTTAGAGGTAATCTGTTACCGCTTTTATTGCTGCTTCTAGAATCGCTGTGGTACTCTCTAGCTGAAGGCTAGGTAAAGACATTCAAAAAGCCCAAGAAGGAATTGATCTTAAGTTATGTGGTTTTCTGTAAGCTGCGTAGTTTAGATCGATAGTGAACAGAACACATATTCACCGTTTGGGGGAGGGGTGTGTATAAATCTTAGACCTGTTTCTGTCATTTTTAAACCAGTCTCTGTGTGCTGAACTTCTGTTATGGGTATAGACTGGTTCTGCATGCCTAATGTCTGTTCTGAGTGTAGACCAGTTTCTTTTCACTTATACCGGTAAAAGTGTAATGTCTATACCCAGCAGAAGAGAACATGGTACATCATCTATAACCCACTGAACTCTCCAGAAGTTTTTTTTAACTGACTTCTGTTGGCTCAAGACCAGACTCACGATGAAGAACAATAATGTTAGTACTGACACTGAAAAAATGGGGATACTAGTTTTTGAATGAAAATAAAAACAAAGAAAATAATTTTCCTAGTTCTTTCTTCCCTGTTATTAGCTATTCAGTGCACTGTAATGTTACCAATAGTAACATTCTGGCCTGATTTAAATTCAGATTAAGTTTTCTGGGTACCAACTAAAGAAGAAAGAACAAAGGAAGTGTTGGCTAATGCCACCCTAAACTCAAGCTTACAGGCTAAGAAGGATGAAGATGGCATACTGGCTTTGAGATTTGATTAAGAGCAGGACGTTAGAGACTTGGGCAAGAATAGTTTTAACTGCATGCAAAGGGCCATACCAAGTCCGGGGAAGATCTATGAAGAATTGGAGAAGGGGAACTCCAAAGAATGATTGTAAAAAGGGTTAACATTCAGATGATCAGGAGATCCTACTGACTGACCTTTGATAAATCACTTTACCTCTTTGATCCTTTATTTAACTCCCCAATCATTTTTTTTTCTTTTCTCTTTGAACTATAAGTGTTAACAGGGATCATTAGTCCATATATTTACAGCACCTAGCATCATGGAGCCTGATCTTCGTTAGGAGTTCTGGTTTCTACTGTAGTATTTTTACAAATGATTTAATTTGGAAATTAAGACACATATTTAGTTTCTTAGGAGCCTACCATTAGACACCCATTTTGAAAAGCTCGGTTTCATCCTGATAGATCTCGACGTAGTTTGGAGGCAGTGGGCTCAATTCAGCCCTAGTTTATGTCACTTTTCACTTATGTAAACCAAAATGAAGTGCAAAATCCAATCCATGTTCGCTGTAATAATGCAAGGCTCCTACAATGAAGGTTGCTACAGTGTAAGTTTCCTACGGCCATAAGAAGACCTTTTTCTTCAGCAATCCTACACAGTCAAGGATGATTGTCTTCCATGATTGTCAAATCTGTGGATCTAAAGATGGCTGATTAAGCTGATTCGGGATCAACAGACTGCTCTGCTGCAACTCTCAGACTAAGTTGTTTGAGAGAATTATCTTGGCGCATGTCCATGAGGGGCTAGTGGGGGAGGTTATGCTTAGGGGCAACCAACACAGTTTCATTAGAGGCAGGTCCTGTCAGAAGAACCTGGTGGCCTTCTATGACCAAGTCACCAAATCCTTAGCTGCAGGGGTAGCAGTGGACATAGTCTTCCTGGACTTTTGGAAGGCCTTCGACATTGTCTCTCACCCCGTACTCATTAAGAAACTGGGGGACTGTGGTGTCGACACCTACACAATCAAATGGGTCGCCAACTGGCTGGAGGGCCGCACCCAGAGAGTGGTGGTGGATGGGTCATTTTCGACCTGGAGGGATGTGGGTAGTGGGGTTCTGCAGGGCTCGGTCCTCGGGCCCGCACTGTTCAACATCTTCATCAGTGACAATGCACTGTTTCTGCTGCTCATGCTTTTCTGTCTCCTGTTGTCATTGTAGGATTTCAAACTACTGAGATCCTTGCAAGAGACTCTTCCTCCATTGCAGTGGTCCTGGGTGGTAGTCCTGCATGAGTTGATACTGATTTTTTCAAGTGGGTCTCAAAGACATCCTTGAAGCACTTTCTCTGCCTCCTCTTGAGCATACACCTTGATGGCCTTGGGAGAATAAAACATATCCCCCTAGTTTGTTTTGCTTCCTTAAACAGCACCATGCACTTTTAGGGTGCCTTGGCTCCTGATAGCCCCTGACAGCGTAGAGGGGCAGTTGCTCAACCACCAAATGCCTTCTGTTAGATACTGTGAAAGCTGGCATGGCCCAGGGCTGAACTGAGCTGATGTGCAGGGAACCTTCTGGATGAAAGTCATTCTGTGCCAGCAGCACTAGCTACTGTACATAACAATTTTCTTCACTTACCCTACTAAGAATAACTTGTCTAATTGAAACTACAGGGGAAATGAATTTAGGTCAGCCAGAATGTAATTACCCAGACTGGAGTTTGGCCAGGGTACTGGAGATGTGGAAAAAAAAGCTGAGTGATCTTCATTTATTATCTTTCATTGTTATCCAGCATGTGGCATTTCTGCTGCTTCTGCTGTAGGTGAATATAGTGTCTGGTACTGATTGCATAGGTATGTTATAACTTAATTTTTATTACTGCCCTAATACAGAGAACATGTATTAATTTGGTTTAATCCCTCTAGTGGCAGATTTTTATGGGAGCTGGATCATTTCAGAACAGCAAATCCAGCATTTTTACAGGTAGTTTCACTAGTTAAGCCTGGAGGTTCCTTTTGATCCCAGGATTCTATAATATTTACAGACTGGGGTTCAAGATGGAAAAATACAGAAGTTTATTGAATATAAAAGGATTGGGCAGTGAGAGTAAAACAGGATGTTTAGACTTTCCACCACAAATATTAAGTGCTGTGTGATTATTTTTTACTTTTGTGTTGGAGGGTTGGCAAACTCTTATACAGTCTGTAGGTCATTGTGCCATGTCTCTAGGGGTGGGATCCAAACACAACCAGAGCCTGCTAGCATTATCACAACCTGAGTTTTAAAAGAGTATTCCTCATTGTGGTGAAGAGTATTCCTTCATCACAAACTTTGTACATGACCCCTAAACAAATTACTTAGGGCTAGATCCAGTTAGGGCTAGGACTGAAGTGGAAGTGAGAGCTCAGGTGTAAAACTTCCATCCTTGAAACCCCTTGCTCAGTTGGTACTTAAAGTTCTGTTTATCAACATGTTCAGATAGTATTATAGTTGGTAGGGTTGGAAGGGACCTGAGCAGATCATCAAGTCTGACCCCCTGCCATGGGCAGGAAAGGATGCTGGGGTCAAACGACCCCAGCAAGGTGTCTATCTAGCCTCCTCTTAAAGACCCACAGGGTAGGAGTAAGCACCACTTCCCTTGGAAGTTGGTTCCAGATCCTAGCCGCCCTGACAGCAAAGTAGTGCCTCCTGATATCTGGTTTGAATCTACTCTCTGTCAACTTATGGCTGTTATTCCTTGTTACTCCCAGTAGTGCTTGGGGGAGCAGAGACTCTCCCACTGCCTGCTGGTCTCCCTTGGCCAGTTTATAGATGGCCACCAGATCCCCTCTCAGCCTTCTCTTGTGGAGGTTGAAAAGGTTCAGGTTTCGTAGCCTCTCCTTGTAGGGCCTGCCCTGCTGCCCCCTGATCATGTGGGTGGCCCTCCTCTGGACCCTCCTGATGTTGTCCACATCCCTCCTGAAGTGCGGTGCATAGAACTGAACACAGTACTCCCGCTGCAGCCTGACCAGTGTCACATAGAGGGGGAGGATCACCTCCTTGGACCTGCTTGTGATGCATCTGTGGATGCGTAACAAGGTGTAGTTACCCTTCCTGTCTGCATCCCCAGATTGGCGGCCCATGTTCATCTTGGAGTCAATAATGACTCCATGATCCTTTTCTGCCTCTGTGCTGATGAGAAGGGAGTTCCTCAGCTGTAGGTATGCTCCTGGTTCTTTCTTCCTAGGTGCAGTACCCTGCACTTGTCAGTATTGAATCCCATCTTATTCTCGTCTGCCCACCCCTGTAACCTGTCCAGATCCAATTGCAGCCTGTCCCTCCCTTCTAGCATGCCCATTTCTCCCCACATCTTAGTGTCATCTGTGAATTTGAACAAGGTGCTTTTCACCCCCTTGTCCAAGTTGCTGATGAAGATGTTGAACAGTGCGGGCCCAAGGACCGAGCCCTGGGGAACCCTACTTCCCACATCCCTCCAGGTTGAAAATGACCCATTCACCACCACTCTCTGGGTGTGGCCCTCCAGCCAATTGGTGACCCATCTGACTGCATAGGCATCGACACCACAATCTCCTCATTTTTTTAAGAGAATGGGGTGAAAGATAGTGTCAAAGGCCTTCTTAAAGTCCAGAAAGGCTACGTCCACCACGACACCTGTGTTCAATGATTTTGTGACCTGATCATAGAAGGCCACCAGGTTGGTCTGACAGGACCTTCCTCTAATGAACTCATATTGGTTGCCCCTAAGCATATACTCCCCTGCTTGCCCCTCGCAGATGTGCACCTGGATCATTTTCTCAAAGAGCTTCCCTAGGACTGAGGTAAGACTAACAGGCCTATAATTTCCTGGGTCCTCCTTCCTCCCTTTTTGGAAAATGGGGACCACATTGGCCATTTCCCAGTCCTCTGGCACCTTGCCAGAGCACCACGAGTGCTCATAAAGCTGTGCCGGGGTCCTGCAATGACATCTGCTAATTTTCTCAGCACTCTAGGGTGGAGATCATTAGGACCTGCTGATTTGAACATGTCCAGTCCCACCAGAAGTTCCCTGACTAGGTCGTCTCTGACCCTGGACCTGGCTGTGCCTCCCCTGGGACCATTAGGGATCCTGGTGTGGGGGGATGACCTGGTCCCTGGTCAGAAAAATGGAGGCAAAGAAATTGTTAAATAGCTTAGCTTTGTTGTCTGGTGAGACCACCAGATTTCCAAGCATATCCTGCAGAGGCCCCATGCATATCCTAACAGCCCCTTACAATCCCGAGCAATGGAGGTATATGGGCTTGGAGGATCGTCTCCTTCAGGAACGACCACTCTTCTTGGACTCCCAACTCCCCACCCCTCCAGGACCTCAGTGCCTCCCCGACTAGTATCCTTAGCTCAATGAAATCCACCTTCCTGAAGTTGAAGGCTGCTGTCTTGTGGCAGGCCTTTGCCACCCTGCGCTGGATGGTGAATTCCAATAGGCAATGATCGCTATTGCCCAGGTGATTGAGCACCTGCAGTCCCCTCACCAGGTTGTCGCTTGTGGCCAGGACCAGGTCTAACAACGTATTTCCCCTGGTGGGACTGTGCACCTCCTGGGTTAGATGGAGGTCCTATAACATGGCTAAGAACCTACTTGAGCAGTCAGACCTGGCTGACTGCTTTTCCCAGCAAACGTCCAGATAGTTTAGGTCACCCATGATGACATGAATCTCCTCAGTGCCTATGTCATACCTAAGTCCCATTCAGGATGCATAAAATATATGTTCCTTTTAGTAATCTGACCCTTAGGGTTATTCCATTATACATTATCAGGGCACACTTATAGGATTGGACTCCAAATACAACTTAGTGGTAACTATTACTTCCCTTCCACCATGGCCAGAAGAGAAAACAGTATCATTTACCTTCTTCTAGGTCAGTGATTAATAGATTGCTCACACAGGATGGAGGAACACATCCTAAGAGAGTATTTTAACAACTAGGAGGTTTTAGGCTGTTTTGGGGAGAAGGCACCCCCCTACTACATGCATGAATAATTAAAGATTTATTGGAAGAAAGACAGTAATAGTAAGTATGATTTTGTAGCCTAGTGATTAGGACACCCGGCTAGGAGAAGTTCCTGTTTCAATCCCTGCTCTGAAGATTAATTATATATTTTATCCAACAAAAATGTAATGCTTCTAGACTCTGCATGTGTGCTGTAACCACTGAACTATTAGATAAAAATGGGCAATACCTCTGGGGGCCATGTTTTGAATGAAAGAATTGACCATGGCTCTGTCTTATGAGCCTACCTGCAGGAGGGTGTTCCAGAGTGAATTTTGTGTGTGTGGAAGGATGTGCCAAACTTTGGCAAAGGGCCAAATTTGTATACATACCCCTGAGCTCCCTGCTCAGCAAGTTAGCTTGTGTAAATCCCATTCTGAGTCACTTCACAACTTGTCATGCATTACATAAGGAGTATCAGTGCTTAATTCAAAACTGTAGATTTTATTCCTGGGCCAAGCACCTAAAAGTTTGTGACATTAACTGTGTAGCACTCAACCACTGTGAATTTTGGTTTGCACAGTTGACTAATTAACTATGCAGAAAACATCTCAGCATCTACATGTGGGCCCTTGTTAGAGCACACAAAATTATAAACTTCGCAGCAAGGTAGTGCTTCTCATTACAATTACTACACTACTGTGGAGTTTTTTCATGTACAGTGGTGCACATGTAGACACTGAGCTGGCTGGCTGGGGCACAAAGGTTCTTTGGTGAGAGGGATGCCTGCCAGCTAGCCCTGAAACACCATAGGCAGGCTGATCCCCCGGGTCCCTGGCCAGCTTGGGCTGCTTGACCCAGTTCAATGTGCTGTGGTCCAGGTGCACCTGGGAGCTTCCCAGGAGCAATAAAATGAAGAGCAATAAGCTCCAGTTTATTCATGCACCATAATGGCATATGTATACACGCCCAGTATCTCCTATTTGTAAAATGGGAGTAATAGCATGTTCCTAACCCTCAGAGGTGTTGTGAGGATAAAATAAAAATTTAATTAGGTACCTTAGTTTGATAGACAGGAAGTGGTGATCCATGTAGGGATCTCTACATAGGAAGAATGATAGTTCTCATTGAAAGAAAAAGGAGAACCTTCAAAGCTTTGCAGAATGATATCATCTCCAAACAGAAGTAAGACCCTTATTACCACATGAAAGCTGAAACCTAGAGGAAATTCAGGAGTGAAAGAATACATGGTGGGGAGACAAAACAAAAGAGATTTAAAGGTTTGCCAACTGTCATGACATGCATAGCTTCTTCATTGCATCTAAAAGTATCAGGCACAAAAGGGGTCATTGCTCCAAGGTCCAAGGATGGGACAATATTATTGGAAAACAGCTCTACCATCACAGTGGAAGGAGAACTGTCAAGAACTCCTGAATATTCTAATGTCTAAGACAATATCATTGAAACCATTCCACAACACCCATTTAAGTGACCTCAAACTTCAGCTTGGCAGCACAAATGCTTATCTTGGTCTGCCACCCTATAGCTAGTCAGTTAGGCTTGTCAAGACTGACCCAAAGCCTCCAGTAGGGCTTAACTGCCTCTTACTATCTGTCACTAAAATGGCCAGCTGACATCAGCTGACCCTCTTCTTCTCTCATATAAACCCTTGAACTGGAACAGGAAGTGTCTGAGTTCTAGGATTCAAGTTTATCTAAGACTTCTTTGCTGTACCCTCCACATTGGTCCTTGGCTCTGCTCTCTGCTTGATCTCCAGGCTTCTTGTCTTGGCTTACTCTAAAACCCTGCTGTTGGATTGAACCCCTGGTTTCCTTACCTGGTTGGATGTCTGAATCTGCTCACTTATCCTGACCCTGGTCAGTGCTTTGATTCCGCAAGAGACCTCAGACCTGTCTGCCAACGTTCTGGCACTAACTTATTCAAGAAGCTTCGAAAGCTCTAACTAGATGAACAACAACAAAATGTGGTCTTGATTGTATACCTGTTGAAAATATAAGCAGCGTGGAAAAAAGCTCTCTCATTGACTATGTGTCATTACTATGAAAATCTGAAAATGTGAACAGATTCCCAATGACTTGAAAGATGCCAGAATTGCTACCATATTCAAGAAAGGAGCAAACATCATGGTATGGCACTCCAATCCATATCTGGTAAGTTCCTCACCTACATTCTCCTCAATAGACTCCCTTTCCTCACTGAAGAGATTCTACCTGAGTCTTACTCAAAAGTACAATTGATATGTCCTTTTTTGCTAGGCAGCTACAGAAGAACTGCTGTGGGCAGCATTGACATCTTTACATGACTTTCATTGACCTAACTTAGGTCTTTTATTCAATTAACAGAGAGGCCCTATGGAAGATCCTGATAAGATTTGGATGCCCACCAAAATTTGTTACCATTGTCAGACTTCTTAAGACAACAACCATAATGGCAACCATCCTAAGCAATTACTTAGAAATAGACCCCTTTGTTATTAGAACTGGAGTCAAGCAAGAATGTGTTATTGTACCAACTCTATTTTTTCCATCTATATATCACAACTATTCTGCATTTTATTGCAGATAGATATCCATCTGGAATCAGCATTCAGTTTTGCATGGATGGGAATCTGTTTAACATCAACTGGTTATGTGGCAAACCAGATAACCAACACCTCCAATACTTATCTTCAATAGGTGGATGATGAAGAGCTCCAATTCATACTTGATTGCTTCTGTGAAGCATATTAAATGTTTGGACTTTCTACTAACTTAATGAAAAACAAGATAGTTTACCAGCCTACCCCAAACCAATGAGCTGTTCTTCTACAGGTTACAATTAGAGAGCAATCTTTGAAAAATGTTGAGCATTTCCCCTACCTGGATAGCCATGTTTCACAGAAAGTAAAAATAGATGATATTCAACGTTGCATAAGATCTACCAGTGCTGCCTCTGGACGTCTCTGAAATCAGATTTTGAGAATGACATTAGGACCCAAACCAAACTTCTCCTCTACCACGCTGCTATCATTCCTACCATGTTGTATGGGTATGAAACTTGGATGACTTTTCAGAAACACTTGGAAGCTTTGGAACATCACCATCAACAATGGCTTCCTCCACATAATTTGGAAAGACACAAGAACAAATGCTAGCATTCTGACTCAAGCAAACACCACCAACATTGAAGCCATATTTATACGGCACCAGCTCTGTTGGATGGAACATGTCAAAAAATGCCAGACAACTGAATCCTGAAACAGGTCCTATAATGACGAGGCTCTATTTTCTCCTGGAACTATTTGCCTTGTCTGTAGTTAAACATATGCATCTCCAATCAGACTCCTCAGTCACCTACAGACTTACCGATAATTTCCCTATTTACTGGAAGACTTTTCTATTTACTGGAAGATCTTCTAGGCCTTATGATTGCTTGTGATAAGCTTTTTCAAATGGGTAATATGTAGCATGCTTGCTAAATTAGTTCTGTTCCACCTTGATCCATGCAGAACAATCTGGGCTGGATGAGTAGCACTGGGTCTGCCTGTAGGCTAGGTGAGTAGCCTGGGGCTGTTCTGTAGGCTAGATTTAGAGCATAGAACCATGTCATCTGGCCCACAGGGCTGTCTACAGGAGTGGACATTTGGAGAGGGTGGCAAATAGTGGCAGCTCTAATTGCCACAGCTCTTGGTGCTTGAACTTGATAAGGAGAGATGAAGGTGAGGCCAGCCCTCCTGTAACAACTGTCAAGGTTTGTTTTTCTTTTGTAAAATTAGAATTGCACATTTGTTTATTTAATTGGAAACAGAGTCCTTTTCCTTCAATGAAAGTGAAATTTGATGAAAGAGCTGTAATACAAATCCATCTCAGAAAAGTCACCACTGTTCAAGAACCATACAAGCAGATTTGCAGTGCTGAATATACTGTCATCTGAAGCAAGGACTGTGGCTCCTTGATGCTGTACTAACTCTAAAAGAAGCCAATATTATGGTTTGCTTATTTGTTTCACTTTTCAGGCTGTCAAAGATTTAGGAGATTAGAGCTGGTTGCCAAAAAGCAGAAATCCTAAACTGGCTTTCAGTAGATTGAATGCTCCCCTATTTCAGCTGATAACTTGAGCAACTCATAAAAGCATCTTGGTTACTACTTCAGTGAAGCAACAGTAATATAGCAACACTTGTGAGAGAGATCCTGTGCCAATAACATTCAGGGACAGAGATACTCAAACTATGATATATCTTATGCACTTACCAACCTTGATACTTTGTAACCCTTGCCAAAACTGTACACATACACACACACACTCTCTCTTTCTCTCTCTCTCATGTATTTAATAACTATCAATTTCACTACTGGCTCCATTAGTGATAATTGATCACGAAATTTAAAATCAATGCAAAATGTACCTCATCCTCCCTGGGCTTTTCCCTTTACTTTCTGTGTGAATCCATAGGCTGGTAAATATAGTTCAATTTCAGGGACTTGTTTCATTGGAATACAAAATGTATGAAGGTTTTATCTACATTTCTAAAAGGCAAAAAATGAGTGTTGCAGATGGATCAATATAAACATAGATGACAGTAGCTTGGAGCTGCAAGCAGTAGCCTAAGTACACACAGTGGATGAGATGACTTTTCAAAATTAGTCTGTCATGTTTATGCCTGTTACCAGGTCTCATGACAACCATTTTCCTATCAGCTAACTACACACTTAATTAGTGCATTACCACCAGCATGCTCTTAGATCCTTCAACCTTCCCCCCACCCAAAGAACACAGCATTGTGCCATTACTGTTTTTTAAAAAAAGGGCTTGATTTAAATAACACTAGATGAGAACAGAAACAACAAAAATACCAGGCGATCAAGCAAATCCATGGCTCTCCAGTGAAGGAATCTGGACGTACCGGCTGCCTATACACATGCTTGTTGGCGTTCTAATTAGAACGCATCAGAGGAGTCTGCTCTGTGTTCTAATTAGAACACTCCAACATCACTGCAGCATCATGTATATTAAGCCCCTGTGCATTTAAAAATGGCTGTGGGCTGTTTTATCATAGACTGAGGTTCAGATAAAGTGTCCCATGGCTATTTTTAAATGCACAGAGGCTTAAGACACATAATGGTGAGGTGTAGTAATTAGAGCAGCTGTCCAGGAATCTATCTAACACCTACCTCCCACCCACAAGCACATGTATAGGCAACAACTTTGTGTGCTGCTCCAAACACAAGTGCTTGATGTAACAGATTTGAATTTCTCCCCCCAAACACAAAGTGGAAACTCTGTCCCTAAACTAATGTAAGCATTCTAACGGTGGGAGTCTACTACAGACCTCCCAACCAGGGAGAGGAGCTTGACCAGGAATTCTTGGGTCAGCTCACAGAGGTAGTGAAGGCTAAGGATGTGGTAGTCATGGGGGACCTGAACTTCCCGGACATCTGCCGGGAAGAGCAGTCAGCCAGGTC
>NW_017729026.1:23217722-23220279 GCF_001723915.1 Gavialis gangeticus
TGCCAGGAGTGACCAGGAATAATGGTCACAAGCTGGCAGAGGGTAGGTTTAGGTTGGACATCAGGAGGGGATATTTCATGGTCAGGGTGGCTAGGGTCTGGAACCAACTTCCAAGAGAAGTGGTGGAGGCTCCTACCTTGGGGGTTTTTAAGAGGAGGTTAGATGAACACCTTGCTGGGGTCGTTTGACCCCAGTACTCTTTCCTGCCATGGCAGGGGGTCAGACTAGATGATCTGCTCAGGTTCCTTCCGACCCTAGAAACTATGAAACTATCTGACGAGGTCCTTCTTAGGAAGCAAATTTCCATCACTGGCACAGAATAGTTGTTCTTAAATAACACAACTTCAAAAACTGACTTGAAAATGAAACCATGGAACAAGGAATCCTTCACAGACTGGACTGTGTTAAGTATAGTCTCAACTGATGCTCTGGATTCTTATCCCATTACCTGGACAAGATTTTATAACTCCATATGTCCTTGAGTGGGTTAACTGCTTTGTTTATCCCCTTTGAGCTCTTGAACTCAGAGTTATGTCTCTCAGTATTGCCTTCTCCTTTCTTCCTTCTTTTTCTAACCTTTGTATTTAAATTGCCTTTCTATTTAGTACTCTTACTCTCTGCAAGTCATAGAATTATAGAGAATTAGGACTGGAAGGGAACTCCAGAGGTTACATTCTCCAACCCCCTGCCTGAGGCAGGGTCATCCCTGTCCAAGCCATCCTGTACAAAACCCTATCTAACATATTAGAAAAACTACACAGTCAGGTCTGGCACAGCCACAAGAGACACCACCCTAATCTGCTGCAGGTAAAGCAGGGGAACCCCAGAAGCCTATATACTGCTGCTGCAGGGATGGTTATATGATACCTGAAATCGCCAAGGAAAAAGGCCATGCTCTCTACCACAGAGGAAGGTAAAATCCCAACTGTGTTTACGAGTGTATCCATTCCCTTCTGACCACAAAACATGGCCATTGATCTGAGCCTGATTGAAGGCACAAGACCCTTTATCCTGGAACCTCTGGGTTTATGTTCGAGGAGTGTTGGCACACACCAGTCAAAATACCCAGCCCTAGCTGCAGCCAACACCCAGTGCAAATGCGAAACCCCTACCCTTCCCCAAGAAGAATGGGAAATACCCACAGTAGAATACAGATACTCTCAGATTATCACTGACCAATGCTATCCAAGTCTATTCATAGCATCCAAGTAGGCTGTAGACTATGAAAGTTCATCAGTTAGTTTAAAAGCCCACACTGCCTTGCCTCCTGTCTAACTTTAGACTAACATAGCTAACTACTCTGTCTAGCAAAACAAGTTATGGCTGCCCCATTTGCCTTTGCCCAGCCATACTCCAAGAGCCGTGAGGCACAAACTTTATTTTTTCATTTACTGTTTGTACTGTTGCTTCAATTAAATTAAAGATCTCCAAACAATTCTGTAAAATGTAGTTCAAAATATCAGCTACAGACCTAGAGCTCCATGACAGCCACATACCAACTGTGATTGAAATAACCCCAGGCACTCTTATCGCAGTATCATGCCTGGAAATCACCACCTTTGATCTACCATCCTCTGTGAGCCTTTGTGATATTGCATGTTCAAGACTTGACTTTCCTGTTTTTCTTCAAAACCTCAACACCTTATGTGCTTTTCTGTAGGGCAGGAGGCACAGCACGTCTTCTGTATCAGTGAATTCCACATCACACGCCTTTTTCCCATTAACTTCAGAAAGGCATCCTTCTCCAAATTCCTAGTCAAGTACAGGCAGTAATGCTTGTAGTCTTTATCTGCCTGATAAACACAAACGTTCACAAATTCATACCTTTTCTGGTGTCTGCTATTTGGAGCACATAATCAAATGTCAATGATGTAACAACTTGCTTTAGTATTATTCTGTGACCTTATTCATTAAACTTCTTTCCCAGGCCAATCTGTCTAAGGGTGTGCAGGGAAGTCCAGCTGTAGTTGTGCCAAATCCTGTGATAAATAATGAAATTCCTTACATCACACAAAGTTCAAACCCCACCTCCACAGCCTGGCCCTCAATGAAGTAGCCATGTAATAGGAAATGGTGACATTATTTCTCTTATGGTGTATCAATAGAAACATTATGTGCAAGGTGCAGGAGGCGATAATGCCTCTCTACTTGGCATTGGTTACGATGCATCTAGAATATTGTGCCATTTTGGGGCTCAACATTTTTAAAAGTATGTGGAGAAGTTAGGGTGAGTCCAGAGACATGCAACAAAAATGATAAAGGGCTTAGAAGGTAGGTTGTATGAGGAGAGGTTAAACGAAATAGGCATGTTCAGCTTGTGGAAAATGCACTTATGGGGGGACTTGATAGCAGTCTTCAAATACCTGAAGGGCTGTCATAAAGAAGGAAGTAGGACATGGACCAATGGCTTAAAGTTGCAGCAAAGTAGGTTTAGACTGGATATCAGGAAAAAACTTCAGCACTGTTAGAATGGTGAAGCAGCAGAACAGACTCAAAAAAGAGGTTGGACAGGCATTGGTCAGGAATGATCTAGCAACAGCTATGCCTATACTCTTCT
>NW_017729026.1:23220455-23223320 GCF_001723915.1 Gavialis gangeticus
TTGTGTTTTGGGGGGTAGGGGCCTCCCCCCCCCCCCCCCGGCCTCCGGCCCCTGACTGTTACATGTGTCATGCATTTGTTTGGTATTTTATGGTAGATAAGAAGTTTGGTCTGGGTCCTTTCTTAGAAGCATTGGGTGTTGGCTGCAGCCAAGGCTGGGGTTTTGATTAGGATGTGCCAATGTTTTGACTGGGACTTAGACTTAGAGTTTTCTGGTTACAGGGTCTTGCGCCTCTGCTCAGGTTTAAATTAATTGACATATTTGGGGTCAGGAAGGACTTTCATTCCATGATCAGATTGGTGCAGATGGTTTGCCTTTCTCTGTAGTGGGGGTGTGGCCTTCCTTGGCACACTTGGGTGCATTTTAACAACTCTTACATAAACTGAAATATTAGGGTTGACTGTATAGTTTTACTAGTAGGTTAGATAAGGGACTTGTCTAAGATAGTGTAGTGGGTTGACACTCCCTTATACAAACTCAGAAGCCAGTTTCCTCATAAAAAAAAGTGTGTTCTTAATTCTAGTCCTTTTATTGTCCATATGGAAAGCTTCTCACCGTAGAAAACACAAAAAAGTACAGGTACAAAGAACAAACACAAAATCAAACCTCTGGCCTGCCTTGAAACCTGGAGAAGTGAAACAGTCCCTGTGCTTCTCCCTCAGCACCAATCCCATTCCCACTCCCACTCCCTATCACTTCCCCCTCCCCCCCAGCTTCCTTTCCTGGGGGCTTTTAACTTACTCTGAGCCTGGCCCATCATCTATCAGCTGAGCCAGTGTTCTCAAGCAGGTAGGCCATTATCCCCTTAACCTGCTGCAGCTGGATTCCAGCCCCTGAGCCTTGTGCCTCATTATAGATGGTTTGGAGAGAAGTGATTCTGCTTTAGGAAGCAATTTGGACTAGATGATTCTGGAGGTTCTTTCCAGTCCTACTGTCTGTGATCCTATGATTCTATTCCAACAGTAACTAAAGAGAATGTTTAATATCAGCTACTAAAAGGAGACTAAATAGCTTTTGTCCATGAGTTTTAAAATAGCTAACTCAGGATCAGTCCATATTGTTATTGTTGGTATTCAAGAAAAATGGAATAAGTTTCAGAGGACTGGAAGAAATCTAATTTTGTGTCAGTATTTAAAAATGGGTAAATTGGAAGATCTAGGTAATGATAGTCCTATTGTTCCATCAGAGTGGCATGCAATTAAGGCATCTTCTATGACTTTACGGACCTGAATTCAACCCCCTTTTTGGCAAAAGACTGCTCCCAGTTGACTCAACTATAAATAGATACCTGGGAATCAAAGACAGTCATAATATTGGCCACATCACTTCCTTGTGAGCCACTAACTAATAACCTGATATACCTTAACCAGACTAACCCAATGGGCTATTAGCTTAGATGGGTCCTCATACTCAGTCATGGAACAGCTGTTAAGGGACCTGCTTAGCAAATAATTAAAGAAAGGTACTAAAATTAATGAGCATCTACATGGTTTTATATTAAATAAATCTTATTAGTATAGATTTTTTAACAAAATTTTAATTTTGGTGTAATTGACCATTGTACAGATTTTCATTGGTGTTGCCCAGCACTTTGATTAGGAAACTACATGGTACATACAAAAATGGCTTAACAGCCTGAAAATGAATAGGTCTCAAAATGTAACCGTAAGGGGGAAATCATCAGTTAATGGGATGTTTCTTGTGGAGTCATAGGGAGATCAGTTTTTGGCTCTATAATATATAAAATTATCATCCATGTCCTAAAAGAAACATAAACATTATTACTAATAAAGTTTGTAGATGACACAAAGATGTAGGGGAGGGCTAGCATTACCATGAGTAATGTATTGGCAAACAGAAGTTTGGATCACTTAGTAACATAGATACCAGTAGAAAACATACAGTTTAACAGAGCCAAATTGAAAACTGTACATCTAGGAACAAAGAATGTAAACCATATTTATAATATGGAGGAATCAAACCTGGGAAACAGTGACCCTTGAAAGCTCTTGGGGGTCACTGTGGATAGCAGATACTAGTATTTATTATTTGCATTGATGTGTTCTAAATACAAGCTCTTGCTATTCTTGGATTTATAAAGAGAGGAGTCTTGAGTAGAAGCTGGGGTTGACATTGCCTTTATGTCTGGCACTGTTGTTAGAACACTGTGTCAACTTTTGATGTCTGCATCTCAAGTGAGGATAAGGATTAGAGAATCACAAGAAAGACTAAAGGATTGGAAAATATTTTTTATGATACAGTCAAGGAGCTCATTTATGTTATCAAGGAGAAGCTTAAGGGTACCTCAAACATAGTCCATAAAAGTCCATATGGAATGGAAATTGGAAAACTGGGGTCCCTTTGATCTAGCACACAAAGATATAACATTATTCAATGGCTGGAAGTTGAAATTCTGCCTTGAAAAAGGCATATATCTTTAACATTCAGGGTAATGAACCGTTGGAAGAACTTACATTAATTATTCTCTATTACTGACAATTTTAAAATGAGCATTGGCAGTCTTTTTCTAAATGATATGCTGTACTTCAGAGGAGCAAGATTTCATGGAAATTCTATGGTCAGTTTTATGCAGGAGGTCAGGTTAGATGAAAATGATTGACCCTTTTGAAAACCATGCATGAAACTATGGCCCCGGCCAAAAGTGGTGGGGGGAGGGGACGGGGCGGGGGGCTGAGTGGTGCAGGGCATGCTGCCTGACCCTTCCTCCCATAGGGCCATTGTGGGAGCTTGTGTGCACTGGTGCTATATGCACGGTGGTGGCAGAGCATGCAGCAGAGGTGCTGGGTGCGGCACTGTAGTGACAGACCACCACAAAATTAGTTTGCGGGGACTAAGCCCCATTAG
>NW_017729026.1:23223414-23226071 GCF_001723915.1 Gavialis gangeticus
CCATGGCCTTCCACTACCTATGCCCTTGGCAGCTGTTCATTTTGTGACACCATGGGATCTTATCACTGATTCTAGCGATAAAGTGTCCTGCTATGCTACATGTGTCTGACATGATTCTGGGATAGGAGGCAGGCGGCAGAAGGCTGGGGCTAATGGGGCTTAGCCCCCCCCCGAATTAATTTTGTAGCAGCCAGTGACAGCAGCAGCACCAAAGCACTGCCGCACCATCACACCCCACCACTGCAGCACCATGCCCAGAGCCCCTGCTGCATACTCCTCCACTGCCAGGGTGCACCGGCCCCACAATGGCCCTCAGCTCTGCCAAATAATATTTTCTTCCACCATGACCAATCAGAGATCAGTTCCCATACTATCAACTGATTCTAGTTATGGGGAGTGGGCAGCACATGGTCTCAAACTATGCGAGGGGTACTCCACTCCTAATATTGACAATCAGCTAATTGTCAGATTGGAGAGTGTTAGGGTGGTGTGAGTTAGCCAAGAGTGCCACATAGTCAATCTGAGGCATTATGCAAACCAGCTACAAGAATGTTCTACAATATATGTGGACCATCTTTGTGGCTTGTTTCTTATTTTATTGCACCATTAATTGCCTGAATGTTTGGCAGAGTTACTTTGCATGATTAGCATATCAATTGAACCATAAATATGTGACCTACATATCAATTGAACCATAAATATGTGACCTAGGACTCTATGAAACCTGTTTTATTATTCCTGTTAGCTGATTCCCTGCTCCCTCCCCATTTCCCCCCAAATTTGAAGTTAACTTATATATACTTTTTTTTTCTCAAGGAACTGGAAATTTCCATGCTGGGTAGTAAAGCTATGATCTAAGTCTCTCCCATCCTAAGAAAAACTGAAACCTCACAATGCCCTGAAATACCATGGACTGGCCCTAATTTTTTATAGAAATTTAATACGATTAAAATTATAAATATGGCCAGTTCAGTCACATTATTTCCAGCACATTTATCAGCAGAACTCTAGGTACTTGATGCATGCAGCTATTACTATTAGCTTCTGAAACTTTGCTCCAGCTGTGATATTCCCAGTGGAATTACATGTGCTATTAAGACTCATCATTAAGCTAGGGGAATTCACAATACACTGCATGGCATTTCAGCTGCATAACTCTCAGTGATTATTGTGAGACATAACATGTCTGAGCCTAGGGCAATGCTTTGAAATTTAAGGGGCTATTGTCCAAACTTTATATCTCTGGAAAGAGATAAAATTAGAACAGTTCTTGGAATAAGCCCTGCAGGTGCACTAAGCAGCTGCCTTCAAAGCAAATTTCCCTCTCTGCATAAACAAGAAAACAGATGCACCTGGGATTGGACACTTCCATCCTCTACCTTGGAGTATTAGTATCTAAAATCAGATTGCTGTAAACAAGTAAGTATATCAGCAATTAGATTAGCACAGTATCTCCGGATATGCCTTACCCTAAAGCTGTAGCAAAGAGTTCAACTCAGATAATTCCCTGTTGCTAACTAGCCAAAAAAGATGTCATGATAAAAGGGTGTTCAAAAAACTGAGATCTCAGACCAGAAAACTCACTTTATGACCATAGTTCTAGTTGTGAGACATTTCTGTCTTCCAGACTTCAAGCTAACTTCCTGCACAGAAGAAACCTGGGTTCCAAAAACATTTATCTCTCTATAAACCTGTAAATAACTGTATTTATATCAGATACTGAATCATTAACACCCATAGGAAAACCAGCCTGAACTGGAGTAAGTTATACTGATATAAACATTTTTACAGTAATGTAACTACAACCTTAGTGGAGGTTTTTGCTATGTTGGGATAGCTCATCTCTGGATATACCATATATACTATGGTAATACTCAGGGTATTACCATAGTATATAGTACAGTAAGTCAGGGAAACTCCTATGAATGTAGATGTCTAATTCCAGTAGAAGTAACTAAACTAAGGGCAATTTCGATTAACTGGATCACAGAGTAGTGTATGTGTAGTGTATGAATAAAGATTCAAATGTCTCTCTCCTCTCCTCTCTACTGTCCTTTCTTTCATTTTGGCTTTTGTTTTCCCTCATTTCTATCATTTTTGCAAACATTTGGACTTTGAATGCAAGAACTGATTTTTTAAAATGTATTATTAACTAATAATTGCAGATTTATATGGCAGGGGATCAGACCTGTTGGTCTTGCAGGTCCCTTCTGGTACTTTGATTTTATATTTTGTATAGCCCTAGTGTCAATTATAATGAGGAAAAACAGAGTTCTCAAAATGCAAATACAAAATATTCAACGCCTTAACACTAATATAAATTTAATCTGGGTATGACAAGATCAAGTTCTCTTGGGAGTTATATCCATACAGTGGAGTGTATAATGGGTATTAATTTTAACTCTGGCATCCAGCACCTCAGGGTGCCTGTCTCTGGCCATGGACACTGTGCCAGGCAAGTCTGATTCCCAGTGCAAATTAAATTACTTAGTGTCAGATCATTAGTTGCCATGTATGAATGTGAATACTTCTGTGCCATATACTGTGAGTCTCTCTCTTTGATTAATAAATAATTCTTCCTTCTGGTTTTATTTTAAAGCTTGGTGGTTTTGTACCTGCATGCTAGGAAATCTGGTCATCACACCAGATGACAAAGC
>NW_017729026.1:23227662-23228746 GCF_001723915.1 Gavialis gangeticus
CTTCCGACCCTACTAACTATGAAACTATGAAACTATGACTGCATGATGGGTGCAACTTCCAGGACAGTAGATCTGAGTAGTGAGCATCAGAATGACAGAAGGAACCGACATTGGAATGCACACATGCATGTGTTCACACACACAGACAGATGCTGTCTTTCTGATACATGCATACCATAACCGTCTCTTACAAACCAAAGGAAATGACTCAAGCTTTCCCTGAAGTGGACTGTTCTGGAAATGAAAGTCTAGTGAATCTACGGTGTCCATCATCCCATTTTCTCTCTTCCCTCCCAGCAAATGTTTCCTGAGTTGAAGTGATGCAACTAAACAGATTGTTCTTTGGAGTTACTAGTCTAAATGTGTCATAATTCAGCCTATCTCCAGAGTTATTATCAGCCATTTCTAGCTGAAAGCACTCTTAGAAAGACATCCCAGGCTTTATTCTTCCTGATCCAGTCATTCAGAAGATGCCCAAGCAAACAAGAAGTAGGTATTTTTAGAGGGTGTAACAAGAGTATGTCATCACTTGAAATGAAAGACTAGAGCTTGTTACTTAGTGAAATCTTTTTGGCTTTATCAGTGTAAGGGGATGCTGCTGATTTATATAATCTTAAACACGTCTGGAGGGACTGAACGATGTCACCTCACCAGCACTCAGCCTTAAAAAAAAGAGAAGTGATAATATTTTTGCAGGATTTCTGTGAATTCTTATTTTTCCCCACTTTATCTAAAGAATACAAGGATCTGAAACCAACCAACACTTACTGAGAATTAATGCTAAAAGCTAACCCCAGTTGATGAATTTTAATTCCCCTACCAAACAGCAGTTTTCTTCCTAGTTGGCAGAGTGGATTTACGCATTGCAGTATCTGACCTGGGGAACTGCACACTCGTCAGGGAATTAGGGTTGTCAAGTTGTTGACTTGTTCTGGACTTACACCAGACTACATTTTCAAATGACAACTACATTTTGGGTTGCATAAACTGTTGTGGGTCCCCCCACTTTACATTGGAAGAAACCTCCTTAAAAGGGGCCTCCAAAGTTCTGATCGGAAGTGATTGGCACTGTTTCCCCAGATGT
>NW_017729026.1:23233746-23237931 GCF_001723915.1 Gavialis gangeticus
TGTCAAGTTGTTGACTTGTTCTGGACTTACACCAGACTACATTTTCAAATGACAACTACATTTTGGGTTGCATAAACTGTTGTGGGTCCCCCCACTTTACATTGGAAGAAACCTCCTTAAAAGGGGCCTCCAAAGTTCTGATCGGAAGTGATTGGCACTGTTTCCCCAGATGTCAGGGAGGACAAAGTATTTTAGCTTTTTTTGCATGGGATCACTGACAAATCCTGTTTCCCTATTAATGGCAAGAAAAAAAACTTTGCAAGGGACTAGAACTTCCTGGATCATTCGCAGTTTCCAGGTCTTTACACTAATTCTTAAAACATGCTGCTATGATCTAACTCTGAAAGTGACAAGCCAGCACTGATCAATGGTGAACCATCAGATAAGCAGCTTAGTGAAACACTTCTTCCATGTAATGTTTAGGAAGTGATTTCAAAATGCAAATGAATGTAAGCTGCTGGGGTAAACAACTCAATTTATGTATGGTTCTTTAAAGTCTATATAAGACCTAAGGCTGTTTATACAAGTGCTTCGGAAAGAGGGGAGACTTTTAATTAGAGCAGCTCTGCTGCTCTAATGAAAACACCCAGAGCATCATGTGTACCAGCATCTCTATGCTGAAAAATGGCAGTGGGGCGCTTTAGCTAACACTCGTCAAATTAGCTTTAGTTAAAGTACCCCTCCCACCATTTTTCAGCACAGGGACATGGATACACATGATGCTGGAGTCTTCTGGAGTGCAATAATTAGCAAGGTTAAGGCAATCTAAATGCACAGATGTGCAAGTGTTCACAGAATTTACATCATCTTCAAATAAGGCGCCCAATCTAAAGTTAGTGCTCTTCTGATGTGAACTACCTTTTGATGAGCATGGGGTTAATTGAACCCAGTGAGAGATAACCTGGCCTAGTGAAAGCTTGAATGTGTTTACAGCCCAGCCCCAGGCCTGGGAAAGCCCAACCACTCTCTGCAGCCCTGGGGTTGTGCTGTTTTTACCCTCCTGACCCTGACTGGATTATTTTTACTGTCATCCAACTGCCTTCACCCTGAACTGGGCAGCTTCTCCCCATGGACTGACCACGTCCTCCCCAGACCTGCCAACCCCTTCCTGGATCTGTCAGCCATCACCCTTACCCTGCAACCCACCAGTTCCTCACCCACCTTACTTGCCTCTGGCTCCCTGAACCTTTTCCTGGCAAGAAGCAAATGGTTTAGGTGTCTTTATGCTGTTGAAACTTGAGGTGGTTCCCATGAATGCTTGTTCACACCCATAGGTATTTCAAAGGATGGCTGAAAAATAAGAAAAATCTGACCAAATTTTCTCTTCAATAAAGTTTCATTGAAGTTTGAGAGTGTGTGGTAAGCAGACTTAAAATGGCTTTAGCAGCAGGAGAGTTCCTGATTTCATCCCTCTGGCTGACCTTCACCATACATGTGTCCTTAATAAAATAGTTTTTGAACTGTTTCTCCATTAGTAGTTACGAATGTAGGTGGTCAGCAGACAGAATTTCTGTCCTGTGAAAAATCCCAACATTGTGTAATTTTTTTCATCCAAATTGAGAGAAAAGGTCAAATTTCCCATGGAATGGCAACACTGGAAAAATCATTTTGAAAATGGCAAATCATTTAAAAGAAAAGAAGCTTCCCCATGAAGCCAAAATACTTCATTTTAAGTTAAGCAAAGAGACCTGTGGAGTAGATATGCCTCCTTAGAAAACAAGTCTGCTGTAACTTGTCACTTGGTTATGTATGCAGAAAGGGATGTGACTACTTTCAGTACCCCTCAGTAGAAAAATGCAGAGACATACCTTAACAACTGCAGCATTATTGGTGGCAAATAGAGTATTCTACTTATGAGGGAACAGAATATTAACATGAAAGTCTCACTTTTCCCATCTGCAATTGGCAATGAGATTTTTTTCCCTTTAGTTTTACAAGAAGGGGGCATTTCTCAAATGTTTCATGCTATCATAAAACCGTTTATTGAATAATAAAATGATTTGAAAGGCATATGAAAGATGAGGTTTAGGGAGAGAAAGGAAGTATGAGAGTATGAGCTGGAGAGGTAAAGATAAAAAAAATCATGTCAATTTACTTCTGGTGCTGCTTTTTAGTTACCATTATGCAGCTATGGAGAGAAATAATGGCTACTCTTATTCATTAAAATTGCCTTATGTGAAGCAATAACTATAAATTCTATTCATATATGATCTTGTGCTGATTCTGCCTTGCTGCTATTATATATTTTCCCGAAAGCTCCCCAGACCTAATTTTTACTCGTGTATTCCTCTTTCCCAGAATGCATGTCTCTGCCTGTAGGGAAAGAGGAGGAGGGGTCAGTGTTCTGCTGTACAGACAGGAGGGGAGGGTTTTGCTCTAAGTCTGAACTCAGTGCTCCAGCAGTACCCCATGCTGGCATGGCTGGGATGGATTCAAGTCAGGAGTCCATTTTGTTGAGTCCATACCAAATTCTGTTTTACTAACAAGGCTACTTATTTTTGTTACAAACTGTTACCTCTGATGTTCAGTTGCTACAGCTGGCTTCAAATGGCTCTTAGCATAAGAAAATCACAAAGTTCATATGAGTCTGAATAGCCACAGGGTTCAAGGATTTTGCTGGTGGTTCATATCCCTTATTTATAATAATTGATTCAAAATGAGTAGATTGGACCTGAATTAGACTCTGAATTTCTCCCAAGTGTCAGGGGATTCAGAATCTATGCTTGAGGTTGAACTCACGTCGATGAACCCTTATTCTGATTTCACTTCTATCGGTGTAATTCTATTGAAATCCCTGAAAATCAGTGGAAATAAAACTAGCCTAAGATAAGACAAGACTCAGATCCATTCTTTATGTACCAAGTATCAAACTGTTCTGATAAATTTCAGATACCTTTTCCAAAGGTGACTATTGTCCAAAACCTGCTGCCACATAAGGAAATTAGCTGCTTGCTGTCTGAACTTTCCTCTTTTCTGTAAATCTCACCTTCCTGTACTGCTTTGGTCCGTAATAATGTTTTGCTAAAGCAGAAAAAAGTTACAGTTAGTTAAGTAAACTTCCCAACTAGTTTGTGAAGTAGGTAAAAAACCCCTGCTATTTCTTGAGTTCAACACAGCTGCTTTGTAACAGGTCACAATACCATGAAGTAATAGTTTAGCATTGAAATGGAACAGGAACAGAGGGTGTATTTTGGAGTTCCTTTTTAAGGATCTGACATGGAATTTGGTCAGCACATTGTGTTGGTACCAGTAACACAACTAGGGGTGAGTGATCAGGACACTTGGGTGCTGCCCTAAAAGGGACTCCCCCATATCCCCTCTTCTACTCCATCCTCCCATATTCTCTCTTGCCATTTCCTCATCCCCTCTGCTCTGTGCTTCCTCCTTTTCACCATTTCACCACTACCCTACTCTGTGTTTTTCTTGCTCTTTTGCTGCAAAATTTGTGGCTCATGGTTATTGGTGACAAAGAGAATCAGCAGCAAGTGCAAGGAGGCAACTCACCTGCTTCCACCCCTCCATGATCTCTCTTTTTCTAACCTCTTGCCTCCTTACTGTATCCATGACTTCTGGCACCAAAGGTAACGGGAGGCAGCTGCAGTAGGGGGATGTGAGAGAGCAGAACAGAGGGCTGGGCCAACAGCAGGTGTCTTGGACACCGCAGAGAAAGAGCTCGGGACAAGAGGAGCAGGGCGGAGGAGGATGGTGACTTACGGCACACATCATGCTAGTTATTCTTTTAGTTGAAACCCCTTCTCTCCTGAGAAGTGCTAGGAGATCTTTTTTATTACCTGTGCTGAAGATATTGATTTCCCATAAAATTCAGATTTCTTTTAGGCCTCTTCTTATGGTGAGTCCGGAACTCACAGTACAGAACAAGTATTAGAGGCAGCCATGCCTTCTCCTACTCCACCAGTCGGTGAGACTTCACGTGATTCTGCCTCAGTCCAGTGTCCTAGCACTAGCCTCATTCTCCTTGGGAGATGCTCTTAAAGTCAGTCAGAAAAAGCCTTTAAAATTGTGGAATATAGTTGAGTTTTTGAGTCCACAATTTCCTAGCCACATCTTCTATGATCCACTTTCACTCCTACTTTAGAATGTGGAATGAAAAAAAAAGTAATTTCAGGACAATTATCAAGTTTTGTGCACAGTAAATGGAAGCATGTGATCAGTCCTTCCCACAAG
>NW_017729026.1:23242931-23248903 GCF_001723915.1 Gavialis gangeticus
ATATTTGAGTTTTTGAGTCCACAATTTCCTAGCCACATCTTCTATGATCCACTTTCACTCCTACTTTAGAATGTGGAATGAAAAAAAAAGTAATTTCAGGACAATTATCAAGTTTTGTGCACAGTAAATGGAAGCATGTGATCAGTCCTTCCCACAAGAGGCTGCTGTTTATGTTTCCTTTGTATTCTTTTTTGTCCCTACCAGCTCTTGACACTGGTTCTGAAGTGAAGTCAGCACTGTAAGGATATCAGGGCTGGATTAACCATCATGGATAGTGGGTCTATGTATAGGTTATGAAGTCTATAGGTTGTGACGTCTCATGTACTGCTACCCAATGAAGCACTGCTAGGGCGAGTCTTCCTACCATCCTGGAAAATGACTCTTTGTGGGTACTGGTGGGGTGGGTGGTGTAATTCCTGCTACCATGACTATTTTGACAGAGTGCCAGCACTATTACAGATAACTCTTCTGAGCAGCAGGAGGGCTGAGAGTCCTGTGACAATGTCATAGGAAATAGAAGAGGGGGCATGATGGGGAAGATGCCCACTTCCAACGATCCTGTGGCTGGCCAGAGAGATCACCCCGTAAGTTCCTTTGATTATCTTGGTATACTATGGCCCCTCTCTTCCTAGATAGAGCCACAGCCTTTCTGAAATCAGAAAGGAAATGACTGAGTTGGTGACGGTCCCAAAGAGAACTATCGAGCCTTTTGTGCAGCTGTAATGCTAATTGCATGGGCCTTTATTTTTTCATTTAATATTATTTATTAATAGCATTTTCTGTAGCAGTTGCAACCTTGCAATGAATGGCATATCTTACAAGCACATATTCAGTTTGGTCCTCCCTTTATTTTGTCAGGGAAAAGCACAGAAAAGGGAAAAAATACTTTTTGGCCTCTTTGTGTAATGCTATAAAGTACACTCCACGCCCTCTGGCCCCATCCCGTATGCAACTTTTCATCTCTTGCATACTATGCATACTTCTGAATAGTTAGGTCTGGAAGTTTCCGTGATATTTGTAGTTCCATGTTGGGCCCCTCACAAATGCATTTGTGTTTTAAATATTAGGTCCATTGAAGATAGTTGTAAGAATGCTCTGTCACTCCTACAATAGATATTTTGTTTCCATTCAAACCAATAAAAATAAATATCTGAGGACTCAAAGATATTTCTCATTGGACAAAGCTTTAGCTAACTATGGCATTCCTATGGGGGAGAAAATCATTTAGGAAAGCAGCTCCACATTTTTAAAAGGAGACAACAGCTTATGCTACTTAACATGGCCTGGCCATGCTATCATAAAACCACATCTAGGGTGAGTGCACTCAGACAGTTTTAGAGAATTTGACTCAACCCGTGAACTTCACTGGTTCTGAAACTTTTTCAGCCATTGCCTTTTTTTTAACCACTCTCTGAGGATGAAAAAACTATAAAATTAAAACAAATTAAATAAGTTAAAAGAAAACATAGCACTAGACCTGACACTTTTGATGATGGTATAACTGAAGAAGGAAAGGAGGAGTTCTCTTGATTCTTGGGTTCCTAAGTAGAAACATTAGGGGGAAAAATCCATCCTCACATGCACTGTAATTCCCACTGACTACAGCGGGAGCTGCAAGCATAAAGCAGAAATCAGAATGTAGGTTTATCATGTCCTCTAGGCCCTGGTCATTTTATTTGGGAATGGCAGCCACAGCTCAATCCAGTGGAGGGAGGAGGCTACACAGAGAGCAAGAACAGTGACCAGGATCCCTTTTTTTCCTTTATCAGTCTATAGCTTCAAATGTTTGACTGATCCAAATCATGAGTGATTAGTAGGGATTTTAAATAAAGTATTCAAACAATTTTATCTGTCTTTCTCAGTGACTATGCTTTTGATAGGTGAATGGTGACAGATGATATTGCCTCTTCAAAAGTACTAGGGGCATGCCAAGGAAAGAGTGGGGTAGCTACTGGCAACTTTTAGAGACAGAGAAAGACATTCATAAATTGAGATGACACCAAACATCAGAAATGTTGTGTAACCTACTCTTGTCTGTTTATTGCTGCAATAAAGGTGAGGCCCTAATGCAAAGATCTTGTTTGAACTCCCCTTTCTATAAACATTACATAACTGAATATAATGTATAGTGGCATTTAATGAAGGTTTTACAAACATTACTATTCTCTTGTAAAGTCACTTTAGTGATGTATTTTAATCCATCCGGTATGTATAATTTTTTGCTTTTTCTTTATTTTAGTCAGTTAGCATATATAGCTGAAGGTTGAAATGGGTTTTTTTTCCCCGCAAGATGTGATACAAAACCCACTATTACTCATTGGCAAGGTACAGATGTTATACTGGTATAAGGAATCCCCAGTATAACCCCTAACCTAACAGAAGTTCAGTGCACATAGACTGGTTTAAAAGTGGTGGAACCCAGCCTAAGATAGACCTGGATCAATGTGGTATAAGACTTAAGTATTTTAGGTTAGACCAGTCTATCCAACTTCTGTACCTGATCCCCTACTGACTTAAGTTAGGTCACAGTCTACTGGCATTTCAGGCTGCTTTGTGGCTCCCCCTTTAACCCACCCTGCAAGGGGGGGTTAGCTTGTGCTCAGCTGCTAGTCAGCCCCACCCCTGAGCTTGGCGGTGCCTGGCAGTGGGAAACCTGCTGGGAGGCATGCAAGAGCACCCCCAATCTGCCTGCCTCAGCCAGTAGCAGGCAGTCTGCATGGCCCACCAACGAAGGGTGAACATGTGTTCTGTTTGCTCCTGAACTAACCTAGGGCACATAACGTGCATAACTTAGATTGTTTTTGCTTTGGGCTTCTTAAATGTCTGTACCTGACCACAGTAGTCAAGTACATATGATAGACATTTTCTACCTTCTTTATTTGTTGTGATATGATATTTGAAGACATGCTTATTTGAAGACAGTAAAATAAATATTGCTGTAAGAACTTCTTATTCAAATACTCAAGCACATGTTTAATATTACTCTCATGAGTAATTGTGTTGTAATAATGTTAAACACACACAAATGCATTGAAGGATCAGGGTTTATATTTTTATCTGCATCTACATATCTGTTTCTCTGTATATAGATTGAAGAAACACGTTGCATTAACATATTATGTGTTATGATATACGGTGTTTTTTAAATGTTGCCAATAGTAAACGTATTTTCTGACCCAAGGTAGAATCAAACTTCCACAGGACTTTGTAGAAAGGCCTCCACTATTTCAGTTGGAGAAGGCTCCTAAAATACCCTAGATAATGGGTCTTTGGGATCTTTCCCCTCTCCTTTAAGTAATTACTAAAATATATTAAAATATGCAAAATGCTCAACTTCCTTTCTGTCTCAGTTGATTTAATTTAGAAAACTATAAGGCTAGAGTAGGTTGTCACTAGCATCACAATTGGTTTTAACGAAATGAGATTTTTAACTACTGGAAGTTTTCATCCTCAGAGTGAGATATTGTAATAAAAGGTGAGCCCATGATAGAAATTCTTAAGATAAAGGACCTATCTCATTAACAGGTATGCTGTTAAGATCTGTAGTAGATAGTGACATCTGGGTGAGAGAAATCTCATGAGGCCAGACTCCATAATAATAAATAATGCAAATATTGGATAATAACAAATGCATCTAGTGAGACTGATAATAATTGTATTTGTTCTATATTCTATCTTCTCAAAGCATTCAAGACACTGGATACTGTGAAATAAAATATAAAACTATAGGAAAGGGCAGAGGGATAACATGACCCCTGAGTGCCCTTGGCAGTACTGATGCACAGGGAAGCTTTACTGACTGGTGGCGTAGAAGCAGCCAGTCTACCAGAGTGAGTACTTTTATTTTTTAATCCCTTCCCTCAGAGTTGGCACCTGGGTCTGGTTTCCCTGCCACCCTCCCCTCCTTGTTATGCTTTTGTGAAAGGGTTTAAATTAGTATCTGTAGTAGGCAATAAAAGACAAGCAATACAATTATTCCTGTGAACAGGAGAAATCTTGCAATTCTCATCAAAGCACAATTCCCACTGATTTCATTAAAGATGAGGGACTGATATAATTCCAGCTGAAACTTCTAGGGGAAGTTTTGTGCATAACCTGAAGGTCTACATCCCCCTCCCCGGGTCCTTCCCATGTGGTAAAGAAGACTGTTTGTTAGAAAAGGTGGCAAAGCTGTTCATCTTTGGATCTTGCTAGAAGTGGCTGTAAGCCATGCTTTTCTCCAAGAACTTCAGTAGAGAGAAAGATTCGCCCATCTCTCTCTCCCCCTGCTTTTCTGAGAAACCTGCTGGCAGGCCTGATTCCTCAAGTTTTCAGTCTAGATGTTTTCCAAGCAACTGATATGACAGAGAGTGTTCAGTATCTGCTTCTCAAACATGCTAAATGAGGAGTGGGCAGCGAGCCTCATGTCTCTTCTTGGAAGAATCCAGAGATCAGTAATCGATTTGCTGGGCCTGTTACCAAACTGGTAATGTGATGAGGTAGAGGAAAACAGGACTTGTTCAACCTATAGAAGAGATAAATGGAGAAATAGGGTCCCCCTTAATTTGGAATTTGTTGGAGATCATGTTGAAAAGGTTATTAACCTTTAAGAAGTCATTTTTTAAAAACCTTGACATTTAGCAATTATGACTAAATATTTACTTTGTTTCCTAAAAGTGTCTTGCTTAGCAAAAAGAGCACTAGTGCTCACTGGGCCATGTCTTAAAATCATGTAAGCTGGAGGTTCTGCCAAAATAAGCTATCCTTCTCTGCACACTTTTGCCACTGTCCCTGGCTGATACGGGTATAGGGAGAACCCAGCTAGGGGCTTTGGAAAGGGCCTGTGTGGGGAGTGAGGCTTGGCTGAGGACAGTGGCAGCAGCATGGAGGTTCCTCCTTCCATCCCGTGTTTCCCACCCTCCTCTCTTCTCCCTCTACCCCCCAGTATCCCCAGCTGACTGGAAGCAAGAATTGGAAGGAGGAACCTGCATGCTGCCACCAGCTGATGCAGGCATGGGGAAAGCCCCAGAGATACTCCTGACTTGCTCCTGCCCTGTGCCCCCCTTTAGTAAATCCTGGATCTGTCCATACCTTCAGCTGGCTTTTGTGTGTGGTATGGAAATATTTGCCATACCACCTCGCACTCTCTCTCCCTTGGCTGTCTACCCCTGTCCCCACATGGTAAAACCAACCTGGGCTTTAGTTTTGGATTTTGACTGAGGAAAACCCTGTTCTGTTCTAGTTTGGCCTCTACTGGGTCAGGAGTTTCTCTTTGTATTTACTTCTCTCTCTTACAATAAAACAGGTCAAGAAAGTGTTAAAACTTGTCAAGAAAGTGTTTAAACTCTGCTGAAGTATGCAAAATCTGTTCCTACTGTGTCTGGTCAGCACATATTAGTTTAGTTTAGTCCAAGGGTGGCTAACCTGTGACACATGTGCCACAAGTGATATGGGTAGCCTTCGTAAGTGGCACACAGGAGACTGGGGAGGGGACAGGCAGCACAGCAACAGGTATGGCAATGAGCAAAAGGTAGAGCAGTGGACTGGGCAGGGAGCATAGGGCAGATTAGCTGATCAGGCAGTGGAAGGGCACAAGGGTAGCATTTAGGGTACAAGAGCCAAAATGGTTGGCCCCCACTGGTCTAGTTCATCCCCTCTACTGGTCTAGGATTGTTCTTTCCAGAGTATTCTCTGGTGCTTTGTCCAATCTAGTTTTCATAATGTCTGACCAAACTGAATGCTGGAAAGTCTTGTTTAATTTCTTCCTACTGATGCTTAATGTGGAAGAACACTGACTCAAGCAGTGACAGACTTTGCAAATTGTTACCACCTGCTCATTGTTTTCTTCTCTGGAGTTATGAAAGGGAAAGGGTATTGATTTTCCTCCTTGCTTTAGCCTCATTGATTCGTGACATTATGATGAGCTAAGCCAAACTCATTTGTAGCTAATCACTCCTACCACCTCCCCTCCCCCTGCCCCAGTTTCTCCCTGT
>NW_017729026.1:23249223-23253906 GCF_001723915.1 Gavialis gangeticus
CCCCCCTCCCGTTTTAAAATAAACTCTCCTATTCTGTTTGCTTGCCTAAGGTGCCCTTTATCTTCTCTTTCTCTTCTTCATGTTACCAATTCAAGGATTTTCTTTTCTTCATTAAGAAAACTTTAAGACTTTCCTCTAATTAGTTTCTAATGGCAAACAACATCTTGACCTCATTTGTCAGAAAATGCAGAGCTGAACTGTACCATTAACAAGGGAATTCCACACATCTATGATTAATGTATGGCACTTTTAGTAACCCTTTTTGACTCCCTTTGTGAATATTCAATGTAGTTAGCATTGTATTTCCATTCTCACATAATATAAAAGTCAAGAGTTTATAGCATATACCTCTCCATCTTATCAAATGAGCAATAGTAAATGAAAAACAGAGCTTTGAGATATTTTAACAGTAATTACAAAAATAAAACACAGTCTTTTAGTCAAAGACATGTGTTCATTTTCTCTTCTTTCTTAACATTCATCTTAAATCTAACAAATGGCTAAGTAGAAATATCCTGAGGCAATAACAAGGTGGGGTCATTCAGAGAAGTGCATGTAAAAATCTGGCAAGATATCAGGGGAATTCGGAATGGAAAGAAAGGCACAAAGGGAGAATCCACTGAGCTAAACACATTTAAATCTGTACACACCCCTAAATCCCACTGAACATTAAGATTATGATTCATTAGAAACACTGAAGCCAATTAATTGTCTGACATATCCCAGCCCATGTCGGTTAGGCCCTGAAAGCAAATATTAATTTATGTTTGTGTGTATTAAATGATCAGCTCTTTCAGAAACTTATAAAAAGTTGTTAACAAAACAACTCTCCCACACAGAGCCAAAAGCAATTGTCTATGCTAGCCTCATAAATCACATGTTATTTCTCAACATTATCTAATATCCTTTACCTTTGTGCTCCCTGCCCTTTCAGCACTAAACCATACATGTTATTTGGAAAGAAGTCTTGTTGAAGTCAGTGGGAGCTTTACTTGTGTCAGATGTCCCCTCCTTCTATTGCATTGGTTTAATTCAGGGCCAAGTTGTAATCCTGAGAACTGTCCTAAACCTTCCCCAAGCAGTAGGGGCATATCATATTTCATATATCCTTCAAAATGAAGCAGCCTTCTCCGTGGTGAGCCAACCTAAGAACTGTTGCGCTACAATCTATAGTTGGAAAGCCCATAGCAACTCTAGATCAGTATCTTTGGTTAGTACTTTAGAATAGTGGTGCCCAATCTTCTGGCAGGGTTGGTCTCTGGGATGGATGTATAGGATGGTCCTTATGTGCCATCTAGCACTCTAGCCTGATCCCACATGCCCAGGTTTGGCTGCATGTTGCCCTGACCCTGCATGCCTAGATGAGCCATGTGTCTGCATCTGGCCACGTGTTAGAATGATCTGGTGCACAGCACCATGTTATCCAACCTGTGGGGCTTCCCCAAGAGCCTGGAAATTTGCCAGCAGGGAAATGGCTGTTAAAACTGCCACTGCTTTAGTTTTCAAATTTCTGGATGCTTGGGGAGCCCCAGAGCCTGGATGATATGGGTTGGTCCTCAGGCCAGAGGTTGAGCACCCCTGCTTTAGAACCATAGCTAGGCTTTGCTTGAAATGGGCAGAGCGCCTAACTTCCTATGGTCCCTTTTAAAATCCATGCCCTTAGATTTACCTGTGCTAAGGAGTGGCCTTACCAGCTGTTTAACAAAAGGCTGCTGCTGTATTAGAGCTTCTACCTGGAATCTGTTTTGCATAATACAGCAGCCTGGGGCACCAAACCAGCAACCCCCTTGCCATCCAGTACAGCTATTGCATTAACTTAACAGCTGTGAATGGCACTTAGCATCCACATTTTTTAAAGTACATTCTGGAAGCCTTTCAGTTTGAACTATTAAAATGTTTTGAACTGTGATGCAGAAAGATGGTGGGGGGGGAAGAGAACCCTTCTGAAACAATTGCTTTTATTTTTTTGAAGTTATATTAGAAACAGATTTGGGTTTTATTTTTTGTTTTTTTAATTGTAGAGAAATAAACTTGTGGCTCTAATACCATACTTCAAGTTTCAGCTTGCTTGTACCAAATCTTCCTGCGTGATTTATAGATACTACAACCTTAGGTACATTTGAATAGCACCTTTGAAATAGTAGAGTGACAAAGGAATGCTGTTAACAGACACATTATTCTGGAATATAAATCAGTGATTTTTGACACAGCATATATTCACTTGTCATCTACCAGTCTATCTATCTCTCTATTGTGATCCTCCTCACTATTCCAGATACAGTCTTTTCTCTGACATAAACATTATCACCAACCTATAACAGTGCCATTTTCAAGGGATTTGGTCTCTTCTACCTGATATTGTTGGTTTCTCTCTGCTATTGCAAGTGGCTTTTCTGTAGCATTTTCTCCACTCCAAGACTGTTTATGTATGTTACATTTTTCTAGGTTTAATCCAGACTACAGCTGTCACTAGATACATGTGGACATTTGTAAGTCTGAATTAACTAATTCTATATGTGTGCACACTTTCTGCACAGTAAAAACCCCTAATCATGAGTAAATTTGATACCTGCAAATGTAGGTACCAAATTTCCTTGTGATTAGTTACTGCACAATAACACATGTGCAAATGCAACCCAGTAGCAAATTTGCTCCCAGGTCAGCCCTGCCACTACGGAGCCGGCCTGAGGCTAACCCCAGGGCTCTGGGCTGGGCTGCCCCCTGACCTAGGCCTTTAAAAGCCTGGAGAAATTTTGAGCTCTGGGGCACTACAGCAAGCAGTCTCAGGCAACTCCAGGCCCTGTGCCCCTCCACTGGGCAGGTTGCAGTCTAGCTTCACCAGCCTGCTTGCACCCTGATGCTGCTGCCTGGCACCACAGTGCCATGCACCTGCCAGGCCCACACCATCCAGGCCTGCAGGGTGCTGCAGGCTCCAGCCAGGCCTGCTAGCTCCTAGGCCCAGCTGCAGGCAGCTTCTGGCTGCTGGGGACAGCTCCACCTGCCTGCAGCCCATCCCCAACAGTCTGCCCTGTGGGGCATTGCCTTAGCCATGTGACTATCAGTCTCACACCAGGCCCTTGCGCTGGGTGCTGCCTAGACCTGGCAGAACAGGGACAGCTACATGGAGGTCTAGAGAACTGGCATGGGACCCATGATGTCCTCATCATTGCTAATACCCAAGCCTGTGCTTGTTCCCTGAGACCCCAACTGGTCCATGGAGGAGACTGGTGACCTCATGGCACTGTGGGGTGAGGCAAAGGTACAGTGCCAGTTCAATCAGGACAGGCGCTCTAACACCCATGTCTGTGAGCGGCTGTCAGGCTGGATGTGGAAGCATGGGTACAACTGGTTAGCACAGCAGTGCCACATAAAGGTCAAAGCTTTGAGGGCACAGTGGGATGCCATCACTGACCACAATTGGTTGGGGAGTGCCCGTAAGTCCATGCCTTTTATGTGGCAACTGACAGACATCCTTGCACCTCGAGACAGGCTGCAGTCATGCTGTCAACAGCAGCATGGGCAGCCTGTCCAAGCCCCCACCCAGATCTGGCACTTATAGCGACACATCACTGAGCGAGGGCCCCTCAGGCATCCAGCAGCCCATTCTGCTGAGCTCCCCACCTGTAGTCTCCACCAGCAGCTCAGGAAGCCCAGGCTAGCACCTGCTGTGCTAGCACCACAGTCTCAGCCCCTGCCAGCTTTGGTAGAAGTGCCAGCTCTTCCCCAGTGGTAGGCCCTGGCTGGGTGCCTGCATTCCTTGCTCTTCCATCCGAGGACACTGCTGCATGCCATTGCCTACAGCCATGACCATTTGGAGTTACCAGCCATGCCAGCCCCGGCCATGTGGTGTGGCTGTACCTCACTCCCTGCCCCAATACTGTACCCTGCCCCTGTCCCCAACCCTTACCTCTTGCCCTGCTCCCTGCCTGGCCCACTCACACTCCTCTGGCCGCATGGTCTTCCTCAACAGGATGCAGATAGGTGGGAGACAGTGCAACACTTTATTGAGCAGCCCATACCCCCCACCCCACAACTAGGTGTACATGGGCCTCTCACACACTGAGAACTGCATTGATGCTGGCAGCAATGTCTTCCTTGGCTGCAGGGGGCAGGGACATGTAGCACATCCACAGGTGGCCCTCCAGGTGGTGGTGGAGGTTGCAGGGCAGCCCAGGATTGTCCCCCATGTCTTTATTACTCAGGGTTCTGTGCCAGGTGCCCAGGGCATAGTGGGTTGAGTACCCCTCAGTCCATGCAAATATCTCCTTGCACAGCACCTGGGGCACACTTAGGAGGGTCATGCTCAGGGTGCAGTGCCAGCGTGACAGGGGGCTGGCCCTGTGGGACCTCTCCAGAGAAGACCCACATGGGAAGTGTGGGGGCATGGGCAGTTCCTTGTCCCAGTCATCCAGGAGTCTCACACCCCCTGAGCTGGGCAGCAGCACAGGCTGGCCTGTGGGATGGGGGGGTGGGGAGTAGTGAAGTCAGGACCCAAGGCAGCAGGTGCTGCCAGGAGCCTAGCCTGTCCTGCCTAGCGTGTCCCACTATGGGAATGGGGTGGGGGAAGCAGCCTGCCTGTGGCCAGAACCCAATAGCCCACTGGCCTCTGAGGAGTGAGTGGGGATGAGGGGTTTCATTGGTGGCTGCCTGGGCCTGCCTTCCTTGGGCCTGCCTGCCTGTCCC
>NW_017729026.1:23258906-23266618 GCF_001723915.1 Gavialis gangeticus
GGGTGGGGTAAGCAGCCTGCCTGTGGCCAGAACCCAATAGCCCACTGGCCTCTGAGGAGTGAGTGGGGATGAGGGGTTTCATTGGTGGCTGCCTGGGCCTGCCTTCCTTGGGCCTGCCTGCCTGTCCCTGGGCACCCATGAATGTCCTACCTCCAATCTGAGGCTGGGCCACACATGGCCCCTGGTACAGAGTATTTTACCTTTGAAATGTTGCAAACTCACATAAATAGCTTCTTTCTTATGGCTCTACAGGCCCTGGAGCTGCACACGGGGGAAAGGCTGCACTTGGCAGCCAGGATGCAGCCTCAGGGTCACTGATGCCAATAGCCAGAGTCCTGCAGATGCACCAGCTCTGCCAGAGAAGGACATTGGTCAGGACCCTCCTCCTGAACCAACTGGTCAAGGCATCAGAGGACTGGCTGGTGAATGGTTGGGCCTAGTAGCCAGAGGATGTGGCCCACCAGTACAGGTGGCAGGTGGAGGACATGACCCATGAAGACATGCAGGACCATCATGAGGAGGTGTGGACCAGGAAGACCAGGAGTTCTGCACACAGCACCTGGCCCTGGATTCTGAGAAAGTGGAGGTGCTGCGGGAGCAGACTATGGTACTGGCCATGACTGTGCAGGCCAGGAAAAATGATCACTGGGTCCTGGGTCCTGCAATGGGTCCAGCACCGCATAGCACCCCCATCTGGGCCCAGCCCCACCATACACCCTGGCTCCATGTGGGTGCAGAGTCAGAGCTGCCTGCAGTGGGGCCAGGACTGCAGGCTGGCCCTCCTGACCCTGGACATTGGCTGCTAGAGGGGGAGCCACTCATGTTGGGGAATGACTGGCTGCCATCACCCCTGGGTAAGCCCCCCACCTGCTGCACTCACCATGGCATGCACACCAGAGGGCAGGGTGCTGGCTGCCTGTCCCAGGGCTCTGCTCCCTGAGTGCCCCATTCCATGGTCCCCCACCCTGGAATCACACACAAAGGACATTGTACATAGTTTTCATGGGGAAGAAGGTTTTTTATTGTTGATGGGTTAGGTAGGTGATGGAGGGGCTCTGTTTGTTGAGTGTGGGGGGGACTCTGTTTGTTGGGGGGGAGGTAGGGGGACTCTGGTTGATGCAAGGGGAATAAAAACTTGTTATTGAGAGACATGTCTGCAGTGAGAGTGGTACTGGGGGTGGGTGGCAGTCTCTTGAGGTGGTTGCAGGTGTACTCCACCAGGGCATGGGTCTGGGCCAGGCAGTGGTTAAAGTCAGCCTGGCAGGGGTCCAGGTGGCTGGTGTAGGGCTGCATGAGCCAGTGCAGGAGCAGGTAGGTGGGATCCCTGATGAGGACTGCCCAGTGCCCAGCTGCAGGTCTGGCATCCCCTGCATGAAGCACCCATTCTCTACCATGCCCAACAGGCTGGAGTTCCAGAAGATCAGTTCTGGCAGCACTCACGTGCATGGAGGCAGCACTCACGTGCATGGAGGCAGCACTCATGTGCATGGAGGCCGCTTAGTGGTCTATGGCAGCCTGAAGCACCACAGAGTGAAAGCCCCTCCGGTTGTAATAGGGACAATCTCCATGGGCTGGGCAGGTGATGGGGATGTGGGCCCCATCAGGGCCCTGATGCACTTGGAGAATCCCAGGGCATGGAACCCCACCACCACTGCCTGTGGGTCATGTACGCAGAGCTTGGTGTCCCTCAGCACATCCTAGATGGTGCCACACACCTTCTGGATGGCCTCCCCAGTGGTGGCCTAGCCTACTCTGAACAGGTGGCTGATGTACTGCAGGCTAACATGTGTGGGCAGCTTCAGCAAGGTGATAGTGAGCCATGTGTCCATGGGGTGAGGCAGCCAGTGTCCTGTTGCTCCTGGTGTGGCCAGAGCTGCTCCAGAAAATCCTGGCCTGGGTCATCCTGAAGGTCTCCAGCCACTGCTCATTGTCCCAGGTGTGCTGTATGAAGTGCCACCACCAATCCTGGCTGGCCCAGCAGGCCCAGCAGGCCCAGAGGTAGCAGGGCTGGAGGCCCCAATGGTGGCATCCTTGAGTCTGTTGTTAGCATGCCTGCTGGAGTCTGGAATAATGTGTGGGGGCAGGCAGGAGGTTGGTGTGTGTGGGGGAGCCAGGAGAGGTGAGATGGCCATGGGCCATGAAGCAGTTGATGTAGTGGGCCAGCAGGGCCAGCACAGTGGCCACCAGGAGCCTAGGGCACTGGTTGTTGCTCCCAGAGGCAGGGGCTAGAACAGCCACAGTGCAGGGAGGCAGAAGAGGCAAAGAGAGTGCTGCTTCGTGCTGTCCTGGCACTGGGCATGCTGCTCCTGGCCAGGGAAGTAGCTGGACAGAGAGCAGTGAGCAGAGCTGCCTTTTGAAAAGGGCTGCCAGCTTCTGGCAGCTGCAGCTGGTGACTGGTGCTCCCTCTGATGGTGGCAGGGGCCCATTGGAGGGCCCTGTGAACTGGGAGCAAATTGGTAGCAAATCTGCTTCCGCTTCCCTGCACATGTAGACACCTGCCCACCACCATTTACTTGTGGGTAATTTACTCACAAGTAAACTGGTGCCGCAGCAAATCCACACGTAGATGCACCCAATGAGGATTAAAGTTAATGTAGATTAGGGCAGTCAGAATAAGGCAATTTAAACTGTATTAATTAACATTTATATACAGACTTATAGGCTCAGCAGTGCTGCACTTGCTAGCACCACAGCTGAAAGGGACTTGGGAGTCATGATTGACCACAAGATCAACATGAGCCACCAATGCAGTGTCACAGATGGTAAACCAAGCAAAACTCTGGCTTGCATCCATAGATACTTCTCTAGCAAATCCCAGGATGTCATCCTCCTGCTGTATTCGGCCTTTGTGAGGCCATAGCTGGAGTACTGTATCCAATTCTGGGCTCCACAATTCAAGAATGATGTGGAGAAGCTTGGGAGAGTCCAGAGGAGACCCCCACACATGATCAGAGATCAGGAGAACAGGCTTTATGATGAGAGGCTGAGAGCCATGGGGCTCTTCAGCCTGGAAAAGTGCAGGCTCAGTGGGGACCTGGTAGCAGCCTATAAGTATATAAAGGGTGTACATCAGGATCTGGGGGAACGCCTGTTCACCAGAGCATCCCAAGGGAAGACTAAGTCAAACAGTCACAAACTCCTCCAAGACCGTTTCAGGCTGGACATAAGGAAAAACTTCTTTACTGTCCAAGCTCCCAAGGCCTGGAGCAGACTGCCATTGGAGGTGGGGCAAGCACCTACTCTGGACTCCTTTAAGAGACATTTGGATGTTTATCTTGCTGGGATCCTTTGACCCCAGCTGACTTCCTGCCCCTGGGGCAGGAGGCTGGATTTGATGATCTTCCGAGGTCCCTTCCAGCCCTAATGTCTATAAAATCTATGACTTACTTTTAGGAAAAACAGCCCTTAGGAATGCAGATAAGTATTCCATAGTAATGCAGATAAGCACTGCAAATTGGGTTTTGCAATACAATGGAGGCTATCCCCTGTCCTCCCCCCTACAGCCTTTACAAAGTCAAATCTAAACACTTTTACAAAGTTAAATGAGCCAACAACACCTCACCCTGACTAGGTATCAGTATTCTGACTAAACCCTCAGCTCTGCCCAAGCATGTGAGCTACTAGTCTATGAAGAAGGGGGAAAACCCCCTTGATCGTCTATTAACCCTTAATTTAAATTGAAATTTCATTCAAACTGGGCATGTCTACATGGGACACTGGCTTTACAGTAGCTGAAAAATACTGCATAGTAGCACAACACAGCATGGATAGTGCTAATACACTACTGTGCGGTATCATTAAGCTACTGCACAGCAGCATCACTTAAAAGACATTTGCTAATGCTACTGTGCAGTAACTCTGGTTACTGCACATTTATGTAGTACTTCCTAATACAAGTACTAAATAAACACATTTATTGAGTACTTGCTAATACAGGTACCAAATAAATACACAGTAATGACTGAGCAGTAGCATCTCCTGTAGATGTGCCCACTGTGTGATTCAAATCAGTTAATGCAGTTTAGAAAATGATGAACACATCTAGAAACAGCCTAAAACCCTGGGCATTTATACAGGTACATGTTCATGCCAGGACGTGCCAGGGATCCGGCGCATCAGAGCAGACTCGATTCATGTGAGCTGATGTGCACGGTGCTGCATTGCTTGCAGTTGTATAAGCAGCAAAATGCATGTCAGCATGGAAAAAATGGTGGTGGTGTGCTTTTGAACTAAAACACCTTCTATGTGTTTTAGTTCAAAAGTGGACCGCTGCCATTTTCTGCATGCTGATGTGCATTTCGCTGCTTATACAACTGCAAGAGATGCAGCGCCGGGTGCTTTTCAAAGCAATAGGCTTTGTGGCGCTTGCATGTGTAAAAATGCCCCCTGATTCCATCAGAAACTTTTATTGACTTGCCCTGTCCTAGGCTCTGTACCAGCTGGTCTGACTGCCTGCTTAACTAACCAGCTTCTCTAGTAACTGTCTGTCCATAGTAGGATAGCAATGGCTCTAGAAAGCCAGCTGTGGGAATGGGAAGTAGATCAATGAACAAAGCAGGTAAAGTGGTACATAGATCAGTCATCCTGCCAAGCTGCATTTCCCCCCACCCCAGAGGTTTATTGTATACTGTAAAATTCTTAGTTACTTTTGGCTTTATGTTCTTATGTACCCTTTGGTCTTGTTATCGTGAAATAGGCTTTGTTCAATACAACATCTTTAGGAAGATAACAAAGGAGTGTTTGAAAGAATACAAAATAAGGTGTATTTACAATGGATTGAAGCCACCAGGAAATAAACCTGAAAGTGTAATAGCATTAAAAGTGCTGTAATTTTTCTCAGTGGCATGAGCCTGGGTGACTATTGGAAATTGGTAGCCTTATGCTACCTGGATATTTCCGCCTCCCACTCCTTCCTCCCCCCTACACATACAGTTGGTGCTTTACACAAGGCTGTTCATTAGTGACTCCATCATCTCTAGACCCAAGGTGTGCAATGCTTATGGAGTCTTGGTCCTCCAGCCCACTAAAAAGACTAGAAGGCAATACTAGAAGGAAGGGGAGGGCAATAATAAAGATCCAGCAGCTCACACTATGGCTGCATGTCTGCCTCTTCTCCCCTCACACTGCACAGGACACCTCCAGGGAGATGCCTACATAATAAGGCCACCCAATGATGGGTGGACTAGTGAACACATTCACGTGGGAGGGGGAAGCCTAGGTTTGGGTGTATACATTTTAGGGTTTTTGTGAAACATTTTCTTTGGCTTCAATCGCTGAGTTTTCCTCATCTCCTGGGTCTCACTGAGAGTGACAATAAATTCAAAATCAAAATGCAAAATTTCCAGCAAAAACTGCTGCAGTTTACTTGGTTTTTCTATAAAAAAATATGCAAACCACAAACTTTATGTTAGTTTGATGAGAAGCTTGGTATGAATTTTGAAATTATAATCTAAACCCCAAACAAGGTGATTTTTTTTTTGTTTTTTATTTCCATTGGGCATACATACTTATTAATGCATGGATTTTGCAAGTTACTTGCACTGAAATTTCTTGACTGTAAGTCAGCAGACTGTTTGCATTACATCATATACACCATAAGTATCTGAGAATACTGAAAAAATGATAAAAATGGGTATTTGTGATGATTAAAACATGAAACAGAATATTCCATAATAATAATTTAGTCCTACATTTTCTTATTTTGTTTTCCTTCCGGGAGATCAAACCTGTTTTTTTCTGACGCAGTTGTTTGATTTATAAAAAAAATTGGCAACTTCCTCTTTCCCTGAATGCAAGTGGATATACATGTGGCTACATTCCCATGACTGTAGCTTGCATAGAAATAGCTGAGTTTGTTTTAAACTATCTAGCTCAGTTCTTGTTAGCAATGCAGGCAGGGCAACATGGAACTCAGACAGCGCAAGCTACAAATCTAGCCCGAGGAACTAGGTAAATAATCATACATTTAGCTGATGCCCAGCTCATTTCACTACAGATCCACTCCTAATAGTGCCCTAACTAGGTAACTAGTAGACATAGTTAGCTGTGTTAGTCTGAAGTCAGGCATAAGTCAGAGCAAGGTGGCACCCAGAGTCTAACTCATTCAGAGAGGCAGAGGGTGAGAGTCTACTTTGTCAGATGCTAAAAGCTAGCTCAAATATGTCTACACAAGCTGCAATTACTTTACAAATCAGTATCCAGTGAAAACACTGTGCACATGTACCTTTGTCTTGCATTGTAGGTGGAGCTTACTACTGATTTATATCTAGCACCATAAAGAAAGTTAACTGTTTCTTACCAAATGAAGAGTGGACATTTCAGCAAGATTTAGTTCAATCAGTACTAACCTTTTTTCCAGTTTAAGGGACTTTTCTCATAACTCTGAGTAACTGCTCAAAAATTCCAAACAGAGTAACTGCATTCTGCCTACATAAGAGCTCCTTGTGGTTTTAGTTGCATGTGGTATTTTTCACTTCCTGGCCTAACCAGCGCTTAATGTTGATGTGAACTGTAAGCAGCTGTAGAGATTGCACCAAAGAGATGGCTGCACATCAGTGAAGGAAGACATGTACAGTCCGTTTGTTAAGTAAAGTATTGGCATGCAAGAGGGTATAATAAATGCCATTACTATTTCAGACTGGCTCTCTCATCCTGCAAACTTTCTGCACTGAAACCAGATCAGATCTGTCCCCTGAAACTGGGGCAGGCAGCAAAGCAGCAACATGTTTTCCTGTTATTTTTATGATTCTGGCGAGGACGATATTTAATTTCCTGAATTCCATTTGATTGCAACCATTTTTTTGCTTCCATTTTCTTTCTTTGTGCTCTGTATCTTAGAGAATACTCATCTTCCCAAACCGCTGTTACAGGCCACTAGTCTGTGACAAAGCTCAGTCTCAGTCTCCGACGAAGTTCAAAAAAGGGAAGTCACAAAAGGGCCTTTTTTCTTCTGTGGCTTTGCCCTTTTCCTCACCCAGCCTGTGGCAGGGACTCCGCACAGCATGAGGGCTAACTTGCAGGAGATGAGAGAGGCTGGAAAGTTACAGGAAAGAGCCTGGAGCAAAGCCCAAACCCCTAATATGTGGTTTGAGTGTGTAGACCAAGAAGCGTTACTGCTGTTGTTCAGCATCTGCCTCTGTCTCTACGATTTCTGCTTCATCTGCTTTTACCTGCACTGATGCCAATTCTGCACCTGTCTCTGCTATCCATTTTTTATCCAATATGTTCTTTGACAATGAAAAAATTGCAGGATGTGTTGCTAATAAAGTGTCTGTGTTTAAATTTGATCAGTTCCCTTCAATCATGTTTTCTTTCCAAGGTTTTGGCCTTGCACCCTCTGCTTGCTTTTTCCCTCTCTCCATACATCACCACCAATACTTTCTTTCTCTTCATTCCCTCTTTTGAAATTTAAGTACTGTTTATTTTCAGAAATATTTTTTAGAAATAGAAAACTAGAATAAACTTCTTTGGCCAGTTCTTTTCACTACTTTTTGGATGATTGTTTTTTATACCTCAGGGAAAAGGTAGGACTAAACAGTTCAGGAAGGCATGAACATTCATAAACAGCCTACATGCTAGGTAGAAAATACCTTAGAGATGCTGTGAGAAGAATTGTCTTTTATGATTGCCTTTTATGATCAGGTCACAAAAGCCTTGGATGCAGGTGTTGCCATGGATGTAGTTTTTCTGGACTTCAGCAAGGCCTTTGACAC
>NW_017729026.1:23266780-23267190 GCF_001723915.1 Gavialis gangeticus
CCTGCCACCACTTTCCCTACTTTCCTGCCCACCTGCCAGCGGCTTCTGGACCACATGGCTCCTGGCTGCATGGCCACAATGGTAGGACTCAGCAGGAGATGGCCCAGCCCCAAGGACTGAGGCGATACCCATGGTCCCCCCCTCCCCACCGCCCGGCTCTTCCTACCTGAATTTCACGCTCCAATGCAATGCAGGGAGATGGGAAACTCCCTTTTTGAGAGCACAGAGGCAGAAAGAGATCTTGGAGTTATTATTGACTCCAAGATGAACATGGGCCGACAATGTGAGGTCACGGTTGGAAAGGCTAACCGGACCTTGTCGTGCATCCATAGATGCATCTCAAGCAGGGACAAGGAGGTGATCCTCCCCCTCTATGCAACACTGGTCAGGCCACAGCTGGAGTATTGTGT
>NW_017729026.1:23272394-23274693 GCF_001723915.1 Gavialis gangeticus
AGGATCTGGAACCAACTTCCAAGGGAAGTGGTGCTGGCTCCTACCCTGGGGGTCTTTAAGAAGAGGCTTGAAGACTACCTAGCTGGGATCATTTAAGCCCAGTTTTTTCTCCTGCCCAGGCGGGGGGTCAGACTTGAAGATCTACAAGGTCCCTTCCGACACTACTTCTATGATTCTATGAAGATCTTAGAGAATAGTTTTTCCACTTGGTTACTGAATGTGTGATATACCCAAAACTTTTTATGTACAATCATGCCAATAATAATTCAAATACTGACTTGTGTTCACCCTTTTTATGTTCTATTTCTGAGAACATGTGAATTCCTGAGTGAATGAAATCCTGGGCAAGAGCATTTACAGAAATAAAAATTGGATATTAGAGAAAATTTTCTTAAGACACTGAGCATATTCATGGGACACCTATGTTCAAAAGCTGCTGTAAGAGTATGTCTACACTGATGTGAAAGTTCCAAGCTAGATTAAAGCTAACTTAATTCCTGCTAGCAGCTTGACCACAGAAACAGAGATCATTAAGGGCTGCAAAAGCTGTGCTCCAGCTTTGAGCTAAACCAGTGGGAGCCAACCTTTTTGTAAGGCATGCCAAAAATTAACTGCATCATCCCCAAGTGCCACTCCTTTCTCCTTCTCCTGGCTTATCTGCTGCTTTGCTTTCTGCTCCCTTCCCTATCTGTCCCTGTGGTGCTTGCCCCCTCCCTGATGTGGCATGTGGTACACACAGAAGCTGTGCCACATGTTGGCCACTTTTGACCTAAACCATGCTGAGGGCTCAAGAGCAGATGCAGAGGCACAAGCCTGGTGTTCCTCAATGGTTTTTCTGGGTTTGGACCATGCCTCTGGCTGAAGGTGAGTGGGATTTACTCCAGTGTGCCTGTGCAGTTTGGACAAACCCTGAAGACCTTAATCCAGTAAGTGTTCTTAATGTACACCTGCCCCATGTCAATGGGAACACATTTCTTGCCAAATTCAGTGGTGGATACTGCTTTCTTTAAAAACATGGCCACACTGGGAGTTCCTAACTTTCAGACAAGAACTAAATGGTCAGAAAAACTCACAAAGGAAGTAGGAGACCCCAAATTAAGTCTCTTTTTAGGCTGAAGGAGTTTAAGATCCACCTGACCTATCTTTTAAAACCAGGCAACAAGCTAGTTTGAGTCACTGCCAGTTGGAGAGGAGGCATGACATACTATCTATGGAAGTTGTGCCACTGTGCAAGTGCATTGGGCTAGAGAGGGAGGACATGAAAGAGGGAGCATGACCCTCTAACCTAGTAGTTGCACTATTCACTTGTGGAGAATAGGATTCCTGGGTGCTGGGGCCTGAACCAAGAACTGTTTATGCAGTTTCCTTAATCACTTTCACGTAAAAAAATTATAAACAGTCCTTGAAGTATGGGCTAGATCTAAAGAATTCTTTCCCTGCTGTACAAATGACTGAAGCAGTAGGCTACATAATAATACTCTTACTAAAGGAAGCTCTAATTCTTCTTTGCTAAGCAGAACACCTTTGAGAGGAGGGGATAGAGAGTACCTCACTAAACAGCATGAACCTGGTGGGCAAGGCCCCTTTTAGCGAGATGTGAGAAGTGAATCGAACGTGTGTCTTTTTCACCCTAGGCAAGTATTGTAATCCCCTAAACTACTGCATTATGAGATAGGTCCTTCTTTCCAGAGATAATGGGGCCAAGCTCAGAGAGACTTGTTCAGATAAATGTTTATTTGAGCTCTCTATGCTGGAAGTTGGGCGAGACACATCAGAGAATCATGTTGTCCAAGATATTAGATATTTCTTAATATTAATTATGTAAGAAATAGCCTTTCCCTTGTTGTCTTTCAGTTTCTAGTTACTAGGGTGTTCAATTCGGATTTGGCCCAAATCAGGGACAGTGATTTATAGATTTATAGAAGCAGGGTCAGAAGGGAACTTGTAGATCTTCAAGTCCAACCCCCTGCCCTGGGCAGGAGAGAAAACTGGGCTCAAATGACCCCAGCCAGGGGGATGTCTAGCCTCCACTTAAAGACCCACAGGGTAGAAGCCATCGCCACTTCCCTTGGAAGTTGGTTCCAGATCCTAGCTGCCCTGACTGTGAAGTAGTACCTTCGGATGTCTAGTCTAAACCTACTCTCTAACAACTTGTGGCTGTTATTCCTTGTTACCCCGGGGTGCACTTAGGGGAACAAGGTCTCTCCCAAACCCTGCTGGTCCCCCCTAGTGAGTTTATAGATGGCCACCAGGTCTCTCAGCCTTCTCTTGCAAAGGCTGAACAGGTTAAGGTCCCGTA
>NW_017729026.1:23279693-23281272 GCF_001723915.1 Gavialis gangeticus
TCTCCTCGTAGGGTCTGTCCTGCTGTCCCCGGATCATGTGGGTGGCCCTCCTCTGGACCCCCTCAATGCTGTCCACATCCCTCCTGAAGTGCGGCACCCAGAACTGAACACAGTACTCCAGCTACGGCCTGACCAGCGTCACATAGAGGGGGAGGATCACCTCCTTGGTCCTGCTCGAGATGCATCTGTGGATGTATGACAAGGTATGGCATCCACAGATCCATCTCACTATCTATGCTCCTTATTCATGTGGGCACCAACGACACGGTTTGGAGAGCTCCCAGCTGGGTCATAAGGTGCTACAGGGATTTGGGAGTGGGGCTAAAGGGTCTGGGGGCACAGGTGGTGTTCTCGTCGATCCTCCCAGTCTTAGGTTATGGGCTGAGGAGGGAGAGGAGGATCCTCATAGTTAACCAAAGACTGCAGCGCTGGTGTCATAGGGAAGGCTTTGGCTTCCATGACCACAGCACACTCTTTGGTGAGAGAGGCAACGAGCTGCTGGGAAGAGATGGTTTCCACCTCTCTCCCCTGGGGAGGAGGCTCTTCTCAGCCAGACTGAGTGACCTGCTTCACCAGGCTTTAAACTAAGCCTGCTGGGAGATGGGGAAACTACCATCACTGCTGGCCTGTTGAGCAACGCTTGCAAAGCCAGTAGGCCAAGGCACTTAAGGGAGCCCACCCCTTCCCCAGGCCTGGTACAATCTGTGGGCAAGGCAAGAGCCCCCAAGGGGACACTTGCCTGCCTGTACACAAATGCCAGGAGCTTGGGGAATAAGCAGGAGGAGCTTGTCCTCCTGCTCAATGCAAATAATTATGATGTCATAGGGATAACGGAGACCTGGTGGGACTCTGCCCATGGCTGGACTGTGGGTATAGAGGTACACGAGGGATCATGTAGATAAAAGGAGCAGGGGTCTAGCTCTCTATGTTAAGGAAAGCTACGCATCCCTGCAAGCTGATATTGGCGAGTGGGGTGGATGACTGGAGACCCTCTGGGTTAAACTCCATGGGGAACACAGCACAGGGGACACAATGGTGGGAGTCTACTACAGACCTCCCACCCAAAGTTAAGAGCTTGACCAGGAGTTCACCCAGGAACTGGCTGAGGCCGCATGCTTCAGGACCATGGTTGTCATAGGGGACTTCAATCACCCAGACATCTCGTGGGAGGATCACTCAGCAAAATCCGAGTGGTCACAAAGCTTCCTCTCATGCGTGGATGACCTCTACCTGACTCAAGAAGTCTATGGGCCAATGAGAGGTAAAGTGCTGCTCAACCTGGTACTAGCTACTGGGGATGACCTAATCGGCGACCTAGTGATCGATGGGAAGCTGGGTGACAGTGACCACGAGCTGATCACCTTCACCATCCGCTGTAAAGCTGGCAAGTCAGTCAGCAACACGGAAGTCCTTGACTTCAGGAAAGCCAACTTTGACAAGCTCAGGAAGCTTTGCAGTGAAGCCCTAAGGCACCACGACCCCAGGGAGAGGGGAGTTGAAGAAGAGCGGTTGCTCCTTAAAGGAGTGATCCTCAATGCAGAAGCTAATTTGATTCCATCTTGGAGGAAAGGCAGCAAGA
>NW_017729026.1:23281283-23281522 GCF_001723915.1 Gavialis gangeticus
AGCGCCTCTCCCACTAATTTCCTCAACTCGTTGAAGTTGGCCTCTTGAAGTCTAGGCTACCGCCTTGCTGCAGGCCCTTGACACCAAGGTCAAAGACCTGGAGGCCCCTTACTAGGTTGTTGCTTGCGGCCAGGACCAGGTCCAATAGGGCATTTCCTCTGGTGGGACTGTGCACCTCCTGAATTAAGTGAAGGTCCTGTATCTTGGCCAGGAACCTCCTGGAACGGTCCGACCTGGCT
>NW_017729026.1:23281732-23296541 GCF_001723915.1 Gavialis gangeticus
TGACCCAGAGCACTTCAGCCTGCCCCTCCTCTGACCCCATCCTGCTGGTAGAGGATGTGTATTGCTCTTTGACATAGAGCGCCACACCCCACACTTTCCTTCCTGTTCTATCTCACCTGTAAAGCCTATAGCCCCTAATGTTCACCACCCTGTCATGGGATGAATCCCACCAGGTTTCTGTGAGCCCTACTATGTCTGGGTTTGAACAGGCTATTTGGAGGGCGAGTTCCTCCTGCTTATTCCCCATACTATGAGCATTGGTATAGAGGCATTTAAGGCCTTGGATTGCTGCGTGTGCCACCCACCGATTTTCAAGACTATCTGGATCCCCGTTACGTACTTGGGTACTCCTTGGGTATGTCACCTGTCTTGGTCGGGAGGTGTCCTTAAGTCTTCCTGCAGCCCTATCCCTTGATTCGATTTGTTGATCACTGTCCCCAATTTGATTTGGCTGAATCTGAAGATTCAATGCTGATTCAATGCAATTCAGACACAGAAACAGCTTTAAAAGTTTTTTCTACATACCTTGAGGTAGCAGGAGCGGCTTGTGAATGCTGAGATGCTGGGACGCATGGAGCGCCCCACAGGAGTGCTCAGCAGTGAACCTGGAAGTGGACCAAAAGTACTTCTGGTCCACTTCCAGGTCTGCTGGGGAGCATGCTGGGGGCCCCCCTGCACCTCCCTGGCTCAGTGGTCAGCTTCAGGGGTACCCTGGGTGCCACCTCCCAAACCCAGGAGACACCAGTCCCTGACCCAGGGGGGCCACCCAGTGCACTTCTGGGTCTGCTGCTGAGCATGCTGGGGAGCCCCCTGCGCTGCTGTGGGATGCTCCATGCGCCCCAGCATCACAGCACTCACAAGCCGCCTGCTACCTTGACGCATTTAGAAAAAACATGTAAAGCTGTGTCCATGTCTGAATCTCCGAATCTTTCCTAATCTTTCCAAATTGATTTGGAGGGTTCCTATTCAATTCAGGGAGACTAAAGGGTCCTCTGATTCGATCTGGATTTGGAGATTCAGCCACCGAATTGGGCCGGATCTCTGTCGAATTGAATCAGGGACCGAAGCTTCGCACAGCCCTACTTGTCACCACTGAAATTATAACATAAGTGAAAATCATGTGAAACCAAATTGCAAGAAAAGCTAGGTGCTGATCTAGTGAACTTTCACTTTGATTTTTTATTTATTTATTTATTTTTTGATTGAGGGACTTGTTTTGCACTTTATTTGACGAGCTAGTTAGTGGGCACTTAATTTCTGAGGAAGGCAGAAACAATAGATGATGTGTTGATATTTGCCAGCCACCCTTCAAAACCCAGAGAGTGCTAAGGAACCAGGCATTTAATTAGCTATTTGTTCATTCCTCTATGCATTGTGTATTGCATTTAAAGGTAAGAAAAATTGATTCTTCATAATCATGACTCAAGGAGAGCAATATGTTTTTGGTTAAGATTTGTTAATACTTAGCTCCACACGGTGGCAAATAAGACGTCCCGAAGTTTTAACCCCTTTCTAGTTCTACACAGCCAAAGTCAGTTTTAGTCAACATTGGATCTAATGAAATTACATGAGGCATCAGTTTGGACCAGTTTATGTTTGATGAGGTAAATTGTCCATCACAGGCTTATATTTTGCATGTAGTTTAGTATTGAAAAAATAACAACATTTTTTTCATCAATGTGTATCACTGTGAATCATGGAAGGAATGCAAAATATTATGGATATACAGCATGAATATAAAGATATTTTTAAAAATCAGCATTCTTGTGGTATTAAAAAGAACTCAGTTGTGTAAAATGTCAGAAATAATTCTTTTGAAAAAACACAATTTAGTAAATGTATGCATAATAAAATCTGTAAGTGTTTTTAAGCGTGATTTATAATTAAATTAGGTTTCAAATTGCTTGAGGCCAAATAAGGCAATGTGAGATTGGACAATCAAACAGTCTAGCCAATGAGAAATTAAGGATAAAATTTCATACAAGAATAAGCCTGGAATCTTCACCTTCCCAAGCAATATTTTGACACTAATTAGCCACAGGCAGTTCAAACAAAGGGCAGCTTAAAAATTAGATAGCCCAAATGATGTTTTCACTTATTAGTAGACAGTTAAGAAAACTAATAGTTCATTGATATTTGAGTTTATTGGAACCAGTAATTTATTAGCAAAGTATATATTAACTCCACAGCATATTGATTACCAATGTAGCTTTTTTGGACATACAAACAGAATCTGGCCTGGCACACATCTGTAACATACAAAGATATTCAGTCATTCAGCTAATGGCCAGCATGGCCTCATACAGTATCTTATGTCATGAATTATAGTCCCTTTTAATGGATTTTCTGCTCTGGAAAGACCTAGGAAGCAATACCATATTTTCTGGTTTTTTCAGCTGAGACTGATGCTGCTAGTGAAGACTGTACACCATGAATAGATCTAGGATTTTGGAAAGGGCTAAAAATAGTCTACAGGCTGTGACATAGGAGTAGAGAGATGTGGAATAGCTAAATTACAAATTCTTCAGCAAAATTGCTGAAGGAAAACGGTTTGATTCCTGGAGTGTCAACAACATTTAAAAGGAGAGTGGGTTATTAGCGGCTGTTGAATAAAGAACATTTACCAGGAATCAAGTGGACTTGAGCCATGAAGTGACTGACTGCCTAAATAAAAATGCCACCACAGCTTCTCTGGGCAGAAAATCAGTTTCTCTGCTTAAGGCACATGACACAAATTTGAAAAGCTATTGTTTGGAGAAAGGCTGTGTGTGGTTTGCAAGTAAATATGATATTTTAATATAACTAAGATTCAGAAACAATCCCTAAATGTAAGTGCATAAACTTGAAGGGAAACAATAAGTAGGGAGCTCTATACATTTTACATGTATTCAAATCCACCAAGAATACTGGCTTTCCTGTAAAATTATTCACATCTTAGCTTTTAGTCAAGCAATGAGTATATTTGACCTCATGCCTCCTACCTCTTGCAAAATATCTTCACTATCCTGTAGAGTATTTTCTGATGTCTCTTCTTCCTCCTTCATCTTGGTATTCCAGTTTGCATTAAATATTTAAATCTTTTTTTAAGCCAGTATTTTGATTTCAGAATGTGTTTTGTAACATCCAGTTTTTCTAGTCTATCAAGTTCATATTTTTGTATAATATAAATCAGAGTTATGGAGACCTTATATTCTAGATATACTTTTAGTTACTCACTGGCAATGATATGTTAATGTTATATATTGTAGTTTCAGCACATCCTTCTATTTTAAAAACAAACCTAAGATAATGTCATTTGTAGCCTATTTAGCAGGTACATTATCCAATTTGATAAGTTTTTTTTAAATTGTTCTTGAAACCAAGATGATATGGCACTTCCTGTTTCACTATTTAAACTCTGTTGAGTGGCATCTCGTCTTAGGCACAAATGCCTGTGCAGGTTCACCACTTGGGTTTGTTTTTGTCCTCAGTGCATAAGAAAAGATTTTTTATTTTAATGTAGGCCAGTCACAATTTATTTGTATATGATTCCTGAGATTACATTTCAATCAGCTCCAGTATTTATTCTGAAAATCACTCTTTATTCATTTGTCTCCAGTGTCACAGAACAATCTGTTGTAGAACTTTGCTGTGTAAATTTACAGAGACTTAAGAACATTATGCATGGCTTACTTCTGTGTCATAATCAGAGTCTGGCCCTCTACTTGTATTATCATGGATGTATTTGATTATTATTTCTTTGAAATGTCATTAAAAAAAACAAACTGGAAGAAACCTTGAGATGCCATCTTGTCCAATCACCTGCTCAAGACCTGATCATCTTTGTCTAAGTCATCTCAGACACTTGTTTGTACCTTAAAACCTGTCAGTTGTGTAGGTTCCACTACTTCAGTAGGTAATCTGTTTTGGGCATAACCACCTTCACAGTTAGAAAGTTCTGTCTAAAATCTATCCTAAATCTTCCTGAAGGAACAAGACTATAATGAATAACTGTTTATCATCATTTTTATAAAGCAACCCTCATTCTTATATTTGAAGACTGTTCCATTTTAGTCTTTTCTCCTCCAGACTATATAACCCTAATTCTTCCAAGCTTTCCTTTCATATCACACGTCTAGACCTACATTGATTTTTGCAGCTCTCCTCTGGGACTTTTGCCAATTTGTTAATATCATTTTTAAAAAAGTGATCCCCAAACCTGGACACAGTACCCCTGCCCAGGCAGGGGGTCGGACCTGAAGATCTACGAGGTCCCTTCCGACCCTACTTCTATGATTCTATGATTCTATGAAATGAGGTCTCATAAAATAACAAAAGTGTTAACTGCCCCTGATCCCTGGCTAATGCAACTGCTCCAGTTCTCTGCAGCCAGATTGGCTACTGAAAGTGCCACTCACCCGCTATAAGCACACCTGCAGTTTCAGTCTGTTCTGGGGTGTGCTATAAGCACACCTTCACACAGCTTCAGTCTGTTCTGGCAAGCCTCACTTTCATTGCTCTGCAGTTTTCCTGGTTTCTGACTCAGCTTTGGTTTTCCCTGACCCTGATCTTGGTTCTTCCTTGGAACTTAGCACTGGTTCTTTGACTCCTAGCTCCTGGCCTCAGCTTATGTCTCAGACTACATCTCTTGGATCTCCCCTCCATGCTCTGGTAACCGGTGTGACCACACTGCTGACCCCAAGGTTGCCCCTAGGAGCCTGCTACAGGCCTAGCTGCTCGCAAGTTCAAATTTATAAAACTGAACTTTATTTTGTAAATCTGTAATATAATAGCCTCCCCTAGCCTCCCCTAGCCTTTCTTTGCTAGTAAAAAAGAGTTTTCACATGTAACATTCTTTTGTGGTTCATACCACATTCTTCTACTATTCACTGGCTTCATACATCCTAATGGTGCTTGCCTACACTCATAATTTGCCCACATTTCTTTTGATCAAAGGTATATTTTTTCCAAACTCTTAGTTTACCTCAGTATTACTTATGCTTCTTTTCACTGGTTGATCACAAGATGTAATATAAAAGGAATGTCTTTCCAAGGGATGTTTAGCCAGTCTGTCTTCCTCATCCTAATCGTATGCCTTGCAACTAAAATCACTGACATTTTACTATTCTTCTTTCATTCATTATATGCAGTCAAATATTCATTAATAGATCTTCACATGCATAAAGTAATCTCAATAAGGGATTCAGTTGTGTTTTCCACCTTCTTAAAAGTAGGCAGGTCTTACTTACATATAAAAAATGTCCTTGTGTATCTGAAGCATGGTTTTGTTCAGGAGTTGTTTGGAGTTATGTTTTCAGTGCAGAGGAAAAGCAACCAGCATTCCTCTTCTGCACCCATGCTGTAATTTACTTTCACATCAGCTGACATCAGTAATTAATGCTTCCAGGCATTAACATTTTTTAACTTGTCGATATTTATGGTTATCAACTTCTAGGTGAGATTGTTCAAGTTCATCTTGTTGGACAACATATTTGGCTTTACCTTTTCTGATTTTAAGTCCCATTTTTCATACCCCTTCCTTCAAATTTCCTAACACCTTTTTTCCATCTGTTCTATGACAGCCAAATCATCAGCATATCCAAAAACTGGGTTCAAATTATTCAGAGTCACCATATCATGAGACCTTAGATCATACATCATAATGATATAGCATCCATCATAGTTGCATTGAAAAGCACCAGGAATGGGGCATCTTCTTGCTTTAATCTCACCTTAACAAGAAATTGAGCAGAAATGTTGTTTCTTATCCATGCTGTAATTTTGAAATGGTAAGACATTATCCTATCGTCTAAATTGTTTATCAGAAAATCCAGATTCTCTCATTGTGGTCATCTTCCGATACCCTATTCTTAAAATCTATTAGAAATATTCTCATCTTTCAGGCCCCTACCAGTTGTTTAGGTAAAGGTATGATAGGATCAGATGAAAGATGCACATGTCTCTTGCCATGCCACATGTGATGGGGCCTACAGCCACAGCAGTGCCCCATGCACTCCTGAGGCTGGGAGTCCTGCAGCTGACAGGTCTCGCAGCCATGGCAGTGCCCTATGCAGAATTATGTGCCTAAAGAGTAGTTTTTCAGCTGCATAAATGGCATTTTTTACACATACACAATACTTGCTATTTCACTACCCCTGCAGTGTAGATGCATAAGCAGGCATGTGTAGAATCAGCATGGGCAGTAGGCAGTGTCAGTATCTGTGTACACACTATCTGGCCATTCTTGTCCATTCTTAGTACCAAAAAGATTAATTTCTGTGCGTCATCAAGGTGATAGCTTGCAGCTGATAGCTTTCCCTTCAAAATATGAACTCTTGAACAATGCTGTCTCATTATACTACCAGCTTCTCCATGATGACAAACCTGTATGGCCTTTCATATTTTGTTATCAGTTTCTTGGCTTCTATTTTGGCTATGTTATATTCTTAAACAGCAGATTGATGCAGTTATGAAGGTGAACTTACATGGTGGTGTAACTGCAGTTTTTGGCTTTTATGCACAGTGTGCATAGTTCCAATCTGTGACAAAATATGATCACCCTGTGTTCATACAGAGTGGAACTAAAGCAGAGAATGAGGAGGACCCTCACGTCTTAACTGCCTCACTACTAGCTGATGTTTTAGTATGAGAAATCCACGTTCTGGATGCCTCAAAATTCTGTGTTGTATCAGAAGGTCGTCTGTTTTTGCTGTTACAAGATCCTTACTGTGGAAAGTCTCTCTCTTGCCATTGCTCTTACATGGCAGTGGTGCAAGTCATAGCTGGCTCCTCTTACGCTTCTATGATGTTACTCTTGTGTCTCGCATCAAAAGCAAGTTGTGCTGATCATAGTACTTTTTACAATTTTTGAATGACTTTTTTTTGGCAGTGTGAGCTTTCCAGTGTTCTATTTAAGAGTGGAAGGTTTCACTCATTCCAGTTTCTCATCCATAAAACTTGCTTCCAGGAACATTTGGAAGTGTTGCAGCCATTTCTTGTCCTCTCTGCCAGGTTTGCTTCTCGATCACAGATTAAGGAGGCTTTTATGTTCCTCCATTTTTTTCCTCAAAGTTTCAATTTTCTAGTGGCACTGTCCTCTGAGGGAATGATAAAAAGGAATGATGCTAAGAAGTTGTTCTTTACCTCTTGGCTCTAGTCACTTGACATGGGCAAGAGGATTACAAAGTTTTATACTCCTGTCACACGGCAAGAGTCAGAATCTACTTGAGTCAATGGCGACTGTTAAAAGTCTAGCTGAATTTAGTTGTTGGCAACACTTTATTTCACAAACTGGAAAATTGCTCTTAGTTGTCTGAGTAGTCATTGTAATAGTAGCTACCATGAACTGGTTTTTGGCATTCATTGAAATTTTCTGGAATGCCACTGAATTTTAGCACTAATTAATATACACTTACAGAAAAAGTGTTGACAATAACTGTCTATTATTGTGAACTGTGAATTATTGTGAAATATTGTGTCTATTATTGTGTATATTATTTAACATTTAGCAGGGTAATTTAGCAGAACAGAAGGTGTTTTCCAGAGTGTAGCTGGAAGTAAATTAAGTGTGATATAAATGTTTATAATGCTAGTCTCTTAACTGAGTGGCCAAGGAAGTTTTTGTTACTGTTGAAGACTTCCACACTGATGGCATGAGATACTTCCTCCACTATTATCCAGCCAGACATTACACTTTGCTTGAAGTATTTCTGTCTACAATGCCTATTCTTTTAGATTTTACTCTTGAAACTCCAGTTCTGTGTACTGCAGACTTAGTCCTTTATTTTTTCATCACTCCCAATCCTTTAAACAAATAAAGATTTGATTAATTGGATTTCATTCCTGGCTTTCTCTGCAGAGATACATTGCTGAAAGTTTTACAAGATTGTAGGGCTTGATCTGACTGTAGGTAGCCACTATGCAGACCTGTTTCTATTTTATAAAATAAGCATGTCCCTGCTGAGCTCAATTATTATAACAACCGTATTGCCCATGATTGGTGAGCCAATTTATAATTTAATAAAGCTAACTTAATCTAATATAATATTTTAATACAATCACAAGGGGGAGATGGACTCTTAAGCTCATGTGCTAAAGAATCACTTAAAATGGCATTTGTCTGAGTTAGAAAGAATGATTGGGTCTCTCTAAGGAATTCATTTTGTTAAAAGGGATTTAATCCTTTTTACTAGTTAAGATATCAGGCCTTTCCTAGTACATTCCAGAGAATGGAACATGTTTAGATATTTGTCTATTTTCATTCTCATCAATATATGAAGAGGTTGGAGAGAATAATTGTGCAGTTAAGACATTGACTGACTCAGTGCGGAACCTACATTCTCAGTAGATGTATTGAATAGGAGACTGCCAGCATCTGCATGGCTGAATCCGTAAGATGATTCATTAGGGCGATATCTATATAGCAGTTCACATGGATTTAACCATAAGCTGGAGAATGGGTAAAGCAGAAGGTTATATGTTCAAAAAACTACCATGAAATTGCATCTTCTCTATTTTTAGAGAAACAATACCTTGAAGGCTTACACTTACAAAATGTCCAGTTTTGCCAGATCCAGAGAGCTGCTGAATGTCTAAGCAGCAGCCATGTCTATCAGGATCTATGTTTTCCCTAAATAGTAAAAGCTTCAGGATTTGCCTCAGCAATTTGAGGGGGATTTAGATATTTTCTAACTTTTGGCATGATAGCTAGATCAATTAAAAGCGGGAATTTCATTAGAGTTCCTATTCTTCAACCTACCTCAGTGGTTAACATCTGTTCCACCCTAGTTAGAGAGGAGGCTACAAAAGAGGTGTGCCAGGTAGCTCAGCTATTTTTTCCTGCTAAAGAGTTGATCATCTCTCTTTCATGCAATGTCTGTTTGACCAGGGTTGAGAGAATGTCATCTTATCTGCGACTCATAGTCTTATAACAATGGAATGTGAAGATATGCAGCACCATGGGATTTGTCTGGCTATTTTACTTCCATGGAATTTTTCTTTTATGCCTATAAAACTGTCCCTCCCTTCCCACACCCTGGAATCTGTTCACTGCGCAAATATCTTATAATCCCCCGAGTTTGTGATTTACAGCTTCTCAGTAAAAGGGAGACTGGAAGCCCTTTGAAAATGTGGAATTAGCATTATTTCAGAGTTAACAAAATTAGAAACTTATTTCTCTTTTCCAATTTTCATTTGTTCTCTTCTGTTGGATATACAGCCTTTCTGTGACTTGTTCATAACAGCAAGCCTCCTCTAAAATCTGTTTTCTTGAAATCATATGAAAACTTCTTTTCTGGGGTTTATAATTCTGTTCTTTGCGTCATGCTAAAATCTCATCCCCAAGGTAAGACTGTGTTTGACCAGTCCTAGCTATGATGCTATAGAATTGGCTATTTAGGTATTAAAGGAATGAAAAGAATTTTATCAACAAAATAGCAGGTCTTCATGCTGTATCTGGGGATATCTAAATGACTGTGCTCTGCTGAACATTAGGCACGTACTGCAGATGCATAGGGTTTCACCAATGATACACTTTGCTTCCTCCTCAATTGGATTCATTGTACAAAGTGGTATTTGTTGACTTTTCAGGAAGATGCCTGTTTGCAAAATTTTCACTCACTTTGTTACATCACATAGGTTACTAGAGCCATTGAAGAATCATGGGGCAGAATACTGAGGGATTTGAGCCCAACTTTGTTGAAATTAGTGATGGATATATGCATAAATTGTACACCAAGCCAGATAAGAACCGATGTATTTATTTTTCCATGCATATAAGCTATTGTTTAAGTGAAGAAACACATTTATATGTCAATATTTAGGTAATTAATCCTTTCTCAATTCTATTGTGCCTATATTTCTCTCCACCCTTTGCTTTATTGCTTCTTTCCTCTTAATGAAATATAGATATGCATTGTATTATCTATGCATTTGAAGCATAAACACCTGACTAGGTATATATAAGCCTTAATTTAAAAAATCATAGGGCCTAATTTAAAAACTGTGTGTTCAGCTGTCTTAATTTGCAAGTGCAAACCAGGAATTGGCAGGTTGTTAATGTATGCTGGTGGCCTTTTTTACATGCAGTTACCTAGCTTGCATATATAATCTTGTATGGGTATACAAAAGAGGTATGTCATTGTTCACACATTTTGTCCATGTATTTGCAAGCCTAGATTTAAAAATCAGATAAAAAACTCTTTTGTCTATTAACATATATCTTTCTATGTGTTAAGTAGAAATGCATTTTTGACTTTGAATATATGATATCTACTAGAGCTTATTAAAAATATCAGAGGATTAGATGTTTGTCCGCTTAGGCCAGATTCTATTTCACCAGTTAGGTGTCTAAGTGGACTTAGTCACCTAAGTGCAATTCTATTCTACCCAGCTTGAGTCCCTGAGAAATAGTTCATGCAAAAGGTAGGTGGGTCCTTTTTGTTGCTCTTTTGTTAAGGATGCTCTTTTGTTTTCCATGATTGTCTTATCTGTGTGTCCAAAGATGGCTGATGAAGCCTATCCAGGATCTACTGCAGCTTGGACATATGTTTCTGTGTGCGGTGGGTAGTGATGGATTTTTGATTTGGTCTGTGACACGCTGTTTCTGCAACTCTCACTTTCCCATGTTCTGCTGTTGTTGTTGTGAAGTTTCAAAGTGCTGAGATCCCTGTAGTAGACTTTCTCCATTTGGGGTGGTCCTGGGCAATACTCTCCAGTGAGTTTACATCAATGTTGCATTTTTTAAATTGATCTTGAGGATGTCCCTGAAGTGATTTTTTTAGTTCTCCTCTTGAGAGTACACCTTGGCTGAGCTGGGAGAATAAAACTTGCTTCGGGAGTCTAGATTTGGACATCTGGATGACATGGCCAGTCCAACAAAGTTGGTGATGGTTGATCATCACCTCAATACTTGTATTTGCTTGCAGGAAGATACTAATGTTGGTATGTCTGTCTTCCCAGTGGATTCAGAGGATCTTCTGCAGGCAGTGTTGATGGTACTTTTCCAACAACTTTAGATGTCTCCTGTATGTTGTCTGTGTCTTAGCTGCATACAGGAAAGTGGGGATCATGACTGATTGATAAACCATGAGCTTGGTTTTGGAACTGATGTTGCGATCTTCAAACACCCATTTCTTCAGGCATTCAAAGGCTGCATATTTAAAGCAATGTTGGATTTCTTTGTTGATGTCAGCCTTCTATCTGACATGGCTTCTGACACATGGGAAATATTCAGCATTCTTCTGAGTTTCACTGAGAATCTGATTACCAGAGCCAGGGACTGTTCATTAGGAGCTTGTTGGTAGAGGAGCTTAGTCTTCTGAATGTTCAGTGTCAATCCTATTTTCTTCTATGCCTCAGTAAAGATGGATAAGATGACAGTGGGTACAGAAGTTTTACTTAGATCAGTCTAAATAGGCTTAAATTGATCTAAATTCTGATCTGCACAGATGTTCAGTTAGATCGGGCCAAAAATGGCCATCCCAATATAACTTAGTTTACCTGAGGAGGTGCACTAAGTTAGATTGGGAACAGGTTAGTTCAATCTACTGAATACCTGTACATGTTAGGGATGCAGCCCCAGGGCTGGGTAAGCCCAGCTGCTTGCTCAGCTCCAGGGCTGTGCTTTACCTCCAGGTCTGGTTGCTCTTAACTGGGCTCTTTAGAACCTCCCATCCCTGGATACATGACCCCCCTGCTGTAGATTTGCCAGCCTTTCCCGTAGTTCCTCTTTCCCCTCCCCCCCCCACAGGAACAGTCAATCTCCATCCCCCCCATAGACCTGCTACCCCCCAGTCCTTCCCAGGTCCCCCCTCTACCCTGACTTAAATTGTGTTCTTGATGCAGTTTCTGGTACCAGTGAATGTCTGTCCAAGCAGGACCTGATCTATGAGCACATGGCTTATAGCAAACAGCGTGATTGTAAATTGGGTCCCAGGAACATCTGCATGCACCCAGAGTGTAACAAAGGTAGATGGGTTCTCAAGACTTGAACAGATTGTGCTTGTGATGCTTTTGGATGTGGCAGTACATTAAAGGGAGTGAAAATTAATGTGTGCATGTCTGTTAGCCTTTTGGGTATTCTGTAAAGCTCTTGTTTTAACTCAGGCTTTTGGGGAGGAAGTTTGTCTGAAAGTTGGGCAAAATGGGATTCATTATATGTACTATTGAGGGTGGGGGATCTACCTATTTTCTTGTGGATATGGGTTTACTGGAGTGGGATAAACAGTTTAGTTTCACAAAGTATAATTTATATTGTGTGTGTGAACCTGTGTACTGTGTTTCCAAACACACACACATACACACACACACACACACACAATGCATATGTATACATAATTAAAAGTCTAAAATCATCATTTGTTTTGTGGGAGACAAAGCAGCATCTATGGTCCATTTGTAACCGTTACGTAGGAGTCTACCCGTCACCACAGTTTTGAGCTTAAGGTCCCACATGGACAGCTGCAGCTTCAAAGAATCCCAGTGACCTAGATTTAGTTGTAGATTACTGTCTGCTTTGGCCTGTGCCTTCTATCCCTGCACCAAGAGCTTGATTTTAGTTGCACAGGCTGACTTGCTCAGTGCTCTGACCCATTTTACCATGGCAACCTGGTTTACTGTACCAGTGGCTAGAAAAAGCACATAGTTGACTTTTGAAGGATTCCAAGATTAAGTTCACTTTTCTGCCCTTTTCTTTTTGAATGTGCTTAGCAGACATGATGAAAAAAAACCTGACACTTTCCAACAGCATTAGAAGCCAGGATGAGATTTAAGCCAGGTACTACTTCATTATTTCTATGTCACTGTTTGTCTGGATGAGTTTTTTGTTATTTTCGTATTTGTCAGCAAAACTAGCCAATTGGCTTTTCTTCTCCCAGACACCTCATCCCTGGCTCTTCTTCCCATCAAAATCCATCTAATAAGTATGTTACATATCATACTACATTTTGTTTTTCTGATCACACATGAACAAATGAACTTAAATACTCAGGAATAAAATCACTCCAGCTAATATGTTAGCTGCTGCCTCTGTCTCTCTGTGCATTTGCAACAGTGGGAACCATTTCAGAGCCAATTCCTTTCAACACATGTTTAGCTACTATGTTTTGTGGAAGCATATTTAGCTGGAGGCAAAAGAAAAGCATAACCCCAAAAAGAACAATTTGATAATGAGAAGTTAGGGAAATGAGGTAGCAATGTCTTTTTCAGATATTCAGCTTTTCTGTGTTTCTTTCTTCTTTCTTCTTGCAGAGGGCACCACTTACATGAACAGACCATCACTTGATTGCTGCTTGTGGCAGTAATGTTCTTAAGGACAGAAAATATCAGGCCACCTCTGAAAGAGATGGAGAGTTACCTAAGTTTCAGTTTAGAGGTTCATGTTTACAGATGTTTTTAATTTAATAGAAAAAAGGAAACATAAACCCAAGTTAAATTTTATTGGGCATCATCATGAAAGTCCTTATCAGGCCAGTCTCCATAACGTACTCTGTAAAAATTGTATTTTTGAAGATAACAATAGTACATTTTTGTTTTACTAGGCAATAATGTCCTTTTCTCTAGAATCATCGCAATATTTATGGCCATTCATTTCTTTTGTTCAGTTCATAAGAAAGAATCCAGAGACCAAGTGATAAGGGTTACTTAGGAAATATAGCTTTTTCACTTTGTGGGCCACTTCTTGGGCTCCACTAGAGTTTATCCTGCATTTTCAAATAGGCTGAAATTTGTAGACCCAGACTGAGTAGGAGTAATCATGGGCCTCAGTGCAACTTTGATTTTAAGAAAGTGTGGAAACTTCTGTAGGAGGGCAAGGCTGGCTTCACAGGTAGCGAGGCAGAGGCAACATAATGAGAAAACCAGAACCAAAGAACCTTATTTTGGGTTATTTTCTGCCAAGTCAAATCATCCTTAATTTTTGTTTATCTCCCCACCAGGGCTACAGATCATAAACAATGGGTGCTAATTTGCAGTCAACCCTCACACTGCAGATATAGGTTACCATCTACTTTCTTCAATGTAATTCACCTTTGGTCCCAAAGAGTTGCAACAGTCAAGTACCAGATGATCATGAGAAGTCAGTAAGGCTACTGCACTACCAGCTTGTACCTTGCTATTCATTATTTGCATTAAATTATCACTCAGAAGTCATAGACAAGACCATGGCAAATGTCATAATCCATTTTTTCAGTCTATGATGGGATCCTCTGTGCAGTTAGGTTGGTTCTCCCTGGAAACATTTTTTGCTCTGGAGTTCACTGAAACCTCTGTGCCAAGAAGAGATGAAACCTGAGCTTCATTCCTCTCCCAACCGTGTGCAGCTGCCATCTGTGACAGGGAAGCATCTAATGTTATTAGGACAATTACAACTAGTTTATTTGTGTTTTACTTCAACTAGTTAGTTACCTTGATTCTGCTCCTGATTCTGCACAAACCCTCCAGCCGTCCATTCAATAAAAGTGCAATTGCCATTGGACCACTGTGAGCGCACAGAAAAATAATACAATACCTATTTCCTATCTGTCCCTTCAGTGGTGAATATATACAGGGAGTAACCTCATGTACAAAGTTTGTTTTAAACTGTAGAGAAAACATTTTAGTGGTATCTTGTTTTGTTTTGTTTTGTTTTGTTTTATAGCACCCTGGAGTAACAGTGCTTAACATAGAGGCAGAAGAAGAAATTTGTTATAGGAATATCAAGCTTGTATTTTCATTGTTCTTTCTTCCTAAGGACTGAATGTTGAGCTGAAGGATGAAAGATCAGTAATACACAGCTCTGCTGGATTTGGTCACAGCAGAGTTTAGGGCGCCTTCCAGACATGCCAGGTGTGAG
>NW_017729026.1:23296574-23305364 GCF_001723915.1 Gavialis gangeticus
ATCACTCAGAAGTCATAGACAAGACCATGGCAAATGTCATAATCCATTTTTTCAGTCTATGATGGGATCCTCTGTGCAGTTAGGTTGGTTCTCCCTGGAAACATTTTTTGCTCTGGAGTTCACTGAAACCTCTGTGCCAAGAAGAGATGAAACCTGAGCTTCATTCCTCTCCCAACCGTGTGCAGCTGCCATCTGTGACAGGGAAGCATCTAATGTTATTAGGACAATTACAACTAGTTTATTTGTGTTTTACTTCAACTAGTTAGTTACCTTGATTCTGCTCCTGATTCTGCACAAACCCTCCAGCCGTCCATTCAATAAAAGTGCAATTGCCATTGGACCACTGTGAGCGCACAGAAAAATAATACAATACCTATTTCCTATCTGTCCCTTCAGTGGTGAATATATACAGGGAGTAACCTCATGTACAAAGTTTGTTTTAAACTGTAGAGAAAACATTTTAGTGGTATCTTGTTTTGTTTTGTTTTGTTTTGTTTTATAGCACCCTGGAGTAACAGTGCTTAACATAGAGGCAGAAGAAGAAATTTGTTATAGGAATATCAAGCTTGTATTTTCATTGTTCTTTCTTCCTAAGGACTGAATGTTGAGCTGAAGGATGAAAGATCAGTAATACACAGCTCTGCTGGATTTGGTCACAGCAGAGTTTAGAGCGCCTTCCAGACATGCCAGGTGTGAGCTGAATTAAACCACGTGTTTCAGATAGGTTTCAACAAAATGGTCCTATTTGAACCTCAGCCTCCCATGAAGTGTAACATATGTAACTTTTCCTGTTGCATCTAGCTGACTAAAGGATAGAGGTACTGCATTGCTGACCTGGTTTATATGAGCCAGATTTAGCCAGGAGAGGCAGTTAGAGGGAAAGGCTGGAAGCAATATGACAAGCCATTTGTGATGATGTGGAGGAATAAAAGGAAGATTTTTCTGTTGGCAGAAGGATTTACCATGGTGTTTTCTATAATGTTTTAAAACATTGTCTGTTAGTATAGTCTGTATTGTCTGAGGTCTCACACCTTTGTAGGACATGAAACAAGATTTTTATCCCACTGGAAAAGGGAACAGTTCATATTTGCAGAGTGGCGTGGCACTGGCTTCTAATCCTGGAATTTCCTAGGATCTGAGATTTTAAAATTCAGACCTTTATGTTACAGAACATCATGCTATGGTTACCTTTGAAATTTATAAAGTTGCATACATACTAATCAAGATCTACCTTTACAGATGAGGACATGGGATGCTTTAGAAAAATTCTTCAGCTATGTGACCCTGCCATGTATGTATTTGTACAAGTATTTCATATGTAGAGCGAGTTTTCATCTCTCGAAGCCACAAAACTGACAAAGTCAACAGTCTGTGCAAAGGAGAGCCCAACATTTGCATTGCTGGAGCATTGCAGGAGACACATGGCCAGTGCAATAAAGAGAATCTCAGTGGGAAAGGATTGTTGCTCCAATACCAGCAGAAATTTCAGCCTAAAAATTAAATTTAAGAACCAGGAAGACAAACAGAGATGCTGCCAAATAGGCTGTTTTCACGTATATACAATGAAGAACCCCAAAGAAGTATTCCACATCAAAGCTTCTTGATAGATAGATTATTAATTTGTTCTGGACAATTTTTGTCAGACCTTCTGTCATTTCCAGGCCCGTGTAGATGAATCTCAGTGTTCTCTTGTTACCAAATATCAGAATGTCTGTTTCATCTGACATGAGTGAGTAGGAAGTTCAGTATTTATTAATAAATCTCAAGTTAGATATCTGAATTTCATCATAATAAAGGTATAACAAAAACTGGCACATATGCATAGAATCCATAAGGAAAGTCATCTCATTGTTATTCTCATGAACTGAAATTTCAGTCCTTGCTCTGTAATGCTTGTGCTGTCTTCACAAAACATCTTGTTTCCAGCTGCATAGCACTGTACAAACAAAAACACTTGGAGGTTGCAAAGAGCTTCTGACTGGTTCACCAGGAGTCCTGAGGATGTGGAAATCTAAAGTCTGCTTCTGTCATGCTCAAATGGCAAGCAATAGATAAGGAATAAAAATTGTGGATACAAAAGAATTAGAGACTCCTCCTGAAAAATTACTGTATTTATTTCTTCAATTTAATATCAGGAACCCAGTCTTCAAAAAGAAAAATACATATATACTGATGAGCTTGTAGCCAGACCATGACATTTCTTTTCCCTCCAACCAAAACTTAAAAGGACAGTGCATTATACCCCTCTTAAATTCACTTTAAAATGGTATAAATCGATACACAACATGTAGAAATAGAGATAATCAGTTCCAGACTTCTTGAATGAAATATTGACACATTTGATTTTAGTAGGTCCAGAATCTTATTTCTTCCCTACATCCTTCTATTGGGTTCCCTCATTCCACTAATATATAAATATTTCTCAAGTATCCTGTGCCTAGTGACCACTGAATCTCTTCTCTCCTAGGGGCCAAACTCTTCATTATCAGAGGTATAACTTGAATTTTAGTGCCCTGGACATTGTGAGGTGGGGAAGGGGGAAGTGAATACTTATGTCTGTGTGCAGGGGATGCTGCAGTGATGGCAGTGGTGCTGGCTGCTGCTGCTTCAACACAAGCTCACTGGACATAGGCTACTGTGTCTTCTGCTCTGAACTGCTGCACTGGGGCTGGTACCCTAGTTGTCCCCCCCTCCATTAAACCCATTTAGCATTAGTGTAACTCCACTGAAATGGCTGCAGTAACTGTTTCATAACTCCATTAATTTCAGTAAAATTGCTTTTTTTATAAAACTGCTATAATGTGTGTGTTAAGGCTGTATTAAGAAAAATTTAAAATGTTTATTAAAAATGTCTCAGCCCAGATGACTGACATTGTTGCTCTTACCATAGAATAATCTACAAACTACCCCAAAAGGAGAAACATAAAAGAAAGCTTTTTTTTTAACTTCTTCATGACTTATTTTTGAGGCAAGAATGTGTGACTTGATAACAGAAACCGAGAAAATCAGATATACACCGAAGTAGAACAGTGTGCAGAATGAATTAAGTGAGAAAAATGCATGGCTATCCCATGACTCATGAGGCAATTAAAACTAATTTTGGTGAATAAATTGCCCATAATAGCTATCACTATAGTGGCCAGGAGGAAGACCCAGTAAGGAATTTACCTATTCAAAGGGGGTGGAGATGGGGGGGAAATAATAAGCAAGTCATACTGGAGAGAGAAAAGGCAAGGAGTATTAAAGACAACATTTCTCTCAGCTATGGTTTCACTTCTGTTTTTTTTTTTTCCTTTTACATGAAAATTGAAAACTGTTCATGGCTTTAGCAACAGGCTTTTGGGGGGTTTTGTGCACACGCTTTTCATATGATAATTGGTAGATTCTATGGCAACCATTGAAAAGGAAAGTCTGAAAACAAAAGCTGCAGCAGGAGAGGATCAGTACATATTCACTAGGTCTGCAGGAATAACGGCAAAGACTCGCTCTTCAGAAAGGTATCTGATGGCAACTTGTCAAAGGGCCTTGTTCTAACTCCAGCAGAGTCAGTATGTAATTAATGCAGAGATATTATGATTACAATTTTTACTCCCTAAATTAAAAAAACAAAATCTGAATGAGTTATCTGCAGTCAGTCATCATTTCTTGTGTGGTCACAATTTCTGTAAGCAACAAAAATGGAAGAGCAAAAAAAAAAAAAGATTTATAGTCAAATCCCACTTGCTTTACTCATGATTAGTTGTGTTTACTTCAAAGGATCTATGCACATGAATCAAGTGAGCAGGATTTTGTCTTTAGAGAGCTGATGTCATATAAAATCAGTGTTTAATTAGAAGTTTTATTTATCTACTTATCTGTTTGTCTGGGAAAGAATTTTTGATCCAAGCTAATGGAGTTATTAAATCTCATGCCATCTTGTTTGCAGGACAGCAAATTAATATTTTGAAGGCTGTGCTTTCCCACAGTGATAGGTGGAAGCAGCGCATCATGCAGTGTCATGTATAATGGTGATGCCAGCCATGAAATAGGCAATGGGATAGGACAGCTAAGGCATTCTTGCTGTTATTTCCCCAGCCCATGAACACAAATCAAGTCTGTCTTTCCCAAGAAACACAGCAAAATTCACCATTCTGACAAGAAAATAAATAAAAAAGGAAATGAAATGATCGCACTTATTATTCGGACAAACGTCCATGATGCCACAATTTATGTCTTACTTAGAGGCAGTTAGAATGTATTGAAAATGTCTTATTGTAGACTGCCGGTGACCCCTCCTAATTGTCTTCTTTCTACAGTCTTATTTTTCTCATGAGAATTACCCAGATTTTGAACTAATTACCTTACATTAGTCTTTTATTATAGTGCTTGTAAGAAATGGTGCCATGAACATGACAATGTTTTCTGTGTTTGAATGAACACTGAAGCTTTTATTACAATGGAATTCCAATGAAATTGCATATTATAAGGACATTGTCACCAAAGAAAGAAAAAAAAAGGGTGGTGGGGGGGAACAGTTTCACTGTGACTTTATGTATAGCGATGACTAGTAACAATATCTAAGGGATTATGAATGATTTGTCACTTGTTGTGACACTTAGTAATTGTCATAAGGGCTGTGTTTTACTAAACTATGATCTGTTGCCTTGTGAATGATAAAAAAAATCTCCCTTCTCAGAATTTCACTTCTGGGTTCGGTTGTTCTTACACAGTAAAAACTGGGCTCAGAGAAAAAAGGAAGAATAGGAATTACACAGAATTATGATCTGAATAATAATGACACTATCCCCAAGAGGAGATGATCCATATTACACATAACTTTCTATAATTAAATATGTATTTTAAAAGTATACATATTTTCCTCTTTTGCTCTGTGTTTTCATGATACCTTGGGAGAGCTCTCCCAGATAGTTATTAATCAGGTTTCTGCTTCTGAGTCCCACCATGCTGGATCTCTGTGCTCTTAAACTTCCTTTGAGCTTAGTCAGCAGCACTGCTGGCTCTTTTTCTTTCCCTGGCATACTTTCTGGATTCAGACTCTCTGCCTGTAACCCCTTCAGAGAACTCATGACCCTGGGACTTTAGACTGCTACTCCTAGCACAGACCTGCAGGCTTCCCAGTATCCTAAGCTTAAACCAATTTTATGGGTATCTACACAAGGACATATAATAGTCAAAGCAAACAGACTGTAAAAGTTCTAAAAAGCAAATTTTCTTTAGCTAGCACTACAAATGTTCTAACTTTAACACAATATTTAATGTCTGCATACATCTCCTGCCTCAATTTTCTTGCCATTCTTGAGCATAAGTTTTGGCCTTTGGCCAGAGTTCCCCCCAGTGTCCAAAACCTCCTCACTCCCCATCACACACCTCCTAACCCCTGCCTGAATACTTTGCCTCCAAACCATGGAGTTTTTGTCACACTCTGACTTCTAAAGTGTATGTCCTTTTGCTTCCCTATAAGCCTCCTATTAATGGACAGTGAAATACCCTTTCTTTTCTAAGCCCCAGTCTTGTTTGTCAGCTGATTCCCTGCTCAGCTTTGCCAGCAGATTCAAATCCCTCCTCTGGTAATGTGCTGCTTAATTTTCAGCCATAGAACCACAGACTTGAAGAAACAGTCTGCTCTGCGTGGTATTCATCTTTTTTTTCCAAGGAAGTTCAATTTGAATGGATTGTCATCAAGGTTTCATGACCTTGTGCCATGTATAAGAATTTCTTTTGTTGCCCCCTTAGAGGTTTAGCTCAATATACAAGAATCCCCCAAATTGAAGAGAATATATAGGCAGTGCATAGAGAGATTCTTCAAATCCCCGTACTTAGTACCGCATATTACTGCCTATGCAAAATATCTATCTATTGTCCTTATGCCAATGAAACACTGGCATAGCAGAAGCATATGCATCATGTTCAATACAACATGAGTACTTCACATTTCCCATCCCAGCTTCTATCTCAGTGCTCCTCACGCTTCTTTTGCTGTCCCACCATCTTCTCAGGCATGCACAGATGACGGTGATCAGCTGAGACCAAGTTATTTCTAAAATGACTCAGTGAATTCCTCTCCAAAGGACACAGGGATTGATGTGAAGCTAGGACGCTTTCAAATTCCTCAGTCACTTTGTATGGTGAACTTGAAATGCCTAGAGATTTATCTGCGTTCAATGTGGAAAGTGTTACTGTAAAAAGTGATTGAAGAACCTAAAACTTGCAGTGACATTGATGAATATGTTGAAAAGACTTCAGGGTTTGTTTGTTTTTTCTTTGTAAAAGTCATATTTGAACTACAGGCTATGGAAATTCCAAATTTTCTCTCTTCCCCTTTCATGTGGTTTACTGGATCTACTTTAATGTGCCTCTGCAAGGCAGGCTCCCATACTTTGAAGCAGAATCCGTGAGTTCTAAGTCAGAACATGAACTGTTTGCAAAAGGGTTGTCATTCTCCCAAGTAATTCACAAATCAGTGAAGACCTGAGTACAGTTTTCAAAAGAAATGTGGTCATCTCCCAATAGTTCTCCTAACTGTCTTGGCCCAGGATGGCAATCCACAATTGGGCACCTAGGAAAGTAGAACTATTTGGCACCTAGGAAATCTCTGTGTGAGAGGTAGGCACTCCAAAGGGCTGTGCAGAAAGGTGCTTGAAGCAAATTCACTGAACTTCCTCTCTTCCTCTGGAGCTCAGCACATGAGGTGCTTTGAGCTATATCTCAAGATATAGAGCAGATGGGAACTGCCCACCTGAACTAGGATGCTCAACATGCACTAGCAACACGAGTGAATTCTGTATAAAGTGTAGCATCCATGTTCACGGTGGTGTTGCTGACTACTTTTTCTATAATAGCTTGTGCAGACTTATCCTTTGATCATAGTCTTCAGGGCAAAGACTGTACCTTAGGCTTTGTCTGTATAAATAAAAAATTCTACATGTTGAACAAAATCTGTTTAGAAGCTGATTTAGTGAAACTGGTGCAACTCTTTGTATGAACATTGTCATTTGATTTGATGAGTATCTTATCTTGATTTAGCAGACGTAAACACTTACAATTTTCACTTAAGACAGATTCATTTTTAAATTGTTTCTACACTGATTTAGTCAAATCAGTAGACAAGGCCTTAATTTCTGGGATTAGAGGGGTTGACTAAGAGATGAAATTAGTGAGATGACTGACAAAGTTCTTTCCACCATTGTTCTTGTTTGGCAAGGGCTTACATACCTTCAATTCACACTTCTGGTGTTTTCTAGTTCAGTTAAGATCTAAAGGAGCTAGAATATTTTGTCAGCCTGGAATTCCACCAAACTATGGAAGTGATAAAAACAAAGTAGAAAATAAATTGCATTATTGTCAAGTATTGCTAAAACACAGAACCTCTAAACAGCATGAGAAAGCTTGAGCTGTCACAACTCGGAGTACAAAAGGAAAATATTAGAAATAAAAGCCAAGAGGAATCAGATTCCATTTCCATTTTGGTAGAAGGAAAAACCATGCAGGTATTCTCTTCAGAGGGGACAGAGCATGAAGGTAGGAGGAAGCTGACAGGGCCTCCTTAGAAGTCTGTGGCACAATCAGGGATCAAGGACCTATGTGCCTACAGCGGGATCATACTTGCATAGACTGTAATCTCTCTGAAACGCAGAGACTGTATTTCATTGGTGATTGGGTTCTCATTCCTTACTTGTAATAAGCAGTGCAGCATGCTAACTAATCCTATTTGTTTTTTGTGGACTTCTCAGGGAGGAATATACTACTCACTCTAAGAAAGGATAGCAGAAATCTGACACAAAGTGCTTGTAAAATGCCAAGCCTGTTATGATTTTAATCTTGTTTGGGGTCTGTGCTACTGTAATGTGTTTCTGCCCAAATCCTATTTGACTTGTAAGATATTTGAATGGCACTTAACCCACCTTCTAGATAATAGTTACTAAATGTGGCCTTGTTCTAACCTGTGCAGAAGACATAAATCTACTAAGATGTCTCGTTTTTTAGTGTGCCTCCCTTTTGGCCTGAAAAGCTGTTTTGGTGATTATAACTGATTTAGTCCAGATGTTCTGAAGTGATATAAAATTGTTATATGGTCATCTAATGTCCTCTGTCCTCAGATAAGATCCAATTGCATCTGGTATATGTATAAACTCTTTATTAGGTTTGTGAGAAGCTTCAGTCCCTGATTTGATTCAGTAGAGATTTGGCCCGATTCGGTGGCTGAATCTCTGAATCCAAATCAAATGAGAGGACCCTTTAATCTCTGAATCAAATTGGAACCTTTCAGATTGATTCAGAAAGATTTGGTGATTCGGACATAGACACAGCTTTAAATATTTTTTTTTATATACCTCTGGGTAGTGGACGGCTCATGAGTGCTGTGATGTTGAGGCACATGGAGTGTCCCACAGAAGTGCGGGGAGCTCCCTGCGTGCTTGGCAGCAGATCTAGAAGTGGATCAGAAGCACTTCTGGTCTACTTCTGGGTCTACTGGGGAGCATGCTGCTCCCCTTCCCTCCCCCCCCTCCACATCCCCCTGGCTTGACGGCTGGTGTCTCCTGGGTCTGGGGGTCCAGTACTTCTGGTCCACTTCCAGGTTCACCGCCAAGCATGTGGAGCACCCCCTGGCACTCCTGTGGGATGCTCCATGTGCCCCACTATTGCAGCATTCACAAGTCATGCTGGTACCTTGAGGTATGTGGAAAAAACATTTAAAGCTATACCTGTGTCCGAAGCACTGATTCTTCAAACCAGCATCAAATCTTCACTTCAGATTCATAGTTTCATAGTTTCATAGTTGGTAGCGTCATC
>NW_017729026.1:23305636-23309781 GCF_001723915.1 Gavialis gangeticus
TGCATCTGTGGATGCATGACAAGGTGCGGTTGGCCTTCCTGACCGCATCCCCACACTGTCAGCCCATGTTCATTTTGGCATCAATAATGACTCCTAGATCCTTCTCAGCCTCTGCACTGACAAGAAGGGAGTTCCCCAGCCTGTAGGTATGGTGCCAGTTGTTCCTCCCCAGGTGCAGTACCTTGCACTTATCAGTGTTGAAACCTATCCTATTCTCTTCTGCCCAACCCTGTAGCCTGTCCAGATCTGATTGCAGCCTATTCCTTCCTTCTAGTGTGCCCATCTCTCCCCAGATCTTAGTGTCATCAGCAAATTTGAACAGGGTGCATTTTACCCCTTTGTTCAAGTCACTGATGAAGATGTTGAATAGTGCGGGCCCGAGGACCAACCCCTGCGGAACCCCACTGCCCACGTCCTTCCAGGTCGAATAAGACCTGTCCACCCCCACTGTCCGGGTGTGGCCCTCCAGCCAATTAGTGACCCATCTGACTGTGTAGGCATTGACACCACAGTCTCCTAGTTTTTTAATGAGAATGGGGTGAGAGACCATGACGAAGGCCTTCCTAAAGTCCAGAAATACTATATCCACTGCAACACCTGCATCCAGGGATTTGGTGACCTGGTCATTGAATCAGGGACAGTGATCTGAATCAATGAATCGATTCACTGTCCCTGATTCAGGCCAAATCCAAATTGAATACAGCCTGCTTCTCACACCCCTACTCTTTATAGGTCTATGATTCCTTAGACAGAGAAAAACCATACCAAGTGATTTCCTAAAGCTGAGACAGTCACCTCTCCCTTTTGCCCATTTCCCCGGGGTTTAGACATTTGCTTGGAAAGTAGATCAGGGTATATTTTAGTCCACATCTCTCTCCTCCCAGGAAAATTCCCTAACTTCCAGGGTTGGGCAAGACTGGGAGCATCAACTATGTCTCCTGTTGAAGATGTGTTCTCAGGTGGAATAAATACAAGAGTCTTTAGATCTAAAAGGAGAGAATGCAAGAGAGAGCCTGATTTTGTAGCCCCTGGAGAAGGCCACTGTGCTGGGATAGAGGAAGCTCTACCCTCAATGCTGTTTATGCATTTTATATTAAAACATTAATTGGAAAAAATGTATAAATAACATTAGGAGCAAGAAGCAGAACCCTAGGTCTCTTCCTACTTTACAAGGCCACAGGCTTATATTTTCTCTTGCTTACTTTCCTTCTGACTCAGGGATCTTGTCTCTTGAGAGAGACAGCATCAGCCAGAGAAATTGAACTTATTCTCAATTCAATTCAGTCCTGTTCAAACTTGGATGAGCCAAGTCTTTCACTTCTTGGGCAAGCTCTCTAACCACCAGATTATTGGGTGAAAGGTAGGTGACTGGTTTTCCTCATTCTGTGCCTTTCTTTACACTATACTCTATCCTGCTGTCACAGTGGTTTAGATAGATACCTAAAGGCAAGCTGGATCCTACCATGACAGAAGGTTCAAGTAGATGTCTCCCCCTGATAAGCCAGATCTTGATGTGCTGGAAGTGCATAATGCATTATCAGCATGGGAAAACTATGTGCTACCCCAGGGCAGAATACGACTGGCCTCTGAATGTGAACGAAGTTTCTTTTTTGGGGTGTGCAAGTGTTAAGTCTTAGATGTCCAGTCAGTGGAAAAAGGTCTGGGCCCTAATCAATAATTAATAAATTAATGTCTCAGAGCAGAAGAAAAACATTAGTTCTGATTTTTAGGAGGGATTTTTAATTATACTAAAATGCCACTTGCCAACCCCTCCACCCCCAACTTAATAGCAACCCCTTTTTCCTGAGGATTCTAGCCTTAGGAGATGAAGGAAAACACAAAGCACTAAGCACTGAGTCTATTCAGTATTACTAACTCCTTTCCAAAACTTTACTATAGTCCCACTGGAATAAATCTGGAGGAGCTGAGCTTTTATCTCTGATCCAGCTTTCCTACAATGCCTGTCTCTTAACACTGTACTTTTGCTTCTTTAAGAGGTTTGCACTCAGTCCAGGCCAGCACATTAGAAAACAATATTACACTGGGGTTGCTGCAGGAAGAAGTTATCTAAGGCAGAAAATATCCTTACTTAATTCCATTTAGAAAGGGATATTACAGGGTCGGAAAGGAAGAGAAAATGTGATGGGGGGAGGAAAGCCAGCCCACTGGGAAGTTAAAGAAACTAAAAAAATAATTTCAGGCACTAAATAAAAAAGGAAGAAAGGAAGGTTACTTCATGCCTAGACTATTAGTCCCCATGTGCTTTTTTAAGGGAGGTTGGCAGGCATTCTGTCATAACAAAGAGGATATGATACCTTTTTTAAAAATATGAAAGATCAGATCCTCCCTAAGAGAGCATCATAACCATCTGGAGGACAAAATCCACTCCCATCAAAACATGTATCTAGGTCAATTGATGATTTCAAAGGCATGGGGTTCATTATGGCTAAGGACTGTTAAATCTGTATGATTGTGATATCAGAAGAGTGCAATCTGCTTTTATTTATATATCTCATTTATACAATGTACCCCAAGGTACTGTACAACTCATAAAAAGTGTGAAAACAAAATCCTTGCTGAACTGTCTAACACATTGAGAATATATTTTAAGCCTTGTTTTAAAACCAGCAGTACTATGCATCTCAGTCCAGACTATGAGAGAGAGAGAGTAGTACAAATATCAAAGGAATAACTGGAAAAGAATAAAACCCCCTCAGCTTTGTACCCTTGTCTAAGGGCATGCTTACTCCCTCCTCTGGGCCATGCTAAAGAGTGGTACACTGAAGCAGAGCACTCCCATTCAGGTAACCACACCCAGAAAAAAGTTGGAGAGCTAATGATGTATGCATAGTGTTGCTACAGAGTGACTACATTACATTTTTGGGGAGGCAGTATGTGTGAGATAGGCATGCTAGGCTTTACTGCAGTGCTCTGTGTTTGGATCCAGCAGCAGTGTAGACATGAATTAGGAGTCAAAGGAAGGGCTATCCATTCTCCTTTGGAGCTCATGGCTATCTATAAAGAGGCTAAATGAATCAATTTTTGTTGTTGTTGTTCATTTCTCTTTTAGCAACTTCTTTGAAATCCTATCTTGCTTCCCTTTTATCATAACTTCTATAAACCAAATGTGTCAAGTAGACAAAATAGTTTGGATCCTTAAAAAAACTCCAAAAAACAAAACAAAACAAAACCCCAACTATTAGATAACTGTGTCTTGTGTACCATGTAGACAAAGACATACACAATATCTTTGCCTTGGCGATTAAGTTTGCACTTTCTCTATTTAATGTACTATGTTTCTATATACTTCATATTAGTGTAACCATTCAGCTTTTTGAAATGATAAAGAAAACTGTTTCTTGGGGGTTTGTTGCTCACACACTCATCTTGTTCCAGTTAGGCTCCAGAGCGGCAAGAGATGTATGGGTGAAAGCCTGCCACGCCCCTGCTCCCCTTAAGCCCCCTAGACACTCCCCAGCAGTCGCAGGGCCCCCCGCTGATCCCCAGCACAGCCGGAGGCAAGCGGGGCCCATGGTGGGAAGGAGTTAACCCCTCTCTGAGTGGGGAGGAGGTGGCTGCAAGGAGCCAGGCCAGGTCAAGCCCCGCCAAGGCCCCTACTTTGCCCAGCCCCCCAGGGAGCCACAGGAACAGGCTGCGCAAACAGGCACGCTTGTCTGCTGGCACATGAGTTAGCATGGACTTCACGCAGGAGGGGGCACAGGAGGGCCCGAGACCCTGCCTGCGAACCCCCCAGGGTAGACAGTCCCAGCCGTAGCCAGCCTACCAGAGGCATGACACAGATGGGCACGCGCTGCACCCCTTGGGTCCCCTCGGGCTCTACGGCCCCCCCCTCGGGCACCTCAGAGACTGCCATCCAGACGGAGCCCAGGGTTCCAGGCACCACACAGATGGAGCCTCTGGCTCTCAGCTGCGCAGGCTGCCTGTCCCTTTTTCAGGCCCCAGGGCCCAGGAGCCCCTCCCCATGTGGGGTCTGCTCCCTTTTGGGGTCTCTGGCATGCCAGCTGGAGGAACTCCAGGTTACAGTCCAGAGACTACATGCCATTAGGGACTGTGAGTAGGAGATTAACTCCTACTGCCAAGCCCTTCTCCCCCGGGAGCCGGAGGGTAGACCACTGTCTCCCTCC
>NW_017729026.1:23312111-23316712 GCF_001723915.1 Gavialis gangeticus
TCTGATGGCCACCTATAAGTTTATCAGGGGTGACCACAGGGATCTTGGGGAACGTTTGTTCACCAGAGTGCCCCAAGGGACGACGAGGTCAAACAGTCATAAAGTACTGTGAGACCATTTCATGCTGGGCATAAGGAAGAATTTCTTTACTGTCCAAGCCCCCAAAGTCTGGAATAGCCTGCCATCGGAAGTGGTTCAAGCACCTACATTGAACACCTTCAAGAGCAAATTGGATGCTTATCTTGCTGGGATCCTATGACTGCAGCTGACTTCCTGCCCCTTGGGCTGGGGGCTAGACTCGATGATCTTCCAAGGTCCCTTCCAGTCCAAATGTCCATGTAATCTATGAAATCTTCCCCAGAATTCAAAGGATGAAGAAGAACAAGAACAAAGTGAAGAGGGCAATTCTATTTTTGTCTGTCCTTTATGATAAAATGTCATGTGGCAACAGCCTTTGATCAAAAACAAAAAAAAAATATTTGTGAAAAAAGAAGTGTGTTTAAATGTAAAATAATGACCTAGGGTGGCATGCTGCTCTTTTATAGATGACTTTTATGGATCCATATTAGGTAGCATTACATAGCATTTTTGATTGTCTACCCATGATATTTTTTTCTTGCTTGCCTACAGGGCCTTTTTTCCATTTACATGACCAGTGCAACTCTATTTCTGAATGTGTGGCCATGTGCACATGGATTACTATGTACAACAATGTACCTGCTAAGACAGGATCCACAGTAGTGGCTAGAGCCCAAAAAAACACCTCCTGGGTACGTCCCCCAAGATATTTACCATGCAGCTTACTAACTAGCCATGGGTTCAGGATCAGTTCAGGCTAGACATAAGGAAAAACTTCTTTACAAGTCGAGTGCCGAGGATTTGAAAAAGGCTCCCCCCAGATGTGGTACAGTCATCTACCCAGACGATCTTCAAACAATGTCTTGACTCCCATCTTGCTGGGGTCATCAGATCCCAGCAGTCTTTCCTGCCCAAGTACAATGGGACTGGACCCGATGATCTGGAAGGTCTCTTCCAGCCCCTAACACCTAAGAAACTATGAGATCAGGCCCTGCCACTACTCAGGGGCTGCACGGGCAAGCGGCAGCTCAGGTGGGTAGGCTTTGCTGAAAGAAAAAAAGCAGCAAAGGGCCTGATCCCTTTTTTTTCCCCACGGAGCCTGCCTGCCTCTTCCAGTGGATGAGCTGTCAGTGGGCCCTGAGCTGTGAGGGGCCCCAGTCCTTCCCTCCATGGTAGTGGCACCCACAGGGCAACCTGGGTGAACTGGTAGCAGATGGGTGCTGCCCCACGTCAGAGGCAGCACCTGGCCCAATCTAACTTCCCTGAGTCCAAACTGGGGCAGCATCTGCCTTCTAGAAGCCCACCTGGGTGGCCCCAGGGGGCATCGTCACCAGTGGTGATGTGTAGGAGGTGTAAGGGGGTGCATGTGCACCATCTGAGAATGCTGGTGCACCCCCTGACTGGCCACACTCACCACTTAGGCAATAGGCAGGGGGGTCAGGTGGGAGCGCCGGTGTCCCCACCACCACAAGCACCTGTCAATCACTGTAGCTACACACCCAGAAGCAGCTGCAGCAACTCCCAGAAGTGGCCATCCCCCCGGTCGACAGGACTGATCACGGGGGGGGGGGGGGGGAACATGCCCTCCCCCGACTAAGGTGGCACCAGTCAGCCATGATCATCACCATGGAAGGAAGTACCAGATCCCTAGCTTGCTTTCTTCCTTGTGTATTTGCCTATCTCCCTCTCATGGTTGCCTAGGAAAACAGATTCAAAAGGAGAATCAAAAAGGAACCCTATTAAGCTGATGTTAGGAAATTAGAAACATCTGTTTTCAAAACACCACTCTGAGAGGGGCCTAGGATACAGATACTCTAGCCTACCAAATGTGTGCAGTAGCTACTCAGTTATTTGAGAGAAAAGTTAGGAGAACTTTCCCATGCTCAAATGTTGTTGTTGCCAGTCTGAATGACTAGGTAGTCATCTGTAATCTTCCAGGAATAGAAATCCCCTGGATGTGTAAATGGTCACTTAGATGACCAAGAAAGAACAGAATGTCAACTCCTTTGAAGAATTATCTGGGGACTAGATGTTATTTTCAAATAGTACTCAAATAGCAAAGCTCTTAAGCCCTTCCTTAACTTTGAACATGAGTACTTCTAATGAAGTCAGAGACCTTTCAGTTGCTTAGGACTAACCATAGGCTTAAGTGCTTTCTGGATCAGGGCCACCATGATATTCTCTCAGTGGCAGCTCTTTTATTAACGGCCCTGAGTGCCACAGTCTGGAACTAACAGGACAGTGTTTGATATTGTGGTTGACTGACACTACTGGGAACATCCATGTCATGGATTTAATCATGGCTCGACTGAAGTCAATGGCAAAACTCCTGTTGGCTTCAGTGGGTCAGGATCTTACTTCATGCTCCATAAGTCTGTGGTAGATGAAAAGATGCCCAGTTTTTGCACACCTGCCTAGATGCTGTCAACAACTGAATCTCCAAGCCAGCGTATTCAGTTTGTGTCTGCAGTGCTATTGTAAATTCTGCCAAGAAGTACATTTTGCCCACCCACTACCACTCTCCACATGCCAAATGTCAAAATGAGTCAATGAAGCTGCTGAAGAGTACTCCCCGCCTGGAAAACAGGGGGCTTGAGAGCAGTGGCAGGGGTGCCCCAAGTGCAAGTTTATTGACTCATTTCCAGGTTTGATAAAAGCAGAAGAGGACTGGGTGGGGAATGCTTCTTGGCAGCACTTTTAAGAGTAGTGCAAAGCAGCATAAGCATACCCTAAGTGTCAAAAAGAACCTGCCCTGACCCTGGTGTGAATTTGCAGAGATGATCATGCTGAATGAGGAACAAGAAAATTTAATTTCCAGTTCAAATGAATATACATGAAACCTTTCTTCCAGTATTTTCCCAGCTCTGGATAATGCTATTTTAATGACAAGGTTTCACATTTTTGGACTCTCATAATCGCTCTTGCCAGTAGACATGCTGCTACAGAAAAGTTCCCTGTGGATTATAGCCTGTCTGTTAGGTCTATTTTTGGAGTTAAAAAAAACAGCCATTGCAAATCTTTTTTAGAAATGAATCCTTTGAATTTCATCATTACATTTTAAACATCCATCCTTTTAGAATAAGAAGATTTGGAGGCCCAAATAAAATATACATGGAGCACTGCAACCAATTTTGCTCCATGGATAGGAAATGAGGGAGGGGAAGGTGTGTGTGTGTATGGAGCTTTAGTTCTTGGACAACTTTATTGCCGGATTCTGTTTTAACTTGTATTGCCATCTTTTCACAGTCTTTGGCACTGATGTTGTCATACAGCCAACACAGGAGCTATTTCCTATTTGGTGTGATTCATTATGCTGACTACAAGGATGTGGGGTATTGGGCAAACAGCTCCATGGGGATTTGCGACTAATTCAGTAGCATCAAAGCAAGAACTGGTTATGTAAAATAAAAACAAAGACACTGAAACACAGAGAAATAAAGAGCTTGAAAGAGAAGAGTGCAACTGTAAATGCACTATGTGACTGATCCAACTTCTAGTGGCTTGATCCAATGTGCTTAATATATAGTAGAAAAGAAATGTGAATTGCCATGAGGATAGTATTGAATATATATATAGTAATGCAATAGGAACATAGTAGGATAATTTGGGCAATCCAAAGGTATGGCTCAGGAGGAGACTCAGGAGAGAGACAACCAGAACTGCCTGAACATAAAATAAAGCCCTTAGTCATAGAGCTGAGGCAGAAGAAAGTTTTCAGTGACACTAGCTCTATATTTTGAATCTTGTCGGATGGAACTTTGTTGTTGGCATATTTTTACATGCTTTGACTGGCCTATTTTAAAGTTCCTTAGACACAGGGGCTTTCCCTATCTCTCTGGGGAGGCTATTTCACATTAGACTTTACGCTTAAGAATTTCTTCCTGGTATTTAGCTTAAAGTTTCTTACTTCAGCTTACTATGTTACAAGGAAGTATTTCTTAAATGGCAAATATAAAATATGATGCATTGCTGAATAAGTATCATAGATGTATCATGAATTTACTCTAGCAAGATACCTATTTGGTTCACTTACTACCAATACATATGAAAGACAGAGAGCATTGGTTAATTCTAAATGAATTTCCACTCAGGTTTTCCAAATCACTTTATACTTGTTCTTAGACCTACACTATCCCTTGATTTGCAGCTTAAACCAGCAGTATCTCTACTCTTCTTGTATTTGGCTTTGCCAGAATATTGGTTGTCCATTTTAATTTACTTTTTATTGCACTAAATTGTAGTTGGGCCCCTGGTGTTAAACCTATAAGACTTTTAAAAGATACTATTTATGCATTTTTCACTTTCCAAGTGCTTTGCTGCCTTTCTACATATGCAATAGTGTTAAACTGATAACAATAAAACAAATATGTTTTGAATTTATGGAAGAAAGTGATTTTATGTTTTACTCCATGTATTACATCTGGAAGAGTGGGTCATTTTTGGTAAAAGAAAATCTAATGCTACTCTGTGTGTGTGTGTGTGTGTGTGTGTGTGTGTGTGTGTGTGTGTGTGTGTGTGTGTGT
>NW_017729026.1:23316883-23328225 GCF_001723915.1 Gavialis gangeticus
GTGTGTGTGTGTGTGTGTGTGTGTGTGTGTGCATGTGCGTGTGTGTACAGCATAGGTTTTTTTTTTCCAAATTCACTTTATACCCTCCTTCAAGTACAATAGATGGAAATAACTGAGCACTGACTGGGCTGTTATAAGCAAGTTTTGGGACTGGTTTTGCTCCTTTCCATCTACTTGCCAAAGTTACAATGCTGGGATAACCACTTTTTCCATTCCTTTAAAGATGTAGCAAGATTCAGTCTGAACTGTCTCTCCTAGTGCCCAGAAGGAAATTTGCTTTTCAGAATCATAATGCTTCTTGACACTTGTTCCCTAATATAACTCAGTCTCACATAAGACCAACATGTGGATTTCAGTATTAAATACACTGAATTCCTTCAGTAGCCTTCTCTTCTGTACCTACAGGTATGATGCCCTTCCCTGAAGGAAGGTCTCCTCTGTTGCTTTGCTTCTGACCAAGCTAGAATGCAGGGTAGCTTTGCCTTACAGAACAATGAAATTCAGAGATGCATGAGCTTTTGTAAGCAGCAGTTTACTTTATCAGATGCTGACAAGAGACTGCAGGAGCAGAGCTTCTAAATAGAAAGTAGTGATTTGAATACAGAAGTTAGAGAAGGGGAGGAGAAAGGAGGGGACAAGGTCGGAGAGGCAGGATGGGTAAAAGTGGTAAAAACAAAGTAGTTAACCCACTGAGGAAGGTAAGGGCTATGAAAGCTAATCAAGGTAATGGGATAATATCTTGATTTAGATTGTTTTTAACACAATCCGATCTGTAGATGATTTCTTGTTCTACCACTTCCTGTTCAAATTGGGTTTTTTTGTTTAAATTGCAGTTCAGTTACTAAGAACAGCTACTCTGAGGTCAGCAATAAAATGTATAGGAAAGTTCAAGTATTCTATTATAGGCTTGGATTTCTTTTTGGAACTGATGTCAAATCAATGTTCATTCATTTTTTCATATAGGGATTGCTCTATCTGCCCAATATAGACAGCAGAGGGGCACTGGCAGCCAGTGATGGCATATATGATGCTGGAAGAGAAACAGGTGAATGAACCTCAGATGTTATAATCCATGTTATTTGGTCTACTGATGTGATGATGTGGTCTATGTTGATGAGGGAGTATAGCTGGAATCAAGGTCTGGTGCCTTGGTGAGAGCAGAAGTCTATTGCTAGAGAAATGTCATTTGATAGTGGGGGGACTGTCTGTAAGCCAGGTCAGGTTGGCCTCCCATGGATACCTTGTGATTGGCCCTCCCTGAATACCTTTCCAGGAGGGATTGGAGGTCATTAAATTATATGTCCAAGGGTGTTCAAACTGGTGGCTGTAGGTGACAACCAAAGGGATTCTGTTGTCCTTGTCTTGGAGTTGGTATTTTAGCAGGTCAGAGCAGAGTCTGGCTCCATTGATTTGCATAGCTATGGTTTTAGGATTGTATTGTAAATGTAGGAATCCCTCCTCCAGATCCTGGAGGTGTCTATCCCAGTCAGTGGGATCAGAGCAGATATGGTTGTAATGTAGGGCTCAGCTGTAGACAATGGATCTAGTGGTTTGTTTAGGATAAGAGCTGCTGGCTTTGAAGTAGTTGTAGTAGACCCCCGCAATGACACTCTACATGGACTGAGGCACTTCCTTCGAACCACTTCCTCCACCATTGCGGACCATCATAATGGGTTTGTGTGTATCTATCTCCTTTCTCTCTCAGCATCGCGAACCCCTTCCCTCCCCTTCCCCCTTTCCCCCATTCCCCACCCCCAGGCTTAGTTGGCTAACATTGTATCTCCTATAACCTAGTTGCGTTCCCCTCTTCACCCCCATCCCTGTATTGTTAGTCCCTCGCTTGGGCGATCTGTATTTCCCTATCAACTTTGTCATCTTTTTTCTGGATTCCCAATCCTAAACATTTACTAATAAAACTTGGTTGGCTCACCTCTCTCTTCTGAGAAGTTGCCATAGCAAAAGGGACCTTAAGGGAACTGTTTGAGAATCCCACTTAACAAAGCACGTACGTTTATGTGAATGAGGAACTATTTAAGGAAATATGGATGTTGTGTAGAGAGCAGGAACAGAGGCAGTTCCAGAAGGCTGTTATAGCTACAACTGAATAAATATATCATAGAAGGAACAAGAGAGGAAAGGATAATGTGCTAGGTTCCTTGAGGCTGAAACCCAGGTCTTCTGGTTGGAAACCCAGACTGCAGTGCCACTAAACAGACTGGACACTGGACACACCCTGGTCTCCTATGTTAGGATGATCCAATTTTATGGCAAATGTGTTGGCTACTAAAATTGGCCAATATGTTTAGGCTCTTGCTCTGGGCTACTTAAGGGTTTGCTGCAAACCACGAAAATGTTAGATAAAAATTGTAGCTAAAATATGCTATTAGAGGTATGAAATGCTTTGTAGCTTAACCCTTCAGAAGCAAAATTCAAGGCTTTCACCTTTTTACATAACATTTCACATTCATTCCATCTCCTTTAGAATCAGAAACATGCCCAGGACTGCCTAGTCAACATGTCAGCATCTGCTTCAGACATCTACACTGCGCAGAAAATTGTATCACAGATGTTTGCCTGTGGTCTGTATTTTTCATGTGGCTAAATAAACAGGACTGAAATCCTCAAGAAATACAATAGAGAGACTAAGAAGATTTAAAACTGATGTTTGTTTTCATCTTGTATTAAAAAGAAACAATGGCCAGCCTTCAGCATATTAAAGACAAAGTTCATAACTGTGGAAAGCAGGCTTGAAGCTCTGTGCCAAAACAGACTAATATCCTCTTTTGTATAGCCATCTTTTTGGACCATTTTATATTTTTCTTAAGCCATCTGCATAATTCATAGTAACAATAACGGGCAATGGATAGTAGAAGAATGATGGTTAGCCATTAGGAAAAATGATAAAGCAATCTAATGGACAAATAAAACATGAAAATGTAAACAAAAGGATATGTATATGTGAGAGGATATAATGCTACCTCAACACAATATCTGCACTTTAATTAATTCTAAGGCTTAAGTTTGCAGCAGATAAATACTGCTTTGAAAGTTTTCTGTGTGTGTGCATACCCCCATGCATGTGCTTGGGAGAGTCAACTCAATAATGGACCAAATGATGTATTCATGACTACAAATACATTACAGCACTGCTAGGAATCCTCCCTGTAGAGGATACAAGAAGAGTTGAGGCTTTGTATGCGTTCACAGGATAAGAAATTGTACAATATTCAGTCTAACATCGTGCTTAAAAAAATCCAAACAAAAGGAAAGGAGGCAGTTTTGGAGTCAGGCATATGAGAACAATACACTATTGTATTGTTTAGGGAAAACCCAAAATGAGTTCCTCACTACTGAAGTAAACTCAGAGGGCTCCCTGCTGAGCAAAAAGAGGGAACTTTGCAGTTCCATTCACTTTTCCTCTGGTTTCCCAGCATTGTGTCAACCTCTGCACAGGGTCACACTTCCGCAATGTAAGGCCCAACACAGCTGAAACAGAAGCAAGTCTGAAGCAGGAGAGAAGGATCAAATATTTTTTTTTCAAAGTTTGTCAACTGCATCTACATTGTTACACATCTCCAATATGGCATTGTTATCCAATGTCTTTTCTTAATGCCTGAAGAGAGGATTTATTTTGTCTAAAACTTTTCCATTTTAAGTAACAAACTGGTACAGTAATAAACCATTCTAAATTGAAGAAAGCAAATGATGTGTTCAGAGAATACAGGAGACTAAAAAAAGAGTGATCAGGGAATGGGATTAAAATAATATAAAATTTAACATAAAGATAAACCCAATAGATTTGTTATATTTGTATTGGGGAAAAAAATCCTGCTGCTACTAGCCCAGCAGTTTTTCATATTTATATTAGAAAGCTTCCTCACTAATATACCAGTAGATACCTGTTGATGGGATGTAGATGTCAAGAAGAAAACAGAGAGAGAATCTAAAGAATCTACAGAATCTTGGATCTAAAATTTAAATTGTTTGTGGCTATAAAGCAAAAAATTAAATGCCATAATTTAACATTTATTGTTCTCAGGCTAAGGACAGATGTTGCAACTTGTTCTGGGACAAGTCTACCCATGTTGTCCCTAAACAGAAATGTCCCAAGATAGTTGTCTACTCACATCATCACCTTTCTAATCAGGATTTAGCGAATGGCTGAAAGCACTACCACTTTTCTGCTATTGATTCAATGTTACAATGTCAAGACAGGCATTCAGATGCACTTCAGTGTTCCAGGATAAATTGTCAGCACATTTTATTCCATGCACCTTTTTAGGGTTTGTCCTAGGACAATAGACATTTAAACTAAAATAAAAATGGAAAATGTCTACACAATGTTACAATGATATTCTGCTATCATTTAAAACCAAAAAAATTAACTAAAAAAACCAGAGCAAGTTGCAGAATTGATCACCCCACCTATCAATGTCCACTGCAGAAGTAGGCAGAAAATCAGAACAACTAAAGGCATTGCAAAATCTTGTAGAAAAAGACCTTGAGAAGTCTAGGACTGTCAGAGAGAAATCTAGAGAATACCTGATAAAGAGGAATTAAAACAATATTTTCCCCAATGCACAATTAGCTCATAAATGGCCTTGGCACAGGATAGAACTTGAGGCCAATAACTTCAAAAAGGATCAGATGTATATATGGAAAATAAGATTATTTGTAGTAATACTAACAAAGGATAAAAATAAACAAAAGACCAAGAAGAAATTGTCATGCTTCAGGACATACACCAATTTCTAGCAAGAGAAAGTTAGGAAAAAATGTCTTGAGGACAGTTATTCCATAATCACCAGTGCTTGCTGTTTCATGTCCTTTCTCTGAAACAGCAAGCACTGGCCACTGCTAGAGACAGGTTACTTGAGAGACAGGATTAGATAGACCACTGATCTAATTCAGTATAGCAATTTTTATTTTTTTCCTAAACTAATCCATAAATCCACTACCAGTGTCAAAAATTCCTTTTCATCATCATGTCTACAGGACACTGCTCCTGATAATGGCCGGGCAGGCGGTGAGCTATAAAAAGCTGGTTTGTTTTACAATGCTCACGTATGGGTGCAACATAGTTTCCATTACAACACCCTTGTTTCAGTTCCTGAAAACTGGAATTCTCAAGAGTCAAGTAACAGGTGCATTTTCTGTTTCAAGTTTTATTCGGCAATACCACGCAGGCCTGGATCTTCTCCAAGCTGGACTTTCTCACATGACAAAGTCTTTCACTCTTCTGTCTTCGTGGCTAAAATATTCCTTCTTTCATTTTGGAAACAAACCCACTGCACTGCATTGTCCAATACATTCCAGAATATTTCAATTTGCTGGAAAACCTGTACAGTCAACAAGCTTTACCCAGTGAAATTCCTTTACACTTTTAGCTAAACTTTATTTTGCCTTCATATACCTCAATGTAATATGTGGTACTTAGAATCCTGAGCTACCCCTATTTCTACTTATGCCAAAATTAGAATTGCCCTGTGTATGTACTACTCAGAAGTAAAATGGAGGAAGAGGGTGGGTCTCCCCCATTTTAGCCCATCTGTGTCTCCTTCTTCTCAAAATACTCTAACTAGCATGTCAGAGGACATGCACTGCTGCAATTACTGTTCATCCCTCCCCTTGAGGCTGGTCTGTTCCCCTTTGCATTTAATATTCACTGGGTAAATATCATGGGGATAGTTTCTGTTCAGTGTCAGAAGAGGTCCAGAGAGAAACCCAAGGATCCCCTCCTGCCAGGATCCATGGCACTGAGACACTCTCCCCATGGCTTATTCTTTCTTGGCTCCATGCATCTTCTCCTATTAGCTGACTAGTGGGCCAATTTCAACGGGAAAGCCTCAGGACACTATTCTGGGCAATGCCTGGTTTGTGGCCTACTGGTTAGAAATGCTATTGAGAAACAAAAGATGTGTTCAAACCCTCTCTGAGTAAAAGTGCCAAGAACCCTGGCCTTCTTTCACTCCTTAGGAAAATGCCATAGACACTAGGCTAAAGTGGAATACTGTTTTTCTGTGACTAAAGATTTGGGACTAGCCAGGAGTTGTGTGTGCCTTGATGATACTGTTCCCTTGGGCAGCTGCCTTGCCAGAGCGCAGTCTACTGAGAACATATAGAAGAGAAATGTGGGTTCAGCCTTGCTGTGCTTTCTCCAATTGTGTGCAAGTGCCAAAAGCTGCAGTTATGCAGCTACATAAGAACCTCTTATGCATGTGAAGGGGAAATAGGATCTAGCTCTTAATATTTAGTGGTAATGTTTATATAGCTGTGAAAACTAAATATGTTATTTTTACTGGAAAATATACAAAAAAACCCATGTTTTCAGGACCAATGCCTGTTATAACTTCTATGGTTTCCATGTACCCTTCTAAGTGTCAGGGTAAAAAATAGCTCATACTAAGCTCTGTGTTGTCACAGCTACTGTCTATTGTACTAGTACTTTATACAATCAGTTGGAAGTTATTTTGTGCATCTCTACACAGACTTTTGTTCATACAGTGTAGACAGTCCTACATTTATTCATAGACAATTTATATCTATTTGTTCTTATGCAAACACCATTCTCTAGTTTAAAAAAAATCCTTTTCCCTTCTTGGTGTTTGCTCCCTCTAATGTATACAGAGGCAATGGTATCTCAGTCTTCATTTTGCCAGGCTAAATAAATTAAGCTTTCAATCTTCTCTGGTAAAATAGGATTTCTGTTCCACTGACTGACTAATACGCACAATTTTCTTTTTCAGTTTTGTATCCTGTTAATTAGCTACCAGATTTTGGCAAAGATTTTTGCTAGTGTTCCCTAAGTTCTTCACCTTGCACTTTGTAATAAATTCCATCTCTTTTTATTCCTCTGTTTCTCAAGTTTAGCCAGTTCTTCCTCTATTCAGTTTACTTTCATTTTACAATGTTAATACAACATGTATTACATTAATTCAGTTGCCCTTTTTCTGCCACTTTCTCATTTTCTACAATGTACAACCTACCCATTCTATCATGGGTTTGACCCAGACATTGAGGGTCAGCTTTTGGAAACCAAAGGTCTACAGTACCATAGGTTCAGAAGCCAAGCTGAGGTTGCAGTACTAGGTGTTGACCCAAGTCCAATGGATTATACCAGAAAGTCAAGTAAGTCCATGGTCAAGGCCAGGTCACTGGTCAGGAGCCAGGAAATCTAATATGCTGGGTAAGGTAGGCAGGAGTGGAGTATAAGGTCCCAAGACAGGAGAGACAGGAGGGACCCATGTCACACAGCTACAAACACTATTTCCAGGAAAAGGGCCCAGGGCAAGTGAGAAGATGTCCTATCAAGGACTTGCGCCTTCCATTGGCTCTCTTGGATCACATGGTGCCCTAGGGATAACCTCATGGAAGGTTTCAGATTAACTTCCTAGTTAATCTAACTGTAAAGTCTGCATATACACTTAAAGGCTAACTTTTCAGAATAAGATTATTTTTCATAGGCAACAGCTTCCTTCATCAAATGCTGTCAGGATCAACCACACCATAAGTGGTCACTTAACAAGTTATTTAGGCAGACTGGGGTCACACCAGGTATTTGTTGCAGTCCAAGTCATCAGGCTGAGGGTTGAGGTAGTTTTACGGTCAGGGGAGATGGTAGATCAGAGCTGGGAAGTCCAAACATGGCAGCCCCAGACCTGAACCCAACCCAAAGTGGAGGGGGTGTGTGGAAAAGCCCCAGGCCCTGACCCTAGTCCAAAGAGCCAGGTTGTGGGGAGAGGCAGGGAGTGGGCCCAGCCTCGGCCCAAAGCAGCAGGGGAAGGCAGGGAATGGCCCAGGCTCCAGCCCCAGCCCAAAGTGGCACAGGGGAGAGGTAGGGAGCAGCCCAGGCCCCAGCTCTGGCCCGGAGCAGTGTGGGGGAGAAGGAGAATGGCTCTGGCCCCAGTCCCAGCCTGAGGAGAGGGGGGAAGGGACACAGACCTCTGTCCCCACCCCCTTCCCCATCATTCTTGATGCACAATTGGCTAGTGTGGCTATATCTGTGGAACCTTTGTGGATGTATCAGCATCTAAGGCTCCAAAATGTAAGCAGGCATAAATACATAATTAGTGGGCCTTCAGGAAAGGAGGAGTGGACCATGTTATAGGCCTGATACCTGAGTGATTAGGGCCAGATTCTAGGCCCCCTTTAGAAGATGTTTACACCTGAATCTCTCTGATTTTCACTGACACACCCCCACATATGCAGCCACCCTGCCAGGAAAGCAAAATTGCTACCTGGATATAAGTGACATTTACATGACTAAAATTGCCACTCAAGTGGAAATAGAATTCCATCCTTGATACTAACATAGCATTAATGAAATAAAATAAATAAATAAAGTTGACAGCAAAGAGATTGTTGCCAGTGTTGGAACAATATTACTTCTTGTTGTTATTTTAGGGTTGGCTGTTTTGTATAGGAGTGCTGTTATTCTTCTGATAAGTAATGATAATCTGTCTAGATAGACAGTGCACACATTAGGTAAAATTATCTGTAATTTTTCACATATACTGAAGGCATCCTTGTGAGTCAGACAAAGTGTATTTTCCACAATAGAATCATCCTTCTTGTTGTGGATTTGTTATTTCTATCCTTCTAGTATCTACCCTTGATGCTAACATCATGGGGGCAAACAGAAATTCCATGTGTCACATGACCCGCCCCTTGAAATCACTCTAAAACTCTACCCAAACAGAAGAGCCCAGCTGCAGAGCCCTTTGATTGGGAGATAAATTAACTCTTGTTGTATGAGAGTTCAAATGAAGCTGCTCCTGAGTGGAGTAAATTAATTTTTTTCTGTCTGCTCCGGTTGCAGCATAGGGAGATGCAGCTGCTGTCTCTGGATGGGAGAGGGGAGAAGGCAGGGGTGGAAAGTCCCTTCTAGGGATTGGATTGGAACTCCTCACCTTGGAGGGGGACTCCAATCTACCCTCCCCCCACTGCCAGAAGGGCTGAGAAAACCCCAGAAGACCTTCCTCTCCTGCCTTCTCCCCCCTCCCATCCAGAGACAGCAACAGAGCTGGGGGGTAAAGCATAGCCAGTGGAAGATGCAGCCTCTTTCCCTGGATTGGCTCCAAATTGGAGCCTATCCTCCACCCTCCTGATCCAACAGCTAATGTCTATTGGATTGGAGGGATCGGTTTAACTCAAAGTGATTTTTAAGAACCGCCATGAATTAGATCTGAGAGATGCCCTTCTGTCTGCACCCCATAAGTAAGAAGTTATCTGGAGTCTTCTCCATCCCCCTTTTCAAAGCTGTCCCCTGGGTTTAGTGGGATGGATGCTAGTCTTGAAGGGGTAGGCCTTCCATTCTAGCTTTACTCCTAGGGAGTGAAACATCTCCACTACATTGCTGTCTGTTCATTTTATCTAATGACTAGGAAACACAAGGGTTCAGTTGATCTGCCTCAAAAGATGCACTGAAGAGAGCCTGAGTAATGTCTGACCTGTAGTATGGAGGTTAGCATAGACTTGCTGGGGAGTTTGAGAGATGCAGGAGCAAATGTTTGGGCAAGCAGAGTTGATAAAATTGATTTCCAATTTCCTGGGTGAATGCCCTAAGCATTCTGGTATTGGGGCTCAAACACATGGAGCTCATACATGCAAAGTATAAAGCAGTAGTTCCCAACATTTTTTTCCCAGTAGGCCAGATGGGCAATGCCCAGCCTAGCTGTGGGCTGAATCTGGTCCCAGGGATGGACATAGTGAGCACCATCTGGTCACATGGAGGGTGTGAGGGGCAGGCTGGCTGCAGTGAGGGCATCTAGGGGAAAGGAGCTTGATCTGGCCCCATTGGGGGTAGGGGGAGGGGAAGGGGCATGGGCTAGCCCCAACCTTCCCCTATGGAGGGGAGGGAACGTGGCTAGCCCTGATCCAGAAGTGGGTGGAGGGGATTTGGACCAGTCTGGCAGGGGAAAGGAGTGTGCACAGGGCTTGGAAATTTGGCAGGGTAGGGGGACATGTGCAAAGGGAAGTAGAATTCTACCATAAATGTATATATTAGAATGTATTTTTTCTTAACTAAATGTACATAAGCTTCCTTTATGTCACAAAAATACATCAACACTATATAATTGAAACTTACAGTAAGAACCCAAAAACCATAATTTAAAATAAACTATCAGTTTGGCAAATGTAGCTCATGTAATTGACTTTCCTGCAGTGTTTGCTCTCCATATTTTGGTTCAAATGTTTATGTTGACTCAGAAATCAAGGAAATTCTGATAAGAAACTCCATCAATAATACAATTGTTTTGATGGGCTCAAAGAGTAGTAATCAATGGCTCAATGTATATTTGGCAGCTGGTAGCAAGTGGAGTGCCCCAGGGGTTGGTCCTGAGGCCAGTTTTGTTCGATATTTTCATCAACGACCTGGAAGATAGGATGGAGTGCACCCTCACCAAGTTTGCAGATGACACCAAGCTGGGGGGAGTAGTAGATACACTGGATGTTAGGGCTAGGATTGGATCTCAACAAATTGGAGGACTGGAGCAAAAGAAATCTCATAAAGTTCAGGAAGGACAAGTAAAAAATCGTGCATTTAGAATGGAAAAATCCCATGACTGGTACAGGCTGGGGGCTGACTGGCTAAGCACCAGCTTTGCAGAAAAGAACCTGGAGGTTATAGTAGACAATAGGCTGAATATGAGCAAACAGTGTGCCCTTGTTGCCAAGAATGGCATACTGGGATACATTAGTAAGAGTCCTGTGAGTAGAGCGAAGGAAGGGATTATTCCCTGTATTCAGCAGTGGTGAAGCCACACCTGAAGTACTGTGTCCAGTTTTGAGCCCCTCCACCCCCACTAAAGAAAGGATATGGACAAATTGGAGAGAGTCCAGTGGAAGGCAATGGAAATTAGGGGTGTGCAAATTGGGCCGTATTTGATTCAGATTCGGCCTGAATCAGGGACAGTGATTTGATACATTGATTCAGATCACTGTCAAGATTCCATTTGGCCAAATCTGAATGTGAAGAGTCAATGCTGATTTGGAGAATCAGAGATTTGGCCATAGACACAGCTTTAAATGTTTTTTCTACATACCTCGAGGTACCAGGCCTGGCACATGAACGCTGTGAAGGTGGGGTGGATGGAGTGTCCGGTCCACTTCTGGGTCTGCTGCTAAGTGTGTGGGGGACCCCCCAGTGCCCCCTGAGCTCAGCGATTGACCACAGGGAAACACCAGGTGCCTCCCAGACTCAGGAAACATCAGTTTCCAAGCCAGGTGGTGGCAGGGAGGATCCCCCATGTGCTCCCCAGCAGAAGAAGTGGACCGGAAGTGCTTCTCATTCACTTCCAGGTCTGCTGCTGAGCGTGCTTGGGACCCCCCCCCCCCCCCCC
>NW_017729026.1:23328306-23334766 GCF_001723915.1 Gavialis gangeticus
GGGCCCCCCCCCCCCCACTCCTGTAGGATGCTCCATCTGCCCCACCATGTCAGCATTCCTAATGAAAATGGTTAAGTGGCTGGGGCACATGACTTCTGAGGAGAGGCTGAGGAAACTGGGCTTATTTAGTCTGCAGAAGAGAAGACTGAAAGGGGATTTAATAACAGCCTTCAACTACCTGAAGGAGGTTCCAAAGAAGATGGAGCTAGACTGTTCTCAGTGGTGGCAGACAACAGAGAAACCAGCAATAGTTTCAAGTTGCAGCAAGTATTAAATGATTGAGCAGTAACTGCCATTTCTGTGCAGTAGTGTCCCCACATGGCTTTTTGGTGATGCTGACTGTGCAGCCTCTCATTACTACTGCACAGTAGCATCACATAATTTTTCACGCTATGTGACACTACTGCACAGTAGTAATGAGCTACTGTGTAATAAGCATCTCATGTAGACACGGCCTCTATAAAGTATTAAAAGCTCAGTTAGGAATATTTTAGAGTGCAGATTTTTCCAGGACTATAATTCATCTTTAATTTTGAAGTGGTCACTTTCAAATCACACTTATTTTATTAATATTAACATTATTTTATGCCAAGCAATCCACCTGAAAGTTAAGTACTCAAAAATACTTTGATAAAAGTTTGTTTTATGCCTCCATAATTAATTGGATTGATCAAGGTAGTACTTGCAGAGAGTATTTATAAAACAAATACTGTAGTAGCAAAGAATGATGTCTCAGTAAGCCTAGCCAAGCTTTCTTACCAGTGAACATCAAATATAAGACGAATCTGACATGTTTTTGATTCTGTAGTGATTGGTGAGTTTATTCCACCTAATGTATCAGCAAAGAGTAGTTTTAAAATGTGAGTAACTTACCATATACTTCACAGCTAGTGCATTTGCTTTCTAAATACACATGTATGCTTGTAGGATATCTGCAGATCACTACCTGAAAATGCTTTGGTATTTAGACCAATTATCCTATCAAGTGTTCATTTGCTTGAACCAATCAATCATTGTCATATTAGCATTCAGCACCACTCTAATTACAGGACATATAAGAGGTATACCAAATGACATGCTACAACAAGGGAATCAAAAGAGTTTGGTCAAGACAGAAGTAAAATTATTCCTTTATTACTGTACTTGGCACCCCTTAGATGTGTCTGTTGCTTGCATGTTTACATATGACTGAGTTATGCAGATAGCATAAAATATAACTTTGCAACATGGCAAGTGTGGGTATAGGATGAGAGAGGAAAGAGCAGTGGGAAGAGTGAAAAGCCTATTTCCTACGTAATTTAAGAACATGCATAATTTAAAGTAGGTGACTAATTTCCTAGAATTCACTACAACTCTCTGCATGTTTAAAATTAAGTACTTGGATGATTAAGTACTTTGCTGGATCAGGGCCCTATTAGAACCATGAACTCTCATAGGATCTATTGCTGATGATTAATCATGAAATTTTAGGCAAGTCATTTAACTTCTTTGTCAGGTTTACCCACCCATAAAATGCTCCTTCATGTTATGGGGAGTATTATAAAAATGCTTGTCAAGTATTTGGAGATCCTAGACTGAAATCTGCTACATGCAAAGTGAAAGTATGAAGTATAATGCATGTGCACTGGGCTCACAGATGTTTGGTTTTCTGTAAATTAGCAAGTTAGCAAGATCGCTTTCATAAGGCCCCCATAGCTATTGAAAAGGCAAAAAGCAAAAATAATCCTTAGCATTAATCTCGGTCAATAATAGGCTCATTTCTTGAATGCCAGGTACTACTCATCTCTTCCCCTCCCCCACTCTCCATATGCCACTACTTACTTTGCTCTGCAATTGGGCAAGAGATTATATTGGCTGGCACCAGATAGGCACATGTGCTACCTGAATAGTATATCCATATGTAACACCTGCTTCCAAAACCTGGAGTTTTTGGTTGCTAGCTCTAGATCTGTTCTTTTAACAGTTTGTGGAGTAGAAAGGGAAGAGAAGTGATAGGCAGGGAGTTGTTGCTGTTTCTAATATTAGACAGCATGTCTTTTTTTTTGTTGATATTCAGTAGTTTCCTTGAATTTCCAGTACCTATGGTATGTACTTATAGCACCCTGAATTGACACTGTTAAGAGGAAACCTCAGAATGAAAGAGAAGTGACACTTTCCCCTTGTATAAAATAGTGGAATGACTCATCAGGAAAATAAAACTGTCACAGTCAGCAAGGTTTTTTCTACAAAGGCTGGTATATATAATAACATTAAAATACAAAACAAAAACAGAAAGTAAGAGAGAAAAATCTTCCTATATTTGTAGACTAGTTTGTTTCCATTGGCTGTAGGGCTCTGCCTTCCCAACGGCATTATATTGAATTCAACATGCATCTGACACAAAGCGATGCTGGCAAGAACCTGAAACTTAATTCTGAGCAGAGACACATGCCAAAAGTGGAGTCCCCTGGGTCAGTATGTACTGACTCTTGTGTCTACCACTGCCTAGTAAAATTCACCCCTCTGCATGTGGCTGATGAACAACCTTTGTACCACTTCAAAATAAAGTGTGAAACCACCAATTCCTCACTCACTGCCCTCCCACTCCATCCTCCAACCTAAGTGGAGTATATCTCACCTGCAGCTGAGGATCTGTTAATTTTTTATGTTGCTATATTGCCCAACCCACTTAGTCCCTTCTCAGGGCAATCAGTGCTGTTGAAATACATAGAAACAAGCAGCCCTTTCCAGAAAAACATGAGGAAAGGTACTATCATCACCATGCTGCCCACTTTGCCTGTATGCTGCCTCTCTCTCCCCATCCTCCCTCCAATTATTGGCCACTTTTTTTGTTTTCAGTGTAACAGGAGAAGCAGGAACAAGAAAGAGGAGGAGAGTCAAGGGAGTGAGGACATGCAAGTTAGGAAGAATGAGTCTGCCCATAGTGGAGCATGGAAGGGTAAATCAGACATTAGAACAAATAAACTATTAGCAGAGATAACTAACCATCTGGCATTCACATGGAAAAGGATCATTTTAGGAGCTCACGGGAGTCTATAAAATATATTTTTAAATTATTGATCAAAATTGATCAAAAGTCATGGACTATAACTAAACAAAGTAAATAAGATCTCAATGGGTACATCAACGTGTGCAACTAATTTGAAGCCATTGCACCTGGGAATAGTTTACTGTGGCTCAAACTGCTCCAAAGTTTGACTCTACACATGCACCCAAGGGAGCAGCAATTTGAGCCAAGATAGAGCAGTTTACACCAGGGCTGCTCCTGCCCTGCTGGCAGGTGCTTGGGGAATCAGTTTTGGGCTCCAAGTGGCAGTGGAGAGCAGCAGAGGGGCTGGCTGGGTCATGACGGTGCTGAAAGTATGAAGCCATGTGACTAGGTGGTAAGCAGGAATCTGGTTCCTGGCTGGCTGGGCTGACCAGGTGCAATATATGCCGATGGTCAGCATCTACACATGCGTTTAATCACAGTTACTTACCCTGCCATAGGTTAGTACTGTTGGTGACAGTACTATCTTATGGCAGTGTTAACTAGTTTACTGCAGCCTAATAGGATTGCACGTGTAGATGGTGACACTTTACTCCACAGCTAATTAGTCTACTCCGTGGTTAAGCACATGTGTAGCCACAGCCAGTACGTATCCAATTTCACCCCCTCCACATGCATAACTCTTTTGTGGCATCAGAACAAACTTCTTTCCGTTGGCCAAACAACACCACTTCTCTGTCCAAAAGGAGGCTTCCGCTGCTGCCTGGCACCTATCAGAGAAGCATGAAGCTACCTCTGTGCTTTCCCCTAGCTACTGTGGCCTCTTCACCAGCTGAGCTTTCCCACAATTAACTTCCCACCCTATCAACTTCCATATAGATCTAACAGGAGTCTCACAGATCTGTTAGTTCTTTAAGTGGCAGAAAGGGCCTTGTGTAGATGGGGCTGATGACATACATTTTAGAAGTTGAATAGACTCTGCCTGGTATTAAAATGTATTTTATGGGAACAAAATACAACAAAATAAATTGCTGTCTTACTCTGGTTGAGGTGATCACAAAGCAAAAACAAAAACAACAAATACCTTGTCTCATGCATTTTTTGGAGCATCACAGCTGCAACAGCACTCCAGCCTTACAGGTTGGGGATGCCTTTTTAATGGCTCAGAATCTGTTGTGGTTGATACAATTTGCAAGTTCTTTATTTATTTCCTCCTTTTTTTTTCAAGTGACGACTCAGTGACCTACCAAATGCCATGGGCATGTAGAAGGTTAGGGACTGGAGGTTTTTTTTTAATATATATAATCAAGTGCTCTGTTGGTTTCATTGTTCTATTAGTGAACACACATCTATCTATTCTCTCTCTATTTACTTTATGCTGCATGCAGTCCTGGAACTTGTTTGTTGTTCAGTTTAATGTTGCTGCTAAAAAACCCACTGAGGTTGCAAAACAATAATTTTTTACTTACACATAGCACTTTTGAAGCACCTACTACTAACAGAATTGTGTTTAACTATATATTTATGAGGCTGAAACTGTCTCATATGAAGGCTTGGAGGGATTATACTGCTTTTCATTGACTGGTTCTTTCTTAGGGCCTGATTCAGCCACCTTTACCGTCTCCTGAGTACCCTTTATTTTCATGAATAAGTGCTTCACTAGTAGACTCTTAGGTTCCAGCCTGGTAACTTTTAAAATACTGATGCTTTCACTCTTTAAAATAATTATGTTATTCTGCTAACTGATTAACACAGGACTGTTGTAAGCTATGAAAAAGTCTGGCAGTTTGGCTGAAGGGCAACTGATAGGGCCTGAATGGGAGGGAAGAATGCTGGCTGGAATTACTGAACCATTCTTCCTTGGATATGACACTACTTTGTGTCCCAAAGGCACTGCTGTAGGCTAGTAAGAGTCATGCAACTCTTTAACTTTATTGCAGCGTTGTAGAGAAACTGATAAAAGAGAATGAAAGAAGTATTCAAACAATTTGGAACAGCACTGGGAATGCTGTTAAAAATACAAAAACCCTTGAAATCAATACTCAATACATTCACTAGACTCTTTCTCTTAGCTTTCTCTTAGGGTCAGTATTATTGGGATGGAAAATAAAATCTAGAAGGAAATCAATGTAAACTATAAAAGGGAGAATTCTTATCTACACTATATTGCTAGTATCTACACCTAAATTTAGTGTGAAAAGCTGAACAGAAAATAGTATCTTATTTATAAGGAAGGAAGAAAAATTACAAAATTTAAGCTTTTTATATAATATAGTTTAGGTATAAGGGTCAGCATTGTATAGACATAGAATAAGACAGAATTTGACTCTGTTTTTCTTTTCTTTTCTTTTTTACACCTATGCAGTTCCTCAGCCCTTTAAGGTCTGAGGACTGAAAACTAAAAATAAAAAAAAATCTGTTGTAGAGACATTTCTGTCTTAACCAGAAGCAGGAAATACTGGATATCTCACCGGAAAGTCTGTTTTCATGAGATTTCCAGCCTAATTTTACAGACCCAAGGTTTGTGGATAAACATCTAAAGTCTTGAGGGTTTACCTGATCTGTGGTTTATCAATCTAGTGTTCTTACTGATACATAAGCACCAGCCACAGGGGTCTACCAAACAGAGGAAATTAATTTGTAATTAAATAAGAATAGCTCACTCAGGACATTTTAACAATCAAGACAGGTTAGAATATGCTGCTGTTGCCAAAGAGGAAATATGTACGCTAGGTATGGGAATATTGCCCAAATTTTGCTGGCTCTAGGAGCTTATTGTGGAGGAGCTAAAATTACTTTTATGTTAAGCATTTCAGATGCAGTCAATAGGGAAGGATGATAACAGCCTTAAAAGTACAAACCATTTTTTTTATTGCAAGATAAACTCCAAAGACCCAATTCAATTAAATTAATAGAAATAATTTGTGGGAGGCCAATAACTTGCCAGAAGTTTTCTTTTTTCTGTTTTTTTCCTAGAATTTGGAGTAGATTTCATATACTTGATATTAGAATATACTGAAGCTGTTTTACATAGGTATTAAGTAGCATGCAGCGAGGTTGCATAAACATTCAGTTATTTAGTAGTAGGTGATGAACATGAAGAAGTTTGAATTCAGCTATTTTTCATTATGTTCATCTGAACTGAACCTGGCCATCTCTTTGCTCCATTGCAATACACACTTCTGTGGAGGGTTGGGTTCATTTGAAAAACACCAAAAAACAACTCTCCTCCCCCCAAAAAGGCAAAACAAAACAACACCCCCCTCAGACTCTCCACATCACAGGAGATGGTGGTGTTTTGACATTGGCTTTCGTCCTGAATTGCAACTACCAATGGAAATACCAGAACTGCATGGGACACAAACATTGCCTATGATGAAAAATATGAAGAATTTTGATTCAGAAATATTGAAATGAAACATTTTGACATTTTTAATAACCATTTCCATATTCCCAAATTGGAATATTTCA
>NW_017729026.1:23339766-23344426 GCF_001723915.1 Gavialis gangeticus
TGTTGGTGTTTTGACATTGGCTTTCGTCCTGAATTGCAACTACCAATGGAAATACCAGAACTGCATGGGACACAAACATTGCCTATGATGAAAAATATGAAGAATTTTGATTCAGAAATATTGAAATGAAACATTTTGACATTTTTAATAACCATTTCCATATTCCCAAATTGGAATATTTCAACGTGTTTAGACAACTGGCAGAAATTCAGCTGTGGTGACCACTGCTGATCACGAGAGACCATAGGAGAGTATGCAAAAATATCTAGGTCAGGCTTGAGGTCCATAGAGAGAACTGAGAAAAGGTGAACCCAGAACTAACTTTTCTAAAGGCATAGTGGGTTTATCCAAAGGAGGGATTTCAAAATTACTCCATGCCCTGGGATAGTTCTACACTCAGGGCTCCTCATTTTGAATCCACAGAGCCACTGACTGTAGCACTGGTGGCAGTGCCAGGGTAAGCGGGAGCAGCAGCAGGGCTTGAGGCAGCAGGGACAGTGGAGTAAATGGCTGTGGGTCAAATGGACAGTTGCAACAGCAGACAAAAGGCAAAAATAGCAGTGGGGATTGGAGAAGTGGTTGCAGGGCAATTGGGACTCAGTCCATGTTTGACTCCTTGGCAATGACAGCCATGTGGAGCAGGACCATGGGATCATGGATTCCACTGCTAGCCCTGTCCTCCACTTGCCCCCTCCCAAAAGTTTCCAGCAGGACCAGATGAGGCCATAGGCAGCCTGTTTACAACCCTGGAATAAAGATTAACGTTGACCCAACCTAACAGTATGTCAAGAAATTAAAATGAAGAGGCTTATTCTGATATAAAATTTCCTGTAGAAAGTGTCTAAATCCCTTTTTTGACTGAGCCCAATTTTATGACAGGGTCATGGATAATATAAAATCCCACTGACATATTTTTAATTAGAATTAGCCAAGAAAATAAATTTCTGTTCCATGACAAATGTTGAGGTTATGGTATTATTTTCCCATCCTGATGCAGAGCAATATTATTCTTTGAACTGAAATCCTGATCATTTTGGAAAATAGTGCTTTGAAAAGGAATAATGTGCCAGGAGATTCCCCTGATAAAATTGCCATTCTTTTCAATTTTACTGCTTCTGTGAACAGTAAGGAAACTGCTTTATTGCTGCTATCCATTGGTGGGCACTAATGAAAACAAATAGGATATCATATTAAGACAACCATGGTCAGGGTTTTCAGAGTTCATAGCATCATAGGAATGTAAGGGTAGAAGGGACTTCATAAGGTTATCTGGTCCAGCCCCCTGCTCAAGGCAGGACCTCCCTGACTAAACCATCCCAGCCAAGTGTCTATCTAACCTGGACTTGGAAATTTTCTGTAGTTCCCAATTCTGAGACAGTTCTGCCATACAGACACCCATGGGTTCAGGTACTCCAAGCGTTCCAGTACTTGCTGGGAGCTGAGACCCCAAGCTGAAAAAGTTGGGGAGCCAACTGGCTCAGGAAGCTCTGCAGCCTAAACTTGCTGGGCATTTGGACTCTGGTAGTCCTGAGGTCCTGACTGAAGCAGACCTTCAAACAGGATGCTGGTGAGACAGTTTGGTGAATTGGCAGGAACTCAAGCAGGTTCCCAATGGGAAAACTGCCTAGCAAGTAAGCTGCAAAAGTGGCCTGGGAGGCATGGTTCTATTAAAGGGAAAAAATCAACAGGTAAAATTCTGCAAAACATTTCACTTCCAGTGAATCAGCATTTTTCTGTGGGAAAAAATGCTAATGTAAATGGACACAAACCAAGATTGTTCAGATCTGTTTGGAGTTCATTCAGACATAACATTTGCACCCTTAACAAAAAACTAGGCTATTTCCTTGTCAGTTTTCACCTGAGGAATCAAGCAGTTCCTGTTTATCATTACAGGATTGTAATCTGCATTTCTTTCCAGGATAATGGCAATATATATTTAAAAATTGATTTCACACAAAATTAAAAGGATTTTAAATTTAAAATTAAAATTGATTTCACACAAAATACAAAAAGTGAAGGGAAAAACAGCACATGAACATGTTCCTAAATGATTCCAGCATTCACTAATGACATTGCAAAATGGTTTTTGTTATGAACTTCTGTTTTCCATCATTCATAATCCTCTCAGAAATACCTCCCTAGCCCTGAAGCCTTTCAGACTTTGAGCCAGAAGATCCCCAGCTGCTGTAAATCAGTACTGGAGTTGAAGGAACCATGACAATTTACATCAGCTGAAGGTCTGGCTTTTTGCCTTCATCCAACAGCGATTTTTTTGGTAGGTTGAAGAAAATCTTATCAGTCATTTTAGAATGATAAAAGTATGAACACATATGAGGGGGATAGGAGGTGGAGGTGGGGGATTCTGCTTCCCTTTGAAGCCATTTATGGCAGTTTTCTAGCCATTTTTGTGGTGTTTTATACATTTTCATGCAAATAGCAATTCTACTGGTCCTGCTGTGTGGACCTGTAAGTGTAAAGGAAAGGCAGATGGTAAAATTACACATTATACTTAGGTCATACTAAGTCTGTGGACCGTTAAGCGGTGTTAAAATTAGAATGTGCTGTGAGCAGTTACAGCTTAGGAGTTAATACCATTTCTCGCTTGCATATCCCTCACTCACTTGCCACTAGATGGCTGGCAAGCAGGGGCATGGCTAGGAGCTGGACACCTGGGGCGCTTGTACACATGATGTGAAATTAGCCTTTAAGCAATTTAATTGCTCTTTTTTTACCAGTTTAATGGTGTCACAGTTTGCACCTGTAGCAGTGTACTATGCTTCAATTTTGTCATGCTGTACATGTGCAGCAGTGTATTTTGATTTAAATAGTATCATAGTATCATAGTATCATAGTGCTTAGGGCCAGAAGGGACCTAAACAGATCATCAGGTCCGACTCCCCTCCCCAGGCAGGAAAAGGTGCTGGGGTCATAACACCCCAGCCAATTATCTATCCAGCCTCCTCTTGAAGACCCCCAAGGTAGCCCATTCCAGAGCCTGGCAGCCCTAACCATAAAGTAATGCCTCATGAGTGACTCACAAATGACAAGTAAAACCCATCCAATGTATTTTAGTTTGCTACATAACAAGCTGCAACAATACATCCAGGGAAGGCTGCACGACAAGTCATGGGGTGCTGGAAGCCCAGGTGTGCTCAGGGAAGCTTGGGCTTGGTGGGCTTCCAGCACTGTCCCCACTGCCTTCTCCAGCTGCCAGCACAACCAGTCACCCTCCTGATGCCTTTCTATGCTGCCCCAGAGAAAAGCCAGCCCATTCCTGGGTAGTCCCAGACAGCGAGAAGGCAGTGGGCATGGTACATGGGGTGATGGAAGCCTGCCAAGCCTGAGCTTCCCTGAGCACATCCGGGTTTCCAGCGCCTCAGCACCTGTACAGCTAGCACCCCACCTGGGTGACCCTGGGGTGCTGCTGCTGTGCAGGGAAGCACTGGGACCCCCCAACAGCTCAGGGGCTGCACAACCCAGCAGCAGCTCATGTGGGCAGGCTCTGCTAAGAAAAAAAAAGGTGGTGAGGGGCCTGCTTTTTTTTCTTTTTTCTGGAGAAGCCTGCCCACCTCTCCCACAGCCAGGGGGCGAGCTGCCAGCAGGGACCTCAGTCCTTCCCTCCATAGTGGTTTCATAGATTTCATAGACATTAGGGCTGGAAGGGACCTCAGAAGATCATCAAGTCCATCCCCCAGCCCAAGGGGCAGGAAGTCAGCTAGGATCATAGGATCCCAGCAAGATAAGCATCCAATTTGCTCTTGAAGGTGTTCAATGTAGGTGCTTGAACCACCTCCGATGGCAGGCTGTTCCAGACCTTGGGAGCTTGGACAGTAAAGAAATTCTTCCTTATGTCCAGCCTGAAATGGTCTTGCAGTAGTTTATAACTGTTTGACCTTGTCATCCCTTGGGGCGCTCTGGTGAACAAACGTTTCCCCAGATACTGGTGGTCACCCCTGATAAACTTATAGGTGGCCATCAGATCACCCCTGAGCCTGCACTTTTCCAGGCTAAAGAGCCCCATGGCTCTCAGCCTGTCATCGTAAGGTCTATTTTTCTGACCTCTGATCATGCACAGGGCTCTTCTCGGGACTCTCTCAAGCTTCTCCACATCCTTTTTGAATTGTGGAGCCCAAAACTGGATGCAGTACTCCAGCTGCAGCCCATCTGGGCAGCCCTGAGGGATGCCACCACCACAGAGGGAAGGACCAGGGTCCCCCACAGCTCAGGGGCTGCCCAGCCCACTGGCAACTCACCCCCTGGCCACAGGAGATGTGGGCAGGCTCCAGGAGAAAAAAAAAGTATCAGGCCCCTCACCATGTTTGTTTGTTTGCTTTGGTTTTTTTTTCATGGAGCCTGCCCACACAAGCTGCTGCCAGGTTGTGCAGCCAGTCCAGTACTTCCCTCCATGGTGGTGGCACCCCACAGGTCTGTGTGGGTGGGCTGCTAGTGGGTGGGTGCCATCCAGAGGATGCTACTGCTGTGAAGGGAAGGACCAGGCCTCGCACTGCTCAGGGCCTGCCAGCAGCTTGCCCCCTGGCCATGTAAGAGGTGGGCACACTCTGGGGAGAGAAAAAAAAAGATTGGGCCCCTTGCCGCTTCTTTTCTTTTTTTTGTGGTAGAGTCTGCTCATGGCTGGGTGCGGGGGGGGGGGGGGGGAAAA
>NW_017729026.1:23349426-23353848 GCF_001723915.1 Gavialis gangeticus
GGGGGGCATAACTGCCAGCGGGCTGTCACTGTTCCCTAACAGTTATGGAAGTCCCGAAATTGAAACAGTGGGTTTTAATTCACACAAAAAACAAGCAATTAAAAACCCACCATTTCAATTTAGGGAGAACTAAACCCCTATCACATGTACAAGCGGCCCTGGGCTCTAGCCCTGCACTGAGTGGCAGGGGTGGGCTGGGAGCATTGCACCCTGGGATTCTGGAGGACTGAAAATTGTAGCACTGATAATATGTGCTGATAGTGTGCTGTTTTCTCCTTGTGGCGCAGACTGAAGTTACCCTTATATAAACTAGGAAGGACAGCCCAAAATTAACCCTCACCTAAAGTGGCATAACTTTCAGATGCTCAGAGGGTCTTAGCATGGTGAAGTGGAGGCTAGGAGATAAGACTCTGCAATCTCTGATTACAATCTTGGAACAGGGGGCTTGGAACTCCCTGCTGCTGGGACAGGGGGACATCATCCCTGCCTGGGATCTAGTGGAGGATTCCACCCTGGTAGCAGGCAGCTCCCAGAGGCAGGGAGTAACCTCCCACCACCTGGTGGCCTGCTGACTGTAAGCAAATTTGCTCCTGGTCAGGCATCTACAAAGCCATACTGTGCAGTAACTACTCGGAAGTAAATTTGCTACTTGCATTTGCAGGTAGCAAATTTACTCACAATTAGCAAGGTTTACTGCACAGTCAGCATGTGCACATGTAGATGCACACACTTACTATGCAGTAAACTACACTGCTTTACAGTAAAGTGTCTCATATAGATGCACCCAGCATTATCCAGACCTTTTTGAAGCTAACCCCTGGCCAGCTTAGAGGGAGATATCTGGGTCCAGGAGGAAATAAGCAAGCTAGATGGTCTGACAGTGAAATGAAGGCTGCCCTGTAAGGAAACAGGCCTTGTGCTCTAGCCTGGATCCTTGCTCCCCCAGGACAGAAATTTCCTCACTGCACTGATATACTCTGAACCCACTTTGTTGAGTGACTATTAAGTGCTTATCTTAATAAAGAGTGCAGAAGGGGAGACTGGATAGTGCCTGTCCTGTGGCATAGTATTTAGAGAACTATGCTAAGACTTCAGAAATAGAAATTCTAACTCTTAGATAATGGGGACCTACAACATGGGGCTCCTGTTTCTTGGGCAAGTACCTTAACCACTCAGCTATTTGGATTAACACATGGGAGTTGGGTGCACAAGGAATTTAAGCCTGGGTTTCCTGGACCCAGGATGCTGTGCTGGGGACATGAACTTGTTCAGATGTTAGGTACTTATCAGGCGCAGGGGTCATAAATGTGTGAGAGGCCCCTTTTCCAGGTGCCGGGGCAGGTGGTAACATGCAGCCTGAAGACAAAGGGAGCCCTATGGTATGAGCTGGGGTTTTCCCTGTCAGGGGATTTTATATCTTGCAGCACTGTTGGTCCCATACCAAGCCCAGTCACTGAGGGGAAGGGGAAGAAGAAGGGGAGGCAGGATTGCGTCCCCTGTGCCAAGTGTGGCAATACTATTTTCCCTACTCCTTCCCCAATTAGCAAGTTGACAAATGCGGAAAAGGATGAGGTAGGAACCTGGCCCACCCCTATAGCACGGATTTGTAGTGCTATGATGCCATAAAGTGCACTCTGGCTATAGTATTGATCTTAAGGTTGCCCTCAAACCCACACTTGCCAACCACCTACACTATAAAAATCTCACACATTAGACCTCTGGAGTCCAGCCCACCTCTGAAACCTCTGATGAACTTGCATGTATACGGTCAATTCTTGTTTGCCTATGTTAGGAAATTATCCAGATGCTGCAAGCATCTAATGCAAGAAGTTTATAGTAGCAATCCTAGAATTTCCTGTTCCTAATATGTGCTTCTCTGCATTATACTTTCTCTTTCTGTTGCCTAAGGGTAGAGACAAGCTCAGAAGGCAAACCAGGGATTCTGTAGACTGATTCCTAGGAAGGCTCCAGAAGGGAGGCTTAGATATGTATTAGTTGTGGGTTCAAGAAATAAGATTTATAATGTGTCTAAAATGTATGATATAGACAGAGAGAAGAGGGGTATCTAGTTCAAGGTCTGACACTAGGGGATGCATCCAGATGAGCTTGCACATACAGTTTGCAGTGCCTCAGCTATCTGAGGCACCACAAAGTTCATGTGGTGCAAGTGCAACCATTTTTCCCACTGCTAATTTGTAGTCTGCCACTAAAATTTGCTGCTGGGAGATCTTGGTGTCAAAAAAAACAAGCGCAAAAAAAAGGGGGGGGGCACGGCACACGCTCCAAGAGTGTGCACTGGCAGGCACAGAGGCTTGCTTCTCCAAGGAAACCCCTCCTTCTAGTTGGTCCCTGATTCTTCCAGCATGCTGGGAGCTGGGAGGAGTGGGGAAACAGCCATTTCCCAAAAAAGGGGCATTTTGCCCCATAGCAAACAGCATGTGCAGGGGTGTGCATGGCAGCAAAAAGCAGCGGCACAAATTTGTGAGGGCATTTAACACATAAAGATGTTGTTTAACCTCAGGTTAAACCCTAAATATAGTTGTAGACATACTCATGTCTGTTGTAATATAAGCACCTGCTGGGCACAAGGCCATGGCTTCTCTGGTGCTGTTTTATCTAACTTCCCACCACTCCCTAAAGTATACCTTTAAATATGACTTTTATAGCTCTTCACTAAAACCCGTGAAAATTGAAATATTTCAGTCTTTATATAAAGGGCTTTGAAAACTCTTTTTTTTTTGTGAGAATAAAGTATGGCATGCCCAAACACTTGTTGTCAAAATCTTATTTCTTAACAAAGCCTGTCCACTATATTTAAAACAGAGTCTTCCCCTATCCAAAGCCAATAGAACAGATCTTTTCTGGTACACTCTAGCTTGCTGTTGATGACAGCATTTCCTGTTATTGTCAAGGAGTCATATGCCAACTTCCATGTAATATTTGTGGAGTGGTGGCACTACAAATGTTTTTTCAGGTGTGAAGTCACTGTTTGTCATACTGAATATTCATACAGGATGCAAGTGGTTTCTTCAACCTGGTGCCATTTGTTTGTTTGTTCAAATCATGACTGAACCGACAACTCCTTTTGTAATAACGATGCAGCTGGGAAGCGGGAAAAGGAACTCAAAAATGTTTGTTTTCTAATAGGAAATGCTCAGAAAACCTGAGATTTTGTGAATTTATTGTATTCAAGTAGGATAGACTGAGGGGTACAGGAGAGTGTGAGTTCAAGGACTTAGTGATAGAAAAAGATTTCCTTTTGTTGAAAGAATGTGACAGAACATTCCTCTGAAGAATATTTGTCTGGTGATTTCAAGGACCCTGCAAAAAAAGCCAGCATTAGAGAGCCACCCACACAAAATAGAAGGGTAACAGCTGCATGACAACATTAATGTGGTTAATGGCTGTAAATACAGTGTAGTGTTATGAAAAGGTCACTGTGAGAGGGTATCCTGCTGTGCCTGAGCTTATGCAGGTGCTGTGGGTGTATTCACAAAAATATAATATCATTGATGGTAGGGAATTATTAGGTCATTTAGTCCAGCCTCTTATGTCAACCAGAATGGAATTCTGCATCCCTTAAACTTATTTGAACTTGACTTAAATGCTTCTCTAGAGGCAAGCTTGCTGTAGTTGCTTCATGGTGTGAAAATTGATTCCACTCTCTGATTGTTACCATCAGGAGATTATTTGACTTTGTGTTTTTGAATATGAAACTGTCTTTTGTTAACAAGCATGTTTTGCCTCTAATGTTTAATGCAAAGTTTCCTATAATAGTTCTTCAATTAGTACAGGCAACCCCCACTTTACTTTGTTTTGCTTAGCAATATTTCACTATAACGCTCATTTTAAATTGATACCTGATTTCATTTAGTGCTCGGCGAGTTTTGTTATAATGCTCACAGTCGCCATCTTGGGTCATTAAAAACACTTGTGGTTACCAGCTTGGATCGTCAAATAGTTTCAGTTTCACTTAACACTCAATTCACTTAATGCTGTTTTTCAGGAATCAATGAAGAGCGCTAAGCAGGGTCTACATGAGATGCTTTACCATGCAGTTGTGTAATTGTGTGGTAAAGCATCAGCATGGCTGCATCTACACAAGAGGCTGACTGTGCAGTCATTACTGTGCAGTCATTTAGTACTTGAAAAAGACGTTCATCAGCACTACTGTGCAGTAACTCAGGTTATGGTATAAACCTGTACTAAACCAGTACCAAATGTACTGGTGCTACAGGTTATGGTATAAACAAATACTAAATAACTGTGCAGTAACCCAAGTTACAGTGCGGTCCAGCCTGCCATTTCCATTGGCAGCCTGTCAATCACTCTGTAGGGACTCTGGGGACCTGTGCCACCTGATGCCTGCCTTTGGCCATTTGGTATTGTAGTAGTGGCCCCAGGCCAGGTGCAGTAGCCTGC
>NW_017729026.1:23358848-23368093 GCF_001723915.1 Gavialis gangeticus
AGGGACTCCGGGGACCTGTGCCACCTGATGCCTGCCTTTGGCCATTTGGTATTGTAGTAGTGGCCCCAGGCCAGGTGCAGTAGCCTGCCTGGACCCTGGCACTGGCTCCCAGTCCAGCCCCACCACTTGCCTGCCTGTCTCACACCGTGCCTGTATGCGGTGCGCTGCAGGCATCTGTCCAGATCCAGACTCTTGCCTACAGCCCCTGAGGGCTGTTGAGAGAGCCATGATGGTGTTGTGTCTGATGCCACACACCACCTCCCAGGGGCCTGACTAGTCCCAGGATGAGACCTCAGACCTCGTTGCACTGTGGGGCAAAGCTGAGATCCAGAGACAGTTTTCCTTAGGGGGCAGGTGCTCCAACATGCACATCTATGAGGGCCTGGTGGCCCATATGAGGGAGTGTGGGCATAGCTGGTTGATGTGCCAGTGCTGCATAAGGTCAAGGCCCCGTAGGCACAGTGGGTCCATGTAACCAGCTACAACTGCCAGGTGGGTGCTGACCACAGGACCATGCCCTTTATGCAGCAGCTGGATTCCATCCTCACACTGTGGGACCCTGGATGGAACCGTGTCATGTTTTCTAGCATGGGTGGCCTGCCAGAGCCTGCACGGCAGTCTGACAGTGGCAGTGAGCCATCAGTGGAGTGAGGGCTCCTCAGGGCCCCAGAAGCCTGTCCCACCATAGTCCCTGCTCCTGGCATCGTTCAGCAGCTATTGCAACCTGGGACAATGCCTGCCCCACCAGTTCCAGGTGTGTAGACCTGCTCAGGATACCAGCCCAGGAATGGAACTGCCCACCTTCATGAGCTCCAGCTTCTCCCCAGAGGGGGCCCAAGGTGCTGTGCCTCTGCACCTCAGGTTGCCACTAGGAGCCACACATCATCGCTGCTAAGTGGCGACAGATTTGGGCCATCAAGCATGTCCAAATCACACCCACCCAGTAAGCCCTAAATTGGGAGGAGGTCCATTCCCTCCACTCATCTCCCCTCCACTCTCCAATCCTGCCCCTGCCCCTGTCCCTGGTAGCTGTCCCTGGCTGAGCTCCCCTCTGGCCCCTGGAGTTCCCCACAACAGCACACAGGGAGGTGGGCAGCAGTGCAAAACATCAGTGAGCAGCCAATGCCCCCTTAGCTAAGCAGCCATGGGCCTCACCTGCAGAGAAATGTGTCAATACTGGTGGCAATGTTCTTGACTGTGGGGGGCAGTAATATGGAGCATAGGCACAGGTTGCAGGGGAAGCGTGGGCTTGCTCACCACACTGTCAAAGCTCAGGGTCCCATGCCAAGTTCTCAGGTGCAGCTGGGGCACCATGGCAAGCAGCAGCAGCAGCAGCAGCAGGGTATAGTGGATTGGGCATCTCTCAGTTCATGCAAACAGCTTGTCATGGTGCACCCAGGACATTCTTACCAGGGCCATGCTTGGGGCACAGGGCCAGCGGTGGGGGGTGGGCGAGGACGTTGTCTTGGGATGGTTCTCTGGAGAGACCCACTGGGGAAAGGGCAGGGACACCACCACATCTACATCTTAGTCAGCTGAGAGCCCCTTGCTGACCTGAGCATGGGCATCGTGGGCCTGGCAGCAACAGAGAAGATGACCTGGCCTGCAGAAGAAGTGTGAGGTGGGTCTGGTGCTGCCAGGAGCCAGGCCTGTTCCAGTCTGGGAAGGGGGCAGGAAGGCAGGCTTCCTGCAGCAAGCAACCAGCAGCCCCCCTGCCCCTGTGGAGTGAGTGAGGACTGGGGGCTTGGATGGTGGCTTCCTGTGCCAGGGTCTGCCTGGCTGACTTACCATAGTCACTGGGCACCTGTGCGAGCAAAACCCTTGATCCGAGGCTGGGCAAACTCTCACAAACAACTTCTTTCCCTTGGCTCTGCAGGTCCAGCAGCTGCACGTGGGGCAGAGGAACCTGCTCCCAGCAGGGATGCACTGTCAGGGTCACTGATAGTCTCAGTTGGGGCCCTCCATAAGTGCTTTTCTGGTAGGAGTGGACCCAGGACCAGACACATGTGCTGGACCAGCTGGTCACTGCGATGGAGGAGTGGCTGGTAGACTCAGAGGCCTGACACTTGGAAAACACTCTGAGGGAGTGGCAGAGGGACAGGACAGACTGGACATTCCAGCACAGGCTCCTGGCCCTTGAGGAGAGGCACATCAGCATCCTCAAGAGTATGGTGGAGGCTGAGGAGCAGCAGACCACCATGGTGGCCAGGGCAGTGGAAGCCATAGAGGAGGACTACCAGGTGCTGGACACTATCCTGGCGGTCACCTTCATTCTACTCACTATCCTGTCTTTGGCCCTAGCCCTAGTGCCCCCTAGCAGCTTCCTGCCACCCAGTGGGCTTAGGCTAAGGTGCAGTAGTGCTTCCTGTGGCCAGGTCCCCCTGCTCTAGCACCTGTCTTGGATCCTCACCAGCCAGCCCCCTTTCCTGGGCTCCTGCTGCCCACCCCAGCTCCATGCATCTCCAGAGCAAAAGGCACAGTGGGGACCAGCACCACAGTGGGAAAAGCCCTGGTGGCCCTGGCCCCAGGCTGAAGAAACAGGAGATGAGTGTGCTGGCAGAACAGTGGCCACCTTTGCCCCTGAGCTAGCCTTCCATACCATGACCCTGCTGCAGTGTGTGCACCCTCAGTGGTGCGGCCAGAAGCCAGGGTGCTGGGTACCTGTCCCCAGGCTCTTCCTTGTGGGTGCCCCCACCCTACTGTCCACCACCCCGGGAGGGCACACAGAGCACTGTACATAGTTTGCACAGGGAAGGGGGTGCTTTATAAACAGTGATTGAAGTGGTTGGTGTTGGGACTCTGTGGTCAGGGGGAGGGGCTCTGTTGCTTGGGAGGGAGTGGGGTGGGGTCTGCTTGGGGTGGGGTGGGTTCTATGTTTGTGGAGGGGAATAAAGTGTTTCCAGAAAATTGTCCACAATGACTGTGGTGCTGGGGATGCATAGTGGAGCTGGGGTCCATGGCCAGTAGTGCTGTGTGTAATGGCACCGTTCCATTTCAACTTGAGTTTCGAGGTTTTGACGGAACAGCATTTTGTTTCAAATTTCATTTTGATTTGAAACAGCTGTTCCATTTTGCTTTGTTGAAACAGTGAGGTTGTTTCGATGCTGTTTCGAGGTTTCGAGGTTGACTTCCCATTCCCAGCTCGATCTAGTGCAGGGGATGGGAAGTCAACCAGCTGGGCTGACCTCCCCTTCCCAGTCCAATCATAGCACTGGGGATGGGAACTCAGCCCAGCTGGGCTGATTTCCCATCCCTAGCTTGATGGCATGGCTGGGGAGGGGAACTGAGCCCGGGCTCAGTTCCCTTCCCCTGTGCTGTGGCTGGCTTCCTGCAGCCCAGCAGTGGAAGATGGAGAGAGCTAGGGCTGCTCTCCCAGCTGGTGCTGGGAGTGCAGCCCTGGTTCTCCCCTGTCTCCCACCACCTCACTGCTGGCTGCTTTGAAACATGAAACATTTTTAAACTTTTGAAATGTTTTGACTAGCCTCATTTTGTTTTGAGGCTGTTTCAAAGCCTTTAATTTCAATTTGATTTCACTGTTTTGAGCTTAAAATGAGTCAAAACTGTCAAATTGAAACAGCCGGCAAAATTTCACACACCCCTAATGACCAGCTGTCCAAGTGGCCTACAGCAGGGAGTGCAGGAGCAGGTGGTCTGCCAGTGCCTCCACATCCAGTGCCCTGGTCCCCACTGCTGGGTGTGTGGCTCGCCTGTGGCCTGGTGGGGGTAGCCTATCACTGTCACTGCCACTGCAGCTGGTGCTCCTGGTGCCAGGTGTCCTCTGCCTACTGTGTCTGCTCCACCCAAGCCACATGGAAGAGTTCTCTCCAGGCCTCACAGATGTTATGCATCACAAAGGCTGCAATGATTAACTGGGGGATGTTGATCTCCACGACTTCAAGGTAGGTGGTGAGGGTGTGCCAGTGTCCCTTAAGGTGGCTGAAGGTGCCCTCCACCAGCTCATGGGTCTCATATCAAAGAAAAATAAAGGGGGTTTTGTATCCAATGGAGTAAGCAACCCATGTTGGTTCTTAAACCTGGTCACAGACTATCTACAACACTCTCCCAAGCTGATACTGTTATAAATATTTGGTGTCAAGATATGGAGTAGGCTTTGATACCTCTCCAGTAAGAATCAGTTTCCTTTGAAGGTTTTCATAGTAAGTTAAGACCTGACCTTTGCACTTTGCTTGTGGCAAGCCCTAGTTGTTGGTCCTGTGTAGGGACAAAATATCCATGAATGGGTGTGTGGTGTTTTTTCCACCACCTGAGTCACTATAAGCTTATAGGAAGTGGAAACTTGGACAAACAACTACGGAAGAGTACCTGAAAATTGCTCCGGCATGCAGGGATGAAATTAGGAAGGCCAAAGTGCAATTGGAGTTGCAGGGTATATGGAATATGAAGGGTAACAAAAAATGTTTCTACAACTATGTGAGCAACAAACGAAAGATCAGGGAAAGTGTGGGTCCTTTACTACACGGGGGAGGCAACCTAGTTACAGAGAATGCAGAAAAGAATTAAGTACTCAATGCCTTTTTCACTTCACAGACAAGGTCAGCTCCCAGACTAAACCACATGGCAGCAGTTTGGGGAGGAGGTGAGCAGTCAGCAGTGACAAAAGAACAGGTTAGGAACTATTTAGAAAAGCTGAACATGTACAAGTCCATTGGGTTGCACAGGAAGCACCTAAGGATGCTGAAGGAGTAGACTAAATGTGGTTGCAGAGACACTGGCCATCATCTTTGAAAACACATGGTGATTAGGAGAGGTCCCAGACAGTTGGAAAAGGGCAAATACAGTGCCCATCTTTAAGAAAAGGAAGAAGGAGTATCAAGGAAACTACAGACTGGTCAGCCTCCCCACAGTCCCTGGATAAATGATGAAGCAAGTCCTCAAGGAATCCATTACTAAGTCCTTGGAGGAGAAGAAGGTGATTAGGAACAGTCAGCATGGATTCACCAAGAGAAAGTCATGTCTGACTAACCTGATTGCCTTCTATAATGAGATGACTGGCCCTGTGGATGTGGGAAGAGCAGTGGACATGACATACCTTGACTTCAGCAAGGTTTTTAATATGATCTCCCACAACATTCTCACAAAAAAGCTAAGGAAGTCCCCAGGTTGGATAAATGGATGGATTAGGTGGATAGAAAACTGGATGTATCATTGGGCTCAGAAGGTAGTAGTCAATGGCTGGGTGTCTAGTTGGCAGCTAGTATCAGGGTTCAGCCCTGAGGCCAGTTTTGTTCAATATCTTCATCAACAATCTGGAGAATGAGATGGAGTGCACCCTCAGCAAGTTCACAGATGACACCAAGCTGGGGAGAACAGCGGATAACACTGGAGATTAGGGCTAGGATTTAGAGAGACCTAGACAGATTGGAGGATTGAATCAAAAGAAACTTCATGGGATTCAATAAGGACAAGTGCAAAGTCCTGCACTTAGGATGGAACAGTCCCATGCACAATTACAGGCTGGGAACAGACTAACTAAGCAGCAACTCTGAAGAAAAGGACCTGGGGGTTACAGTGGATAATAAGCTGAATACGAACCAACAGTGTGCCCTTGTTGCAAAGAAAGCTAACAGCATACTGGGCTGCATCAGCAGGAGTGTTGTCAGCAGATCAAGGGAAATGATTTTTCTCTGTTCTGCACTGGTGAGGACACATCTAGAGTACTGTGTCCAGTATTGGGCCCCCACTACAGAAAGGATGTGCACAATGGGAGAGAGTCCAGCAGAGGACAACAAAAATTATTAGGGGCCTGGGAAACTTGACTTCTGAGGAGAGGCTGAGGGGCTGGGCTTATTTAGTCTTCAGAAGAGAAGACTGAGAGGGGATTTAGTAGCAGCTTTCAGCTACCTGAAGGGTGGTTGAAAAGAGGCTGGAGCTAGCTAGACTCAGTGGTGGCAGATGACAGAACAAGGAGCAATGGTCTCAAACTGCAGCAAGGGAAGTTTAGGTTAGACATTAGGAAAACTTTCTCACCAGGAAGGTAGTAAAACACTGGAACTGATTACCCAGAGGGGCTGTGGAATCTCTATCCTAGGAGGTTTTTAAGACCTAGTTAGACAAAGTCTTGACTGGGAAGAGATAGTTTGGGATGGTCTTGCTTTGAGCAGGGGCTTGGACTAGGTGACCTCCTGAGGTCCCTTCCAACCCTTACCCAAAAATCAGTCTAAATTAAATCAGTCTATTTAATTAAATAAGAAGCTTCAAAGACTGGCTCCTACTGCTGCTGATAACATTTCAAGTATTCCTATTGCAGTGGACTTTAACCTGATTGGTGCTGAACAGTTCTTTTCCTGTAGATTTCTTGGAAAAAATACACAAGCCAAATCTACACAGAAGAGGCAATGTTTTATTAACGAAGGCTGTTTTCCAGTTTTGCAACTGGGAAATGTGGTTGATGTTTGATATGTTTTCAAAATTTTCTCAGCCTTTTCAATCTGTTTTTAAATGGATGTTTGCACTGATGGCACAAAAATATCAGTTCATTTGAAGATTATAATTAGTAGCAGAGAGCAGATGGGTTCAAAAAAAGAGAAGAGAGATGGAGATAATCAAATTTATTGCAACATTTTTCTCTTTTTCTGCTTCTTTTACACACCCTGAAATATTAATAAGTTTTGATCAGCTATATGGTTAAAGAAAACAGAAGTATGAAAATACTGTCAAAATCCTTCTACTCTGTATTTATGATTTCTAAATTTTGTCAACATTTTAAAATAAAAAAATAGCAGATTGGACTGGAGATACAATCAGCCCGAGATCTTTATTTGGTGCACAGGAAATTACATCAGGTTAAGTTGACATATTAATTGTGATGTTCTACACTGACACAACACCTCTACTTTGGAATTAGCAGAAAAAAATCTTCTCCTGAAGTAAATATAGGTGATAGCAAGTGAAGTCACTTGATTATAATGTGCTAGCCATGTAGGGCAACACTATTTATTTTTATATACGGACATATAGCAAAATACTTAAAAGCCCCTGGAGTACCACTATATGGTTTACAGGAAACATCTATGGGTGTTCTAGGGAAGGAATGAATATGGAACCAATGGCCAAGTTTAAGGAAGTGCAGGAAAATTGCAATGTCTAGTCTCTGTGATATTGCTGTTTTTTAGTGAGTTTGTATAGAGCCCCTTGGACAAAGAAAGGTTGGTATATAAGATTTGAAGGGAGTTGGTCAAGTGAGGAGTGGTTATTTCAGATGTCAGAAGGAATGCTGAGGTCGAGCTCCCTAGTCTTGTCTTAGCCACACGTGAGTGTAAAACACTATTGCTCTCCTGGATTATGTGGGCTTCCCTATCATGTTCTGCCTCCAGCAATACGAGGATAGGGATATCTGAACAAGAGACACTCCAGTTCTGGCCCCTTCCATCCTCAACTTGCTTCAAAACAATCATCCAAAATTAAGGTGGGGGAGGACATAGATGAAATTAGAGCTAGGTATGTTGGATTTATGCCACTTGGATAGTTCCCTTATTCAGAAGCTTTCTGGTTGCTTTTTGGTGCCTGAATCAGAAGTGGATCTAGCTGTGAGGGTTTGGTCAGGATGTAGGTGGCCAGGCCTGCAATTAGGCCCTGGGGGAGTCAGGACAGCAGGATGGGGGTACAGATTACTGGATCGAGCTGGGGCCTGGGTCAGTGGAGCAGGGAGCATGGGACTCAGTTCCAAGGGAGCTGAGAGGAGAGATCCAAGAGACATAGTCCAAGACTAAAACTGAGATCAGGAGCCAGGGATCAGAGATAGAGCTGATGTCAACTTACATGGAGGATCCAAGATCTGGGTCAAGGAAGCTAAACCTAGTCAGGATGTCAGGGAAACCGGAAAGAACAGAGTCAGAACTGAGTTTCAAGGGAGATCCAAGTTCAGGATCAGTAAAGCCAAAGCTAGGGTCAGAAGTCAGGAGAACTAGGAAGACCTGTGAGCATGAAGTTTGCTGGAACAGAGTGAGGCTGTGTCAGGACATGCCTGCAGCCTGAGGTTTCAGGTGTAATTATAAAGGGTGAGTGGCACTTTCAGCAGTCAATCTGGCTGTAGAGGACTGGTGCGGCTGCATTAGTCAGGGATCAGGGACAGGCGTGGTAGCTCAGGTGGCCCTGACACTAACTTATATCCAATTTATGTCTTCCTTCTGTAGCCAAGAGATACAAAAAGTTAAACGAAGAAGAATGTTCTGTTTTTTTTGAAAAGCTGGTGAACATTGGAAATAGATCTAGGTGGGCTTGGACACCAATAAATTGAGATTATCTGTCTTTTTCTACTCAGCAGTGGGTTTGTCCATATGGCAAGTTCATCACAAAATCTGGCATGATTTGACAGCTGGTATTGTCTGTTGGGGAACGAGCAAACATGGAATATCACAAGAATATTTGAAAGGATTATGAGCAAGTCCCAGAAAACCATGGGAAAGCATCAGATTGCCCTTGCAGGGTGGCAGCACTTCAGTCTTCAAGGAGCTGCTTGGAGCAACTGGAGACAGCAGACACATGTGTGCCTGCATGCACATATGCACATGGCTGGCATAAAGCCAGTCAGGGTGGTGGGACCAGCCCCAGGAGCTGGATGCAGGTAAGTGTATGGGGAGTGGGGGTTGGAGGGCCAGAGCTTGGAGACCGTCCATGTGTGCGCGTGGGAGTTGTGGGTATGGAGGGGATGGGTGTATATGGGCTGGGTGCCTGCTGGCACTCTGGGAAGATGTCCAGATGCCAAGGCTGTGTCAGGGCAGGGAGGTCAGAGGGGAAGGTATCTGACCTTCCAGCAGGGGAAGGGAGCGAGGAGGCCCTTTCGGGGCAGTGGGGAACTGTGTGGATGGGCCAGTGGCACTGGGGCTGGTGCCCATACTCACAGGGGCAGGGTGTCTGGGAGATGCTGCTCAGGGGGTAGGTGGGATAGTGATCAGGCTGCCTGATATGGTACAGAAGCCCCAGCCCAGGACAGGGGTGGGTGCCACAGGCCTCCCCTCTTCCTCCCTCCAGCCTGTGATGGGGCCGGACTTGCACCACCACTGTCTACATAAGCTGGAGCTGCTGTAGCCACCACGTTCCCACCCAAGTGGGGTAGAGGCAGTTGGGGATCCCTTCTGGCAGGGCTGGGGTGGGGGAGGCAGGGGAGTGGGGGACACCAGCATGGCCCATGGGGGGAAGGGTACTGTGGGTCAGGACTGAGGGGTACCAGCAGGCCTGGGGGCTGTGGGTCAGGAATCAGGGGCATGGGCAGTGTGAAGAGGCTG
>NW_017729026.1:23368104-23370054 GCF_001723915.1 Gavialis gangeticus
AGCAGGGCTTTGGCTGCTTTGACCATGGGAGGTTGTTCCAAGAAGGATTGCTAGCAAGATGTGGGATCCACCCGACAAAGAGAGGGAAAAGCATCTTTTACAGACAGGCTCACTAACTTAGTGAGGAGGGCTTTAAACTAGGTTTGCCCCAGGGGGTGGAGACCAAAGCCCCAAGGTAAGTGGGGAAGTGGCTGATCTGGGGGAAGAGCAAGTAGGAGGGGGCAACAAGAGAGGTGTTCATTTTTCCTAAGAAATGAGGGCAATCAACTAGTAACCTTAGGTGCCTGTACACAAATGCATAGAGCCTGGGAAACAAGAAGGAACAACTGGAAATCCTTGCACAGTCACTAAAGTGTGACATGTTTGGAATAAACAGACTTAGTGGGGTAGCTCACATGACTGGAGCACTGTCATAGATGGGTATAAACTGTTGGGGATGGGAAGAACAGGCAGGGAAGAAGAGGAGTTGCACTTTATGTAAAAGAGCCATAAGATTGCTCGGAGCTCCAGTATGAAACTGGATATAGGCCTCTTGAAAGTCTCTGGGTTAGGGTCAGAGTGGGGGGAACAACAAGGATGATGTCATGGTGGGGGGTCTGCTATAGACTACCAGACCAGGAGGAAATGGTGGATGAAGCTTTCTTCAAAACAGCTAGCAGAAGTTTCCCGGTCACAGGCCCTGGTTCTCACTGGGGACTTCAATCACCCTAACATCTGCTGGGAGGGCAATACAGCAATACACAGGCAAACCAGGAAGTTTTTGGAAAGTATTGGGAACAATTTGGTACAATTGCTGTTGCAGCCAGCTAGGAGTTGTGCTCGTGACCTGCTGCTCACTAAACAGAGAAGAATTGGTGGGGAATGTAGTAGTGGATGACAAGTTGGGCAGCAGCAACCACAAGATGATCGAATTCAGGATCCTGAGGAAAGGAAGGGTGGAAAGCAGCAGAGTAAGGACCCTGGACTTCAGAAAAGCAGACTTTGACTCACTCAGGGAGCTCATGCACAGAATCCCCTGGGAAGCCAGTCTGAGGGGCAGAGGAGTCCAGGAGAGCCGGCTATACTTTAAAGAAGCTGAGAGTGCATAAACAAGCCATCCCAATGCACAGGAAGACTAGCAAGTATGACAAAAGACCAGCTTGGATAAACAGGGAACTCTTCAGTAAACAAAAGTCACAACAAAGGAAGCTTATAACAACTAGGGAGCAGTATAAGTTTACTACTCAGTCAGTCATACAGGGATGAAGACAGGAAGGCCAAAGCACAGTTGGAGTTGCAGCTAGCAAGAGATGTAAAGGGTAACAAGAAGGGTTTCTACAAGTATGTCAGTAACATGACACAGATCAGGGGAAGTGTGAGTTCCTTACTGCATAGGAGAGGCAAACTTGATAGAGGATGCAGAAAAGGTTGAAGTGCTCAATGCCTTTTTCACCTCAGTCTTCACAGGCAAGGTCAGCTCCCAGACTACTCCACCAACAACAGTTGTTTTTGGTGTTTTTTTTTTTTTTTTTTTTTTTTGTGGGGGGGGGGGGGGGGGTAGGTGAGCAGCCCTCAGTGCTGAAAGAACAGGTATGGGACTACCTAGAAAAGCTGCATGTGTACAAGTCCATGGGGCTTGATGGGATGCACCTGAGGGTACTGAGGGAGTTGGCTGTTGTGACTGCAGATCCATTGGCCATCATCTGTGAAAACTGATTGTGATCAGGAGAGGTCCCAGATGACTGGAAAAGGGCAAACATATTCCCCATATTTAAGAAAGGGGGAAAAAAAAAAAAAAAAAGAGGATCCAGGAAGCTACAGACCACTCAGCCTCACCTCAGTCCCTGGAAAAATCATGGAACAGATCTTCAAGGAGTCCGTTTCTAAGCACTTGGAAGAGAAAAAGGTGATTAGAAATAATCATGTATTCACCAAAGGCAAGTCATACCTGACCAACCTGATTGCCTTCTA
>NW_017729026.1:23375054-23375859 GCF_001723915.1 Gavialis gangeticus
GCAATACACAGGCAAACCAGGAAGTTTTTGGAAAGTATTGGGAACAATTTGGTACAATTGCCGTTGCAGCCAGCTAGGAGTTGTGCTCGTGACCTGCTGCTCACTAAACAGAGAAGAATTGGTGGGGAATGTAGTAGTGGATGACAAGTTGGGCAGCAGCAACCACAAGATGATCGAATTCAGGATCCTGAGGAAAGGAAGGGTGGAAAGCAGCAGAGTAAGGACCCTGGACTTCAGAAAAGCAGACTTTGACTCACTCAGGGAGCTCATGCACAGAATCCCCTGGGAAGCCAGTCTGAGGGGCAGAGGAGTCCAGGAGAGCCGGCTATACTTTAAAGAAGCTGAGAGTGCATAAACAAGCCATCCCAATGCACAGGAAGACTAGCAAGTATGACAAAAGACCAGCTTGGATAAACAGGGAACTCTTCAGTAAACAAAAGTCACAACAAAGGAAGCTTATAACAACTAGGGAGCAGTATAAGTTTACTACTCAGTCAGTCATACAGGGATGAAGACAGGAAGGCCAAAGCACAGTTGGAGTTGCAGCTAGCAAGAGATGTAAAGGGTAACAAGAAGGGTTTCTACAAGTATGTCAGTAACATGACACAGATCAGGGGAAGTGTGAGTTCCTTACTGCATAGGAGAGGCAAACTTGATAGAGGATGCAGAAAAGGTTGAAGTGCTCAATGCCTTTTTCACCTCAGTCTTCACAGGCAAGGTCAGCTCCCAGACTACTCCACCAACAACAGTTGTTTTTGGTGTTTTTTTTTTTTGTTTGTTTGTTTGGGGGGGGGGGGGGGGGGGG
>NW_017729026.1:23376404-23376963 GCF_001723915.1 Gavialis gangeticus
AAAAAAAAAAAAAAAGAGGATCCAGGAAGCTACAGACCACTCAGCCTCACCTCAGTCCCTGGAAAAATCATGGAACAGATCTTCAAGGAGTCCGTTTCTAAGCACTTGGAAGAGAAAAAGGTGATTAGAAATAATCATGTATTCACCAAAGGCAAGTCATACCTGACCAACCTGATTGCCTTCTATGAGATGTCTGGTTTTTTGGACACGGGGAGACCAATGGATGTAGTATACCATGATTTTTAGCAAGGATTTTGAATACAGTCTCCCACAACTTTCTTGTAGGCAAGTTAAGGAAGTGCAGGTTGGATGAATGCACTGTAAAGTGGACAGAAAACTGGCTGGGTCATCGGGCTCAAAGGATAGTAATCAATGGCTCAATGCCCAATTGACAGCTGGTATCAGGTGGAGTGCCCTAGGAGTCAGTCCTGAGGCTGGTTTAGTTCAGTATCTTCAGTGACCTGGAAGATGGCATAGGCACCTTCAGTAAGTTTGCAGATGACAAGTGCAAGTGCAAAGGAGAAGTGCAAAGTCCTGCACTTAGGACAGAACAATCCCA
>NW_017729026.1:23381963-23382280 GCF_001723915.1 Gavialis gangeticus
GCTCATGCACAGAATCCCCTGGGAAGCCAGTCTGAGGGGCAGAGGAGTCCAGGAGAGCCGGCTATACTTTAAAGAAGCTGAGAGTGCATAAACAAGCCATCCCAATGCACAGGAAGACTAGCAAGTATGACAAAAGACCAGCTTGGATAAACAGGGAACTCTTCAGTAAACAAAAGTCACAACAAAGGAAGCTTATAACAACTAGGGAGCAGTATAAGTTTACTACTCAGTCAGTCATACAGGGATGAAGACAGGAAGGCCAAAGCACAGTTGGAGTTGCAGCTAGCAAGAGATGTAAAGGGTAACAAGAAGGGTTT
>NW_017729026.1:23387280-23389596 GCF_001723915.1 Gavialis gangeticus
AGGGTTAAAGTGGGCAGTAAGCTGCCTATGAACCAACAGTGTGCCTTTGTTGCCAAGAAGGCTAATAGCATACTGAGTTGCATTGGTAGGTGTGCTGTCAGCAAGTCAAGGGATGCGATCCTTCCCCTCTATTCAGCAGTGGTAAGGCCACATCTACAATACTGTGCTCAGTTTTGGGCCCCCCAATCTAGAAAGGATGTGGACAAATTGGAAAGAGTCCAGCAGAGGGCAACAAAAATTGTTTGAGGGCAGGGGCTTGATTTATGAGGAAACACTGAAGGAACTGGGCTTATTTAGTTTAGAGAAGACTGAGAGGGGATTTAATATAAGCCTTCAACTATCTGAAGGAGGGATCAAAACAGGATGAAACTATTCTCAGTGGTGGCAAATGACAGAACAAGGAGCAACGGTCTCAAGTTGCAGTGAGGGAAATTTAGGTTAGATATTAGGAAGAATTCTCTTGTTAGGAGGATAGTAAAATACTGGAACAGTTTACCCAAAGAGCTTGTGGAATCTCCATCCTTGGAGGTTTAAGACCCAGCTAGACAAATCTCTGACTAGGATAATTTAGTTGGGGGATGGCCCTGCTTTGAGAAGAGGGTTGGACTAGATGACCTCCTGAGGTGCCTTCCAATCCTAATTTTCTGATTCTATACCAAACTGAACAATTAGGATACTTACCCAGAAGAGACCTGGGTTGTAGGCCCCCACCACCCAGCCACTGGAGCTGAAATGTGCAAACTGCATAAAAGTGTCAGAAATGCCACTTACAGATCATGTAAAAGAGAATTCCACTCAGGCACTCTAACAAAAAGACAGACATGAGAACTTCAAAGGTTGTGAGTACTCATATACCAGAGATAAGAGGCTCAAGAGGTTGCACTTGGTGCTGAATGGTCTAAAAGCAGAAATTTTGCCACTTGGGGTAGCCTACATAACTTGGTTACCATACCAGATTATGCCATGCAGAAAACCTATTGTGCTGTTCATCACACACTACTTACTTACTGAACTGGAACCAGAAGATTCATGTCCATGTGGTGCCATACATGGACTAATGGACTCTGCCTCTCAATAGTGCTAATTAGCTTGAGTGCAGTCCCATGTACATGAGGTACACTACTTCTGTTCTGGGTGGAATGTAGTTCAGCATGGCATTACATGTGAGAGATGTAGATGTGCTATCACATACAGACATTTCAGCTTTGTTTCAGACCATCCTGTATTTTAAATAATTTCTGTCACTAAGTCAGAGAGCCAATATCCAAGCTGTCAGATGCAGAGGTAGGAAGTATAAGGTGCTGAGTTTTTCCTCCATTTTTCTGAAATGTTATTCCCCATCTCTGTGCTAGGGAGATTGGAGGTTGCATCAATTAATGTAACAAGACTAACCTCCAAAGGTGTATAGTCTATGCCAATACCACTGAAGAAGCTGGACCATTGGGCATAAAAGTCAAGAGTCATGCAGTGGAGACAGCAATGACATTTGTTATCCATTTGGCCCCTTGAAATCACTATGAAGCTGTGCCCAAACAGAAGAGCATGGCTGCAAAGCCCTTCAGTTGTGCAACAAATTAATCCTGATTGTACAAGTGTTCAAATGAAGCCCTCCTAAGCAGCACAGCTTAACTTCTGTCTGCTCAGGCTGGAAGAGCAGCCTGCTCAGCTCGTGTCTTTGGATGGGAGGGGGAGAAGGCAGGGGAGGGAGGTCCCTTCTGGGGTTCTCAGCCTGGGAAGTGGGAGCACAGGTAGATTGGAGCTGCTCACCTCAGGGCGCGCGCATGCACGCACACGATTAGTTGCATGATTTAAAAAAATTAGTCACAACTACTTACGATTTTAACCACACAGCTAAAACTCAAAATGATGCACAGAAAACCCCCCCCCTCAAAATTATGCAGGTACTTTGTATGGTTGGGGGTGAGGATCTGTGAAGGTGTGGGGGACTGTGGGTGTGTGTGGGGGGGGTTGGAGCCTGGGGGGATGGGACTCTGCAAGGGAGTCTCAAGCCCAGGGAAGGGGGGAGCCCCACATACCCTGGCAGGATGCTGGGTACTGTGGGTCAGGAATGAGGGGCAGCAGCAAGGCTGGGGCAGGGGCTATGGCTTGAGAGTGAGGGGCAGGGCACAGGCATAGCATGCCACCCCACAATCATATCCCCCACCCCCACAGGTGACCTCTTTTTTGAAACTGGGAATATGGTAACCCTACAGGAATGTAGCCCAATGGCACAGAGCAGCACCCAGCAGGTAAGTCTGTGAGGGGTAGGGGGGCAGATCTAGGCCCCCCCCCCCCATGATGGGGCAGGGGGGAATA
>NW_017729026.1:23389674-23390910 GCF_001723915.1 Gavialis gangeticus
GGCCCCCCCCCCCCATGATGGGGCAGGGGTGAATAGGACCCTGGGGCTGAGTCATGGGATAGAGCCGCAAGAGGCTCATCCAGGGGCATGGGGTGGGGTGCACTCCCTGCTTCTGTATGCACCCCCAGGGAAGGCATGGGGGGCATGCACTCCTCAGATTTGTGCATGGGGCAAAGGAGAGCTGCCTACTGCAGGCTGGGGCTCTGCACCCTGCTGCATTTGCCCTGTGAGCCACATGATGCCATATTGTGCCTCCCACCACTGGAAGGGCAGGGGACAAATGGACAACTCACAGCTCCCAGGGCAAAGGCAGCAAAATGTAAAGCCCCAGCTCACAGTGGGCAGCCTACCTCCACCCTGCACAAATCCAGGGGGTACATGCCCCCAGTGTCCCCCCCAGGGGTGTGCAGTGGTAGGGAACTGCCCCCCCCCAGGTCCCCTGGATGAGCCTCCCATGGCTCCATCCCATGGCCTGCCCTGGCCCCATTCACCCCAGCCCCACTCACTCCCTCACCATGGGGGCCTCAATCTGCTCCCCCAACCCTTCCCTCCCTCCCCCACACCTTTCCCTCCACAGACTTACCTGCTGAGCACTGCTCTACACGCCACCAGGCTGCTTTCCTGGCCATGTGTATGCTGTGGCTGTGCGTGTATCTACAAAATCTCTCTTATTTAGTTAGTCTATAGAAGTGCATATTTACTCTGCCTTCCTCTTGTGGGACAGGCATGCTGAAATTCATTTCTCCATAATGGCCCCCAAATTCTTAAACACCTTCTCTACTTTAAGATGCTCAGAGATAAATGTAGGGCTTGCACACAATATTCAAGTTCCATGCTGGACATTGTTTTTGGCTTGACTATTGATAGAGGGAGCATGAGAGTCCTCTCTCTAATGTGTATAGCCTACCCCCTTTCCTGTACAATAATACTACTACCCACAAGATCCAGCTGCAGAAGCTCATAGACAATTCTAAAGCATGCCAAAAACACCCCTATACTCCAGTGCTCTTCACCTGGTGCATCATAATGACAGGAGTTGCAAAGAAACCCAGTACTAACCAACAAACATGCTGCTAAGGGAAATGACATCATAGTACTTGAGTGCCATGTTCAGGATTAAATGTTTCAAACAGACTCCAACAACTCTGCCCTTCCAGTCCCTTGGACTTAAGAAGTCTTAGGTTGTTTATTCTTATTAAATTGTTGCTGGCCTATTTTCTTCCTGGCTTCCATGAT
>NW_017729026.1:23395910-23397001 GCF_001723915.1 Gavialis gangeticus
CAAAGAACCAGAATTCTAAATTACAAAAACCTGTAAGTTTCCAGAATAAATATAAGTGACCAAGATCTTTGAAGTCTGAGATGTCAAATGGAGAGGCTGCATGCTATGGGCTCACTGTTTTCACAGAAATATATTTTCATGTTCCCTTTACATTTACTGTTATAGTAAATGTAAAGGGAACATGAAAAAAAGTGACTGAATGAGGGGTCACTAACTGAAAGATTGAGAAACTGTCATAAAATGACAACAAATAAATAAATACATATTAAATAAGTATAAACATAAAAGTAAATATCAAATAAAAATAATGTGAATAAAGGCAAATATAATGATAGATCTTCAACTGGGGTAAAATTACATAGCTACATTGACTTCACTATCAGTTCATTCCAGCTGAGACTTGGCTTACAAGTTCTATATACTGATACATATTCATATGGAATTGAACCTCCCAGAAGCAAGGGTGTTGAATTTGGAAAGGATACACGGGAATATAGTGAAATGTTCTGTAGTAAATGGATGTGTATTATCAATATTCCCAAGGATTACTCGAATGGCTTCCTGGAAAGTTAGAAAAAAGGAGAAATGTGAAGAGACTATGCAAATTACTACTACTGAAGCTACGAGAATGGACAGCTCAAACTAAGGTTTCCAGGTGAGAAATGTTTTCAGTTACATGAAGCCCAGGAGAGTTCTTAAAACAAATCTACAGTTCAGCAAAATGTTCTGGTGAGCTCATGCATGTGCAGCTGAAAAGGTAAACCCCAGACAGATTAATTCAGCATAGAGCTGATTTAAAGATGCCACTGTTGAATCAGTGCAGGGACATTTAATAAATGCTAAAGTAGTAAAGTTATATGATTTTAGGTTTCAGATCCCACCCCCCACTTTTCAAAGTCCTAGATCTGTCCCTGGTTGTTTTATAAAGCATGTAGATCTTACTGTCAAAGTGAGTTAAGAAAAATTTAAGAGAACTAAGCATATAGGGCTTATAAACCTATATTCAGAAGCAGTCTACACCAGCCACCTAGGGGGTTAACTCCAATCTGGGGTCTGTTGCAATTCAGCTTGGTCCTGGGAAGTGTCTAAAC
>NW_017729026.1:23402001-23411459 GCF_001723915.1 Gavialis gangeticus
ATCCCACCCCCACCCCTTTTTAAACTAGAAAACCATATCCAATTCCCCTCCCCCCTCCCCAAAAGCTCTTGCAAGGTATTTTATATATTTTTCTGAATAGTGAACTAACTCCTTGCAGCTTATAGACAAAGTTTTCTTTCTGCTTATTTTATGAACCAAATTAGCACTTTTTTTAAAAGGTAAAAAGGACTACATTGTCTGTCATAAATTTGTGAAAAGAGATGCATTTCATCAGCATAATTACTAACGCTGTTACTGGGCTCAGAAGCAAACAAGATTAAGCAAGGAGAATAGATCCTGCAGAAAGGAAAGGCCTTTCTTCAATCTAAGCAAATTTAAGGGAGGAAGAAATATGCTGTTGTGACCCAGTGTGCTCAAAGAACTTAACTTTGGTAAGAGAAATGTAAGCTTTGTGGGTGATCTTTTTTACTGGACCAACTGCATGGTTGGGAAGTTTTTGAAAGCCTGTCTAAGCCTATCCCCACCATGCAGTTGGTCCAATAAAAGATCTGACCCACAAAAATCCTTTTCTCTTGCATATTTCCTTGACCATCATACTTAGAACATCTTTTCAACTGAAGACAATGTAAGCTGGTTGTGTTCCATTTCTCCAAGAGGAAAACTTATTCAGCTCAGTGAAGCTGTGTATTGTGTATGAGTAGAGAAAGCTAAATATGAATTTGGTTGCTTGTTTTAATACATTTTTCTCTAAGGGCTGGTTTCAAATGCTAAGTAAGAATACATTGTTTTAAGAAAGCTGTGGGCTAATATTGCTAGTCATAGGCTCCTGGAGAAATGCAGGTGCCCAAAAGCCAGTCAAACCAGCAAGGCAAAAATGGCTGCTACACACTAGCCTAGTCCCAGAGTGAAAGCATGGAAAATGTTCACTTCAAACCTAATAAGGGTAAGAGGCCTAAGTCCATAGTGGGTGCCTTCAAAAAGGTCAAGATGGGAAAGTACCTCCATAGCCTCAACATTTTGTATGTATTAGGCAGATTTAAAGCAGATTTTGAACTGTATTTAAAGCAGGTTTTGAACTTCAAAATTGCCAGGCTAACATTTGTATTTGGACTGAGCACTTTAAAGTGATAGATTTGTTTCAACTGCTTAGCCCCCAGAACACTTTTTTTCTTTTAGGGATATTAGTATTCTATTTGTTAGAACACCATTTGCCCCATAATGAATAGGATATCAAAATGAGCACAAGCATTCTGCTTCATAACCTACCTCTAGTTCCAAGGAAGTATTTTCACCAGTGCCCATGCCATCACCACTATGAAACCAAAACATAATTAGCCTATGAAAAAGATGACATTTCAAGCACTGTACTTATTACACATAGGGTATTATTACTGTACATGGACAGCATGCAGCAGAATCAGATGAATTCTTATGAAGGTGAAGAATCCAACAGTCACTGTAGTTCTTGATACGTTGTCCACACAACTTCTACTCTGGGGGCTAAATCTTATTTCATTCTATGCCCCTAAGTAGCATTTATGTAGTCACATTAACTTCATTTTTTGGCACTTATGTACAGCTTTCATTCTATTTCCATCTATGGAGAAATAAAATTTCCCTACATGGATACCTGCCAGAAGTAGAACAGAGGAGGACTCTCTCACCAATAAGCCCAATAATCTATGGTGAGAGCTTGTGATTAGGGGGCACATCTATGTGTGTAATTAATGTGGTCAAATAAGCCCCAAAGCTGATTGCTCCAGAGTTTTTTTGCTCTCAGGTGCACTGTTTGAACATGCACCCAAGAAGAAAAAACTACAGAGCAAATTACTCCAGAGTTTATTCATTCACACCACCTGGAGCCTGGCTGGAACAGCCCAGCCTGGCAGAAGACCCAAGAGATCAAGCTGCAAGCCAAAGGCTGCTTTGGCTGGGCTCCACATGCTGCAGGGGGGCTGGATGAGGTGCAGGGTGCCTCAGTGGAGGGCTAGCCAGCAGGCAGGCAAGCCCAAGGCTTGCTCCTCTGGGACTGTGTGCTGTGCCTCAGGATGGGGGCTCCACACTGTGCCCCAGCCAGGAACAGATTGCAGTGTACCTCAGCAGGAGGGTCTACAGCACATGGAGACAGGGGACCAGCCCTGGGCTGACTGCTCCCCCATCCCCACATACTGCAGAACAGCTGGCTTGGGTGCAGGGTGCCTCAGCATGGGGACTGCCTGCCCACTAGCCCTGTACTGAGGCACCCTGTGTCCCAGCCAGCCAGGGCAGCATCCACACATGCACTGCTGAACACACAAAAAACCTCCACAGCAGGGTAGAACTTGTATTTTACAAGACTACCCACTGCAGTTTATTAGTTTTATGCACCCTAATATGGCTTCACATGTAGATGCCAAGACATTTACTGTGTAGCTAATTGATCAACCGAGTAGTAAACCTTTTGTGTAGACGCATCCACAGAGCCTGGGACTGAGGTGCAGGGCCCTACTCATCTAGAGGTGGTTTTAACCTATACCTCCTGCTTCCCAAAGGGCTCTGTACCATTCCTCTGAATTAAGTTGGTTCTCATGAAACACTTCCAGGGCTAGATCCAGAGACTGCCCGTGCATCTCGTAAAAGTCCTGGAACCCCTTGAAGTCATTCATGAAGATCAGTGTAGTAAAAGGACTCATGGCCTGCCCTGGGGAGAATGAAGTCACAGCACAGATCTGCTACCCTTCCTCACTACCCTCTTGTTGCCTCTCCCCTGGCTGAAATCAAATCTGGATCAGCGAAGATGATCTAATTTGCCTTTCTGGTAAATGAGAAGGTAGTCAAATGCACGCTTTTTGGAGGAAGGTTTCACACTCCAGGTTGGCAATCAAGAGGGTCACAGGTAAGTGTACAGGGGTCTTGTATTTGCCTGTTGCCCATTTTCCAATGGGAAGTTAAAAAAAAAAATAAGATATTTCCTCCAACTCTGCTTCTCAGAAGGGTTGAACTATTTTAGCTGAATGTTTCCAATTAAAGTCTACACAAGGTACAACATAAAAGTTTTACAGCCAAAGCACTTACATTTTGGTAAAGTCATACACATCTGAAAATATCTGAGACTAGAAAATGTTAGGCCATCTGATCTAAAGGCATACTTACCAGCACCCACACCACCAACAATAAATAATACCTGCAGACATGCTCAGGTTTTGTGGGATGAAAGAAAAATATTTCAAGAAGTTCAAATTCCTTTCTCCAGCCACTGTTCAGCATATTCATGATCTGGAGGAATATCTAGACTAACTTGCCCAGAAAATGACTAATGCAGTTTGGGCTCCTTGATAGGGTTGGTATTTATGGACTCTCACAAAAGGCTTGATTTAGACTTTGCAGCACAATACACCCTTAATGTAGTTCCATGCAGTTGTAGGCTAGGGCAGGAATATTGTTAACTCCTAGAATTAAGAATCTACTTACCTGATATTGCCATATCGGATTTTAAATTTATATACGTTTTTGCCTGCATGAAGAAATCTTGTTTCAGGCCAGGGGCAGGTAAAAGGTTTTAAAGACATAGTCTTCAGATCACCAAACCTAAATAACAAGAAAATGAATATGGAAATATTAAAGCCTGCACCCATAATCATGTCTGTCATAGCAGGCAAAAAGAAACATTACATATCACTTGGCCAGTAGCAATTCTCAACCAAAGTGATACAGAACACAGGAGTGCCATGAGAACCTGCTAAGGGTGGTCCCTCAGTGTTATCACTGTTAGATGCACAACTGCCTACATATGATTCAAGAGATAAACCCAGAGACTTCAAATAGGAATCCATAGTATCAAAAAGATTCTGACTTGTTATAGCTGAGTTCTTTGCAAAAAGAAGAGCTGCACTATTATTTTTTCAAAGTCAAAGAACTAAGAGCTGGTAGCTGGCATTTTCCAAGGGGTGCCTTGAGTCTAAAAAGATGAAGAACTATTGCTTTAGAGGAAACTGTCATCTCTGTATCCGGATATGCCTTTACCTTAACCTCATAATTCTGCTTATTCTTTTAAATTTAAAGCCTGGAAATAAATGCCAGCAAAAGGTAGCATCAACTGAACATAAGAAGAAAACCAAACAAGATGGAACAAACAATGTAGTGCCACTACAGCACTGTCATATATGGATTGTGTTTTTTGTTTGTTTGTTTGTTTTGTTTTTGTTTTACAGGAATCTGAATTTCTTGTCAGGACCTACCATTTAATAATAATTTGAGTCAAATATCAGTTATGCACTCTCCGATTCTTGCCTGAAACATTAAGAGGCAGGATTAGTGCATGAAAGTTAAGTTTGATACTATTCTGGGTTTCAGTTTCTGTGGTTTTAAGTGCTACCATATCAAATTGGCTAAATACTCGACCTATTATTCTGATCCTCGTTAGCCAAGATACATTCTGGCAGTGACTTTGAGAGCTCAATTTACAGTTGCCAACTGTGACAGTTCTCATGGCCACAGGGGCAACCATAACATCCCCTAGTGACCCTGGATCTCCAGTCCAGCTCAGAGACTCTAATGCCACTCTCCCTAGATTGCTTGCTTTGCTCTTAATATTAAAGGTTGATTAAGGGAGACTGCCAACAGGCCTCAGAGTGAGGCTTACTTCTAATAATTTCACACTGGGTCTCTCAATCCAGCCCTCAGACCTGACAGGTTTCTCAGCCTGACTAGACCCCTGTTCAGGGGTTAATATAAAACAAAGGCCACTTGCCTGCAAACCCAGTCTCTCTCTGCCTAGGGAACTTGCCTCTGTTCCTAGGCCTGCTGAGTTGTTTAGCTAAATCCAGGTCCCTTCAGGAGCCCTACAGCCAGGAGCTCCTCACTGTAGTTGCCAGGGAGAGACTCCCTGACCAGTGCAGGCTCTGGGCTTATATAGCTCCAGCCTGAGCCCTCTTGGGGTCAGATGAGTCCCTCATTCAATCCTCCCTGCCACCTGCAAGCAGCCTCTCAGGCTGCTTGCGCTCTTAAAGGAGCAGAAACATGGCAGTGCCCCATTACACCAATACATTAAAAAATTGCCAACACTTGATACTGGCTGTGGGGTGGCTGTGATTGGGGGGTGTCACAGGGCAGGCCCTAGGAGCAGCCGTGATCCTGCTAGTGCCCCCTGCCGTGCCAAATTAGGAGATCCAGCACCCTCTGATTCTCACCCCCCACGTCTTTGATGACATATAATTTAATGTGGGAGGCTGCCTTTGATCTCCTAGTTCTGGGTGCTGTAATTATCTGGGCTCCTACCCTCTACGGGTGACCTGGTGCACCCCCAGCCTTATGGGCTATGCGTGCCTCCTACCTCCCCTTTAGCACACCCCAAGCCTCACAGCTGTTCCGGATGCTGTCTGGTCACTTGTGCCTTGCCTGGTACCTTGGGCTTGTCACACAACCCACACCCTTCCTCGGGTGCCCCTGGGCTTGTCACGCAACCGATGCCCCTTGCTCTAGTGCCCCTGCATTCACTAGCCCTTGCCCCTCTCTGGGGCCTACTCGTGTGTTCGCCCTTCTTCAGGCTCTAATCACATGCGCCAGCCCAGCCTCGGGCCTCCACCCACACACTCGCCTTATTCCAGGCTTTTAATCACACTTCTCGCACTCGCCCTCGCTGGGGCCTATGTCCGCACTTCTTGCGCCCTTGCCCTTCTCTGGGGCTTCTCCTGCACTAAACCGTGCTCAGGGCTCAGGTGGCCCATAGCCATGCCTGCCCCCCTGACCCTTCTCAGGGTCCTTTGCCCAACTCAGCAGAATACCGCCCTCGGGCAAGGGTCTCAACCCCCCACACACCACACCACACTGGTGCCAAACAGCCGTGCCTCCCAGGCACTGCTCTGTGCCCTAACAGGGCACTCAGGAACCCCTAGATTACTGGGGAGCTCCTACAAGGCCTCCTCACACCCCTACAGCCTCACTCAGTCCTCCAGTGTAACATACACCAATACAACCATGAGCCAACTGGCTATACCATAAACTAAGCCTCCTGGCTCTAATACAACTCCACACCAACCTGGTTGCAACCCAAAATGAGCCTACCAGCTATAAAACTCCATGCCACCCTGGCTCTCCTTCAGGCCTCCCTGTCAGAGGCCTCTCCTTCCCAGGCCATTCTGCAGGCACTCACGCAGTTACACAATGTTCAGCTCTATAGCAGAGCTGTTGCTTCTCAGGCTGCAAGATGGTAACTGCCAGGCTCCATCCCTCTGCAGCACTCTTACTTCTCAAGCTGCTAGATGATAACTAGCACCTAGGCTCTGGCCTGGGCTGTTTATAAAGGCCCGGGCCAGCCCCCTGGCAGTCAGCTGACCCAACCTGCTGCCTAAACAACTGCCAGCTGTGCTGCCCTACTGATTGGCAGCTAAGCCTGCATTGCCCCTACTAGTAGCGAGCACCCTGGTGCTCTGCTACACTCCTCTCCCCTTAAGTTACTAACCTTCATTAGGAGTGGGGCGTGGGCAAGGGTGGGAGAGGAGAGTTTCCTTGGCAGAATGTGTGAGACCACTTGGCTATGACTCCAGTCTGCTATCCACTGTTCCCTGTCTAACACATGGTTGAAACTGAGCCTCAGATTGTCATCTGCTAGAGTCAAGGACACGAGATCACCTTCACCATGTGCAGTTGGTGCCACTGCTTCAACAGCCATACAAAGGCATTTGACTGACTTCTGTCTTCCTTCTCCAGATGTGGCTATCTACCTGCACCTTTCCTGAGCCTGGTTTTCACTAGGCCTTGGACCCCCTGTTCTGCCTGATGTTCATTTTGAAAAATTCTTGACCCTAAAATCCTCTGTAACACCATGACGTTCTCATTTCAGGCTATTGACATGTTAAAAAATCACTCAGTGATTCTTGATGTCAGAAGTATTTTTTCCTTTGGATTTTTTTTACCCTGTTTATTCCATAGAATCATAGATAAGTAAGGCTGAAAGGGACCTTAAGAGGTCATCTAGTCCAAACCCCTGCCTGAGGCAGGATATTCCCTATCCGAACCATTCTATACAAATCCGCTGTCTAACCTATTAGCAAATCTACACAATCAACCCTGACACAATACAGGACATAACACACTAGCCTGCCGTGGGTAAAGCAGGGAGCACAGCAGCCAATGTTCTGCTTCTGTAAAACATTGTTAATACATGTTCAAAAGATCCTGGGTAGAGGGCCATGGCCCCACTACAGAGTAAGGCAAAAATCCCCAAGGTCATACCAATCTGACCCTGGGGTAAAATTCCTTCCTGACCCTAAATTTGTACTGAGTCCTTTGTGCTATTAAGGTAGTAGAAACAGACCTTCAGATAGCTGTAGATTGTTCCATGATACCTGGCAAGGCCAGCTTTATTAGCATTTCTATACAGGCAACCCCACTTAATGCTGTTTCGCTTAGCACTAGTTCACTATAGCGCTCATTTTAAATTGATACCCAATTTCATTTAGCGCTCAGCAAGTTTTGTTATAACACTTGCAGGCATTGTACATCTGGCACTGAAACTGACACTAATCCTGGCATCCCTGATTCTGGTGATTTTGGTGGCTTTAGAAAGTGAAAAGTGAGAGTTGGGTTCACTTAGTGTTCAGTTTTTCAGGAACCAATTCAGAGCGCTAAGCGGGGGTTGCCTGTACAAAAATATCACAGCTCCTAACCTACAACCTTATTACATCCCCTGTTAACCAGTAGTTTTCTGCTCATAACTATTTAAATAATAGTCAAAATAAAGGGAGCTCTTTGTATAGTGAGCAGTAGGGCACATCTTCCTTCTAGAAGAGAATAAAGTGGATGGACTCTCTGATGTTACCAGACTGATGCTTGAATGCAGGGTGCACCTGATCCAGCTGGCCCTGGGACCAAGCCATTGCAGCAGGAGTTAATGTGGAAACTGACACCCATTTTTATATGGAGCAGTGATTCAAAAACTGCAATTCAGGCCCTTCTTGCACCTTACACTGTGAACTGCACAAATGTTGATGAGTATTAGTGCTACCTCAGTTTTGGAGCAGTCACACTGCAGGCCAGCAGGTGCCTGGAAGACTGAAAGATAAGAATACATCCCCACATTATGGGCTCCCCCCTGCTTCCCACACTCCCCCCAGCCCCGGCTTTCCCCTTGTCCCTTGGGGTGCCCCCCCCCCGCCTCCTGCCTTACTTCCTTGCGACTGCCCTCGTCTGTCCCAGGGGAGCAGGCAGGGAAGGATTAACCTGCCTGCCCAGCCCCAGTTGCCAGGTTCCTGTTTTTCGGGCCCAGAGAGCAGCAGTGCTGGCCAGGCAGGTTAGCCCTTCTCTGCCTACTCCCCTAGAACAGACAGCATGGGCACCCAAAAGCAAGGAGGAAGAGGGGTAGAGGAAAGCAAAGGGATCACGGATGCTGGGGAGGGTGGGAGGGGGAGCAGGTGTAGTCTAGGTGGCTGTCCCTTAATGCAACACAATCTGGGGAGCATGGATCAGAAATAATAATAGAATCATAGAAAATTAGGGTTGGAAGGGACCTCAGAAGGGCATCTAGTCAAAGCAGGACCATCTGCAACTATTCATCCCCACCCTGCCAAGGCTTTGTCTAGCTGGGTCTTAAAAACCTCCAAGGATGGAGAGTCCACAACCTTCCTGGATTACCTGTTCCACTGTTTTACTATCCTCCTAGTGAGAAAGTTTTTCCTAATAGCTAAACTAAACTTCCCTTGCTGCAACTTGAGATGGTTAGTCCTTGTTCTGTCATCTGCCACCACTGAGAATAGTCCAGCTCCATCCTCTTTCAAACCACCTTTCAGGTAGCTGAAGGCTGCTATTAAATTCTCTCCAAGTCTTCTGTTCTGTAGACTACATAAGCCCAGTTCCCTAAGCCTCTCTTAATAAGTCATTTTCCCCAGATCCCTCACCATTTTTGTTGTCCTCCACTGGACTCCAATTTGCCCACACACTTTCTGCAGCAGGGTCCCAAAACTGGACCCTGTATCCATATGGGGCCTCACCAGTGCTAAAGTAGAGGGACATAATCACTTCCATTGATTTGCTGGCAATACACCTACCAATGTAGTCCAGTATGCCATTAGCCTTCTTGGCAACAAGGGCACACTGCTGGCTCATATTCAGTTTACTGTCCATTGTAACCTTCAGGTACTTTTCTGCAGAGGTGCTGCCCAGCCACTCAGACCCCAGTCTGTACCAGTGCATGGGATTGTTCTGACTTTGCACTTGTCCTTGATGAACCTCATGAGATTCCTTTTGGCCCAATCCTCCAATTTGTCTAGGTCACTCTGTATCATAGCCCTACCCTCCAGCATATCTACAACTCCCTCCAACTTGGTGTCATCTGTAGATTTGCTAAGGGTACAACCTATCCCATCTTTCAGGTTGTTGATGAAGATATTGAACTAAACCAGCCCCAGGACTGGCCCCTAGGGCACTCAACTTGGTACCAGCTGCCAACTAGAGATCGAGTCATTGACTACTACCCTCTGAGCCCGGTGATCCAGCCAGTTTTCTGTCCACCTTACAGGTCA
>NW_017729026.1:23416459-23444807 GCF_001723915.1 Gavialis gangeticus
GCAAGGAGGAAGAGGGGTAGAGGAAAGCAAAGGGATCACGGATGCTGGGGAGGGTGGGAGGGGGAGCAGGTGTAGTCTAGGTGGCTGTCCCTTAATGCAACACAATCTGGGGAGCATGGATCAGAAATAATAATAGAATCATAGAAAATTAGGGTTGGAAGGGACCTCAGAAGGGCATCTAGTCAAAGCAGGACCATCTGCAACTATTCATCCCCACCCTGCCAAGGCTTTGTCTAGCTGGGTCTTAAAAACCTCCAAGGATGGAGAGTCCACAACCTTCCTGGATTACCTGTTCCACTGTTTTACTATCCTCCTAGTGAGAAAGTTTTTCCTAATAGCTAAACTAAACTTCCCTTGCTGCAACTTGAGATGGTTAGTCCTTGTTCTGTCATCTGCCACCACTGAGAATAGTCCAGCTCCATCCTCTTTCAAACCACCTTTCAGGTAGCTGAAGGCTGCTATTAAATTCTCTCCAAGTCTTCTGTTCTGTAGACTACATAAGCCCAGTTCCCTAAGCCTCTCTTAATAAGTCATTTTCCCCAGATCCCTCACCATTTTTGTTGTCCTCCACTGGACTCCAATTTGCCCACACACTTTCTGCAGCAGGGTCCCAAAACTGGACCCTGTATCCATATGGGGCCTCACCAGTGCTAAAGTAGAGGGACATAATCACTTCCATTGATTTGCTGGCAATACACCTACCAATGTAGTCCAGTATGCCATTAGCCTTCTTGGCAACAAGGGCACACTGCTGGCTCATATTCAGTTTACTGTCCATTGTAACCTTCAGGTACTTTTCTGCAGAGGTGCTGCCCAGCCACTCAGACCCCAGTCTGTACCAGTGCATGGGATTGTTCTGACTTTGCACTTGTCCTTGATGAACCTCATGAGATTCCTTTTGGCCCAATCCTCCAATTTGTCTAGGTCACTCTGTATCATAGCCCTACCCTCCAGCATATCTACAACTCCCTCCAACTTGGTGTCATCTGTAGATTTGCTAAGGGTACAACCTATCCCATCTTTCAGGTTGTTGATGAAGATATTGAACTAAACCAGCCCCAGGACTGGCCCCTAGGGCACTCAACTTGGTACCAGCTGCCAACTAGAGATCGAGTCATTGACTACTACCCTCTGAGCCCGGTGATCCAGCCAGTTTTCTGTCCACCTTACAGGTCATTCAGCCAACCCATACTTCCTTAGCTTGCATGTGAGAATGTTATGGGAGACCATATCAAAAACCTTGCTAAAGTCAAAGTATACTACATCCACTAGTCTCCCTGCATCCAGAGACAGTCATCTCCTCTCCCCTGGAGTGAATTGGCTTTGAGCTGCATAATGAGTGCTTGAAACCAGTTTCAGGTGTTAATGTGCAGACAATCCAGGGGTTAACAACTCCAGGAACTGGCCAAAATTATAGTGTAACAAGGCTCCCCGTGATTAAAAACAGACAAGAGGGTTAATCCTCCAGCAACTTCCCTGGGAGCAAGCACCCCAGCTGCTACTCTGAACTCCTTTCCTGCCTGGGTACAAAAGCTCCTGCAGGGAAAGTGCAGGCTGCATGGGGAGCTGGGAAGGGGGGTGAGGTTTCCCTCTACCGCCATTCTGATGCCTCTCCCTTAGGCAGTGCTTAGGGCTTGCGCTGTACTTGCCTACCCACCCCTATTACACTACTGTTGGTACAGTTTGGAAAACACATTGATGATGGGAGGAAAATGCTTGGGCATAAATAAAAGTAAATTTAAATGAGAGATTGATTTGGAACCTCATTGCTTTTGAAGCTTCACAACTGTCATTTATTTGCGTCCTTTTTCCTGGTAAGGAGAAGGTGCTACTTAAAGTAGCACTGGGGAACAGCAGCTGGGGAAGGAAATAAACTGTTTTGGAACTGTTGCCTCTCTTCCTGTTTCAGCACGTGGAGGTTTTCTTAGCTTTTGGAACATAAAGTTGTAGATTGAGCTAGACAATTATGATTAATGCAATGTGTTGTTATTCTAGTGGACCCAGCAAAGCTGTAAAAGAAATTATTGGACTCCAAGCCAACGTATTCTCTGTTCAAATTACTGTTGACTCAAATGTAAGTCTGAAGTCGTCTTTTAGGAGGAAATCTGTTAACTGTAGTATGGTACTTTAGCAGTTAAAAATGTAGATCTTCAGAGAAGACTTTGATTTTTTTTTTTTAGCCTGATAAATCAGTTGCTCATACTGTTGTTGGATGTTTGTTTGTTTGTTTGTTTTGTTGCCTAAACTATACCTAATCTCTCAACAGCAGAAGCTACTTGGCCTGTAGAATAAAATGTTGATATTTATGCCATGAATAGGATTGTAGAATTTTACATCTCAAATGTGTTTTGTCATCTGTAGAGTTTTTTTTTTAATTAATCTAATGTGCGAGTTTTCATTGGAAGCCGTGGAGATTCTCTTAACCTCTTAAATTTTTGTTCAAGGTGTGAAGCAACAGCATGTTGCAGCTACTCTAGTGGTTAGAGCAGTCCTTCTCAAACTAGGGTGTCATAAGAACCTCTTAAGGGTGCCATGCAATATTAGCGCTGTTAGATATGGAAACAGCTGCCCACGATTTACAAGAGACACCCAGCAGTTTCTAATAGGAATCCATAGGGTCAAAAACATTCTGGCCTTTTGTGGCCTTTCTAAGTTCTTTCCTACAGAAAAATTACTCTATCTATTTTTATGTAATCACAAAGCAAGTAAAAACTAACCTGGTATTTCCTGAGGGGTGCCTTGAGTCTAAAAAAATTGAGAACCACTGGGTTAGAGTGATTCTGAAGACAGAGTATTTATAGTCCAGGAGAACCTCAAAATCAAAGGCTGAAAAGTGAACTGAATACAGTGGGTCCACTGAGGGAATGAAAACTCCCAGTTTCTGGCTCTTCCTTCTTTGAATTTCTACCCTTTCATCCTCCTGAAGCAGACTCCTTCAGCTGCCTGGGGACAGAGTTGTCAACTGGTTGAAAATGTTATAGCAGCCCTTAACCAGTGGAAAATTAATAAATTTAAATAGAATAATGATGTGTTCCTTTCAGCAGTTTTACTTGGAAAAGAACTTTGGAGGCTTTGGCAAGAGAGTGAGGGAAAAACTAATACAGAACTAAAGCGTTAATGAATTTTAACAGGTAATCAACAGGCTTAAGCTGACATATGAACTATTGTCATAAGTCCTTTGAAATGTGTCTTATCTTCTTTATATACACAGGACTGGTTAGGGCTAGAAATGTCTTGGTTTCAAAAGTTAGACTGTGACCTGTTTCTATGGCAAAGATCACACTTGGCAGCAAATTTCATGACTCTGGAATGGTAGGAGGAGCCATGGATGAAGCCTCCAGGGGTAGCTTGGACTAGGGGTTGGCAAGGTTTTTGGGTGGACTGCCAAAAACACCCAAAGCCTTGACTTGTAAGATGTTGGAGTGCCAGGGGCAGATGGCAGGGGAGCCGCGAGGTGCCCGATCCTTAGGGCAGTGCAGCTCCAGCCCCTTCCCTGCTCTCTGCCCCAAGGTGTGCATGCCAAGCAAAATGCTTTTGTGTGCCACACTGGCACCTGTGCTGGGGGTTGCCTGGCTTAGACTATAACTTGCCCTGTTTGCCCAGTGGTCATGTATAGCCCCTTTGTAAGGATAGAAGGTACCTGCTCATGCCTGGCATATTCTTTAGAGGCCTCCTCTAGACCGGGGCCAATTGGCCTGTCACTGGGGACTGCAGGGTTTCCTATACTTTCTGCTGGAGCAGATAGTGCTGGCTACTGCTAAAGATGGGCTATCAGACTACTTAGTCCCCAGGTCTTGTGGCCCCGCTGGTCCGTACACCTCTCTGTCTCTGAAAGACGCAGCAGTGGATGGGCTGCTCAGCAGCAGGTTAGGAAAGCACTTACTCCCCAACCTCTGAGAGTGGCACAAACAGGACTCCTTCATGAAAAGCTGCTGAAAGTTCAGCAGGAGAAAGGCTGCTTTCCTCTGTTCTGCGGTTCATCTGGCAGCTCCCTTACCAGTGGCTTGCTGGAAAGGGCCACGGGGAACTAAAGCAAGGATGGAGCAGAAACTCATGGGGAGGACAGTGAGCCTTGCTAGAGGATTCGTAGGTACATCTCATTGCTCACACTGTGTGTATCACCTTCAAAGGGACTGAAAATGCCCATAGACCTTAGAAACACAGGCTTACTCTTTTCTTTCTCATGCCACCTGAATGCTGCCCTGGAAAGAGGCTTCCTGCTAGCATCCATAATGAACAGTACCACAGTATCACTGGCCACAAACCCTGGCCCATGGGCTGCCCTCAAACCTATTCTGTTACCACACACAGTGCACAGAAGAGGTCTTTGCCATGCAGTGCCCAGCATTGACTTGTTCATTTGATCTTGCCAACAGCCCCCAGCATCTCGCAGGCGGTATCGATCATGCAACAGGATTGAACCTGTGATGCCACGTGGCAGCTTGCAAGGTGGTGAGGGTGCAGTGAGTTAGGGTAAGGAGGTATTTTTTCCTCTGCACATGGCACTGGTGATACTGACCCCAGGAGCACTGTGGGATAAGCAGGCAAAGGTAAGTGAACTCATGGCCCCTTGTCTAAGGTCTGCTAATTTGCGCAGAGGTGGCCATCACAGAGGACAGTCCAGTTTTCTGCTACTCTGCCCTTTATTGATAAGAAACCTGAAGACTTTACGTCCTCTAGTTTTCTCTAGAGGACATAAAGGCATCCAGTTTTGTATCAATAGAGGACAACTGGCCTGTCCTCTGTGATGGCCCCCCTAGCGGGGCCACTTGTCATTTAGTCAGTGGTAAGCCTGGCAGCAGCCCCAGGCAATAAAAGCAGCCTCAGAGCAGTAATCCAGCTTAATTTCATGAAGGTCCCACACTCCTGGCCCTAAAACTCACCTGCCCTTGCCCCAACCACAGCCTGGCAATCGCCGTCCTCCCTCGTGTCCCTCAGGAGTGGGGCTGTGCCCCCCGCCCCCACCCAGTCACTGTCCCGTCGAGGCTGTGCCCTCCCCACCTCACACCTCTTGCCTCAGGCCCAGCTCCCTGCCACGCTATGTCCTTGTGGTGGAAAGAGAGCACTGCACAGCTAGCATGGCTAGTCACTTCATTGGTTTTGAGCAGGGACCCAGAGAAAAGTAAAGATGGTGCCTGAGGAGGCTCACAAAGCTACATTTAAAGAAACAGTACCACAGCCTGGGCATGACTGCAATCTGCACCCAGCTGGAGGGCCTGGTGCCAACGTGGTGGGGCAGCTCCTATAAAACACCGCGAGGTTGAAACCTCCAGAGTAAGGTGAGTATAGGGCACCTCAAAACCCAAGCCTTGTGCGTACTCCTGGGTTGGAGAAAGGCAGGACATCACCCTGACAGAAATGTGCCCTCAGTGAGACATAGGGCAGTATCTTTTGCTCTCTGGCAGAAGCGACAACCATCGAGACACTAAATGTCTGAACTCGGTCCGGCCTTTGGATTATTCTGTCTCAATGGTCTATAGCGGGGCAGTAGGTCTCGGGCAGCCTCCTCCCCTCCAAGCTCTTGCCTAAGCGTACACCTCGAAGGTCTTGGTGTGGTGGTCTCAGGTCTCTCTACAAGCAGATTCATCAGGCACCTGACTGCACCTCTTACATGTATACCATGATCCAGAGTATCGATGGCTGCCTACTACCTCCTACAACAGCTAACAAACAATACATCACATCCCTCCAGCCTACCCTAGAAATACTACGTTTTTAGATTATAATATATGAACATGATAATATAAAAGAACGTAAACTTTAGGTAGCCTGACTGAAAGTTTCAGGTAACCAACTGTGTACTCTTGAGTTGCATGTAAATAAATATTCAACTCTCTCTGGCAACTCACTAACTGAAGCAGTAGTGCTCGGGCCCCTGGGGGCTGGATGAGTGGCCTAGGGCTCACTTATGGGGCTGGTCTGTGTGCTGGATCTGGCTGCAGCATGCCCTCATGCACACAACCACATTATCCAGTCTGTGGTGCTCCTCAGGAGACCTGACATTTGGTGACAGGCAAGTGGTGGTGGCATTAATTGCACCCAGAGCCCTGGCAATTAACACTGCCACCTCTTCCCCACCACTACATTTCTGGACCCATAGGAAACCCCATGGGCTGGACCCCATGGCTCTCTAGGCCTGATCTAGGCCGCAGGCCACAGGGTTGAGCAGCACTGAACTGAACAATTTATCAAACGTACCACAGTTTTTCATACTGGCTTAGGATAATGTGGTATGACTAACATGGTGTTGCTTTGCACCACAGAAGCAGATGATGGAAATAAATCATTAGTGCCTGGCATCTCAGTCCCTCGCAATAAATCATCACAATCAAACCTTTATGCTGAAGGAGGCCGAACTGAGAGAACTGGACATCCAGTCACAGCTTTCCCAGACTCTTGTACATATTGTGGTTGTAACTGGTCTATATGTTGTTGCCATGAAGTCAGAGAGTTGCACCATAAATAAAAGAGGTCCCATGAGTCTTGTGAGTTACCTAGGTATCCATTTTACTCTACCAGTGTAATTATTAGCACCAAACGTTGGAACTAATGTGGGCAAAATACATACTGTTGATCAATTTGTCTACTTTGGGGTCTAAGCTTATGTCCTCATGTAGTCTTACATAAATGGTCAAAACAAGTATATAATGTGTTTTTCAAGGTGACTCCAGTGTACTGCCATATGGGATATGATATGAGAAACAAGTAAAAATTGTCCAATTTGTGCTGAAGACTTACAGTTGACTAATTGGCTTCTAAAGCATGCTTGAATGTTTGTATGAAATATTCAGCTAGTCCATTTGTAGCAGGATGATATGGAGCAGAAAGTATGTTGGGAACTAGGAACTTCCAAAATTCCTCTAAATAGAACTGAGGTCTATCATCACTCACCAGGTGCAATGTCAAGCCAAAGCAACTAAATAAGGTACACAAACTATTGAGCAGCTTTGTATCTGTAAAAGAGGACTTTTGAAAACTTCTGGCCATTTACAGTGTTCATTAGCTACTACTAAAAACATATGCCCCCCAATGGCCCTGCATAATCCATATGAATCCACCACACAGGAGGTTAGGTTTGATATTAGGAAAAACTCTCTCATTAGGAGGGTGGTAAGCACTGGAACAAGTTACTTAAAGAGATGATGGAATCTCCATCCCTGGAGGTTTTTAAGGCCTAGCTTGACAAAACCCTGGCTGGGATGATCTAGTTGGGGATGGTCCCGTTTGAGCAGGGGCTTGGACTAAATGACTTCCCGAGGTCCCTTCCAACCCTAATTTTCTGTGATTCTATGAGTACATGCCCATAATGTGTGAGGCTATGACCAAGGGTGCAGGCTTCAGGCTTTCTTACTTTCAACTGGAAAACAAAATGGTTACTTTCCCTCATGTACTTTCCTCTGTTGTACTTCCACTGCATACACCTTTGGTTAGTATCAGTTTACTGCTTTCAGTTCTCTTCCCAGCTTTTCTGATGTGATTACAGAAGAAGCTGTTGGTCTAATTAGGTGTGTATATGATTTCTCTTTAGTGCCTATGCAGTAATATTGTACACAACTATTTTCTTATTGATCAGATTTATTTAAGCTGTGGCTCCAGCCACCAACTCAAATGAAAACCAAAAATTTTCCATCCTAGGGCCCCACAGTGATGGGAAGAGAGCACCACACAAAGCTACCACTGCCCTGCTCAGATTCTTATATTGGCCCCCATGAAACCTAGCTCTTTCTGCCCCCACTCAAGTCCCCATCACCAGAAAATCTCACCTATGACTCCTATTTTGAGATCTGAAATTTTGGATGAGGTGCAGCAAATTTTCTAGGGAAAAAAATAACTTATCTATGTGTCAAGATTCCTATACATGGAGAAAGACTGAAGCTCTGTTTCAGTTATTCCAATGGTTTATTACCCTCCCTGCAAAAAACTGTGCCTTTCCACCATTTTTATATGGATTTTTCTGACAGATTTGAGAGACACTTTCTGTCAAGAACCTTCCCTCTTTGCTTGGACTTCTGAAATCCAATCAGTCTCTTTTTACTTCTCTTTAATTAATGGAATAGGCTGAGATTCTTCAGCCTTTCATAGAACCATTATAGAATCATAGAAAATTAGGGTTGGAAGGAACCTCAGGAGGTCATCTAGTCCAACCCCCTGCTCAAAGCAGGACCATTGCCAACTAGATCATCCCAGCCAAGGCTTTGTTTAGCTGGGTCATAAAAACCTCCAAGGATAAAGAGTCCACAACCTCTCTGGGTGAACTGTTCCAGTGCTTTACTACTCTCCTAGTGAGAAAGTTTTTCCTAATACTTAAACTAAACTTCCCTTCCTGCAACTTGAGACCATTGCTCCTTGTTCTGTCATCTGCCACCACTGAGAACAGTATAGCTCCATCATCTTTCAAGCCAGTTGAAGGCTGCTATTTAATCCACCCTCAGTCTTCTGTTCTCTAGACTACATAAGCCCAGTTCCCTAAGCCTCTCCTAATAAGTCATTTTCCCCAGATACCTCACCATTTTGTTGTCTTCCGCTGGACTCTCTCCAGTTTGTCCACATTCTTTCTGCAGTGGGGGTCCCAAAACTGAACACAGTACTCCAAATGCAGCCTCACCAGTGCTGAATTAGAGGGACACAATCATTTCCCTTGATTTGCTGGCAACACACATACCAATGCAGCCCAGTATGCTGTTAGCCTTCTTGGCAACAAGGGCATACTGCTGGCTCATATTCAGCTTATTGTCCACTGTAACCCACAGGTCCTTTTCTGCACAGCTGCTGCCCACCCAGTCAGCCCCCAGCCTGTACTGGTACATGGGATTGTTCTGTCCTAAGTGCAGGACTTTGCACTTTTCCTTATTGAACCTCATGAGATTTCTTTTGGTCCACTCCTCCTACTTGTCTAGGTCTCTCTGAATCCTAGCTCTACCCTCCAAGATATCTACAACTCCACCCAGCTTGGGGTCATCTGCAGACTTGCTGAGAGTGCACTCTATACCATCTTCCATGTTGTTGATGAAGATATTGAAAAAAAACCAGCCCCAGGACTGACCTTTGGGCACCCCACTTGATATCAACTACCAACTAGACATCAAGCCATTGATTACTACCCTCTGAGCCCGGTGATCCAGCCAGTTTTTTATCCACCTTACAGTCCACTCATCCAGTCCATACTTCCTTAGCCTGTGAGAATGTTGTGGGAGATGGTATCAAAAGCCTTACTAAAGCCACAGTATATCACATCCACTGGTCTCCCCACATCCACAGAGCCAGTCATTTCATCATAGAAGACAATTGGGTTGGTCAGGCATGACTTGCCCTTGGTGAATTCATGCTGACTGCTCCTAATCACCTTCTTCTCCTCCAAGTGCTTAGAAATGGATTCCTTGAGGACCTGCTCCATGATCTGAAAGTTTGTTCCTGCACTTTCAGTAAGGCTTCTTTAGAGAACAGCCAGCTCTCCTGGACTCCTCTCCCCCTCAGACTGGCTTCCCAGGGGATCCTGCCCAAGAGTTCCTTGACAGAGTCAAAGTCTGCTTTTATGAAGCCCAGAATCCTTACTCTGTTGCTCTCCACCTTTCCTTTCCTCAGGATCCTGAACTCAATCATCTTGTGGTTGCTGCTGCCCAAGTTAACATCCACTACTACATTCCCCACCAATTCTTCCCTGTTGGTGAGCAGCAGGTCAAAAAGAGCACAGCCCCTAGTTGGCCGCAGCAGCAGTTGCACCAGGAAGCTGTCCCCAACACTCTCCAATACACTTCCTGGATTGCCTGTGCACTGCTGTATTGCCCTCCTAGCAGATGTCAGGGTGATTGAAGTCCCACATGAGAACCAGGGCCAATGATCAGCAAACTTCCTCTAGCTGTTTGAAGAATGCCTCGTCCACTACATCCTCCTGGTCTGGTGGTCTATAGCAGACCCCCATCACAACATCACGCTTGTTACTCTCTCCTCTGACCCTAACCCAGAGACTTTCAACAGGCTTATCTCCAGTTTCTTACTGAAGCTCTGAGCAATCATATGACTCTTTTACACAAAGTGAAATTTCTCCTCCTCTTCCCCTTGCCTGTCCTTCCTGAACAGTTTGTACCCATCCATGATAGTGCTCCAGTCATGTGAACTATCCCACCAAGTCTGTTATTCCAATCATATCATAGTTGTGTGACTGTGCAAGGACTTCCAGTTCTTCTGTTTGTTTCCCAGGCTCTCTGCGTTCATCTACAGGCACCTAAAGTAACTAGTCTATTGCCTTGATTTCTGGGGAAGAATGAGAATACCTCCCCTGTTGCCCCCTCTTGCTTGCTTTTCCTCCAGGTCACCCACTTCCCCACTTACCTCAGGATTTTGGTTTCCTTCCCCTGTGAACCTAGTTTAAAGCCCTCCTCACTAGGTTAGCGATCCTGTCTGAGAAGATGCTCTTCCCTTTTTCCATCATGTAGATCCCATCTCTTCCTAGCAATCCTTCTTCTTGGAACATTATTCTGCAGTCAAAGAATCCAAGGCCCACAGGCAACATCACCTGAGCAGCCATGCATTTCAGTCCGTGGCAAGTTGTCTCATCCTAAGTCACTTATCACTTCCTTCTGAACACTTTCCAAGTTTCCAGCACATTTTTAGGAGTAATAGACACCAGTATGAGGTCTAGTCATGCTGTCTCTAATGCTCTTTATAGAGGTAATGTCTCCTCTTACTACATTCCCCTGCTGATGCATCTCACCCCCTCCCCAACTTTGAAAGCTTGTTTTAAACGAAGATACTCTGACCCTCCAGCCTAGAGTCCCCCATTTTTTAAATGTGATCCATGTGCTTTGTTCCTATAGGTATGACCTGCAGGTTATTCACAGAAATGTTCTTAGGGTCTTGGTTCCGTCCTCATGCACAATGAGAGGGTTTTTAGCCCTGAAAGGTAATTGAAAGCTTTCCTTGGGACAGGAAAACTTGCCTACCCATAGAGGTGGGAACAGTGGAGAAATCTCCTGAGTGCTTGGCAAACAGTCAGTAGGAAAATCTCATACCTGGAACCACAATTCAACCAGTGAACACAATGACATCATATGCACTACTATCTGCAGACAGAACAGAAAGACGTCACTCTGCAGTCAGGTTTTCCAAAAGCGTCTCCCAAGTCACACTAGGACAATGAGGGGATAAGGCTGTGCCAGCACCAGGCAGTATCACAACAGGCAGGTGAGTCACTGAAAGCTCAGGTGCGATTCACCCAGGGGAGCTCCTCCTAGAGGGCAGAGAGCCTAGCTGAGTCTGACTCTCCCAAGGGGTTCAGATCCCATCCTCCTCCAGGATAAACCTCTGAGACCTTCAAGGAAGGGACTGTCCCTTCCATGCCACTCTAATTGGTCAGGCTGGGAGGGACCAGCGAAGTCATCTCTGACCTCCTACAGACCATGGACCAGAGACTCTCCTGAGACAGCCAGGGTTTCTCAGAGCCTTCCACTTTCCTTCATAGGAATTTGCAACATTAGAGCTCTGGCCCATTCTGGCTCTGCCATTTAGTGTGTCTGGGTTCCAAGACTCTTACAAGTCCTAGCTTCTGGTTCATCCAGGTGTCTGTGTGCACTGCTCTAGGTTTAGGGTGTAGATTCATAGATTCGTACATTGTGAGGCTAGAAGGGACCTCGGGAGATCATCAGGTCCAGCCCCCCCTGCATGGGGCAGGAAAGACAACTGGGAGTCAGGTGACCCCAGCAAGGTGACCAGCCAGTCTCCTCTTGAAGATTTCCAGGGTAGGCGATAGCACCACCTCTGGAGGGAGCCTGTTCCACAGTCTGGACACCCTGACTGTGAAGAAGTTTTTCTAATGTTGAGCCTCAAACAGTTTTCCAGGAGTTTGTGACACTCCTGGTTTTCCCCAAGGGTGCCCTGATGAATAGTTGTTTACTGAGCCCTTGATGTACTCCTCTAATGTAGCAGTAAACTGCTATTAAGTCCCCTCTCAGCCTTCTCTTCTTCAGGATGAAGAGACCCAGGTCCCCCAGCCTTTCCTCATGTGGCTTGCTGCGCAGGTCTGATTATACAGCTGGCCCTTCTCTGGACTTTCTCGAGCTTTACCACATCCTTGTTGAAGTGCAGCGCCAAGTACTGGATGCAGTACTCCAGCTGCAGTCTCACCAATGCCAAGTAGAGTAGAAGAATCACTTTCCTAGTTTTGTTGGAGATGCATCAATTGATGCATGCCAAGGTATTATTTACCCTGTTGACTATGGCGTTGCACTGCCAGCTCATATTCATACTGTGGTCTATTATTACCCCCAGGTCCCTTTCATTCGTGGTGCTGGTCAGTTTGGCATTGCCAAGCCTGTAGGTGGGGAGGTGGGGTTTTGTCCCCAAATGGAGCACTTTACATGTCTCGACATTGAACTTCTGGCTCTGATCTACCCAATTTGCTAGCCTGTCTAGGTCCGAGTGTGTCTGCAGCCTATCTTCAAGCGTGGCTATGCTTCCCCATAGCATGGTGTTGTCTGCGAACTTGGCCAGTGAGCTTTTTACCCCCACATCTAAATCATTGATAAAGATGTTGAGAAGTACTGGACTAAGCACTGACCTCTGAGGGACACCACTGGCCACTTCTCGCCAAGACAACATAGATCTGTTCATTAGAACTCTGGGTCCTACCCCACAACCAGCTCCCTACCCACCTAACTGTCTCATGGCTAAGCCCACAATCCTCCAATTTTCTCGCAAGAACATCATGGGATACTAGATCAAAGGCCTTTTGGAAGTCAAGGTATACAATGTCAACATCTTCTCCCTTATCCAGGTGGCGAGTTACCTGATTGTAAAAGGAGATGAGGTTGGTAAGACGAGACCTGCCTGCAACAAAGCCATGCTGGCTGTCATTCAGAATCCTACCTTCTGCAACCCTGTTGCACATAGATTCTTTCATGAATTTTTCCAGGATTTTCCCTGGGATAGAAGTTAGGCTGATTCGCCTATAGTTACCAGGGTCTCCCTCCTCCCTTTGTTGAAGATGGGCACAACATTGGCCCTCTTCCAGTCCTCAGAGACCTCTCTGGAGTGCTATGAGTTTTGGAAAAGTTTCACCAGAGGTCCCACAATGACTTTGGCCAGCTCCTCCAGCACCCTTGGATGAAGTTCATCTGGTCCTGCTGACTTACATATGTCTAATTTTTTCCAATGTTCACATACCAGTTCTATGGCAATAGTAGGAAGGCAGTCATTCCTACCCTGCTCCATCTGTACCCAATCTGGCATGATTTTGCCATTGGCTCAGTGAAAGACCAAAGCAAAGTAATCATTCAGGAGTACAGTTTTCTCCTGAGTGCTGGTAACTTGCTGTGCTGAGTTGTTGAGCAGGAGCCCCACACTCCCATTTGTTTTCCCCATGTTCTCTACATTTCTAAGGAAGGACTTCTTGTTGTCCTTGACTCCTGTCGCCAATTTTAGTTCAGTTGCCACCTTAGCCTTTCAAATCTGTTCCCTATAGGTGCGGGCCATTGTTGTATAGTCCTCCTTGTGTGCCCCAAGCTTCCATTGTTTGTACACCTTTTTCTTTTTCATTAAGAGGACTATGATATCCTTGTTTAGCCAAGAGCCCTTGTGTTACCTCTCCTCCAAGTGGGAATGGATTTCCTTTGTGCTTTGAGGATTGTGTCTTTATGGAATGACCACTCTTCATGCACTCCTTTCACCTTTGACCCCTGGTCCCACAGCCCTTTCCCTACTAGCGACCTGAGCTTGCTGAAATTTGCATTTTTGAAGTCCAAAACAGTCCTGTTATCTAATTTGTCTGCCTTGTGATGGACAGTGAACATGATAATTTCATGGTCACTGTCATTGTCACCCAGGCTACCTTCTATTTTTAAGTTAGTCACCAGATCAACCCCCTTGGCCAGGACCAAATCTAGAATAGCATTACCTCTGGTTGGTTGGTGCACCTCCTGAGTCAAGAAAAGCTCTTTGATGGAGGTCAGGAAGCAATGCAACCAAACTGATGTGGCTGAGTGTTCCTCTCAAGAGATATCTGGATAATTGAAGTCGCCTATAACAACCATGTCCTGTGCTTGTGCGGCCTCTGCTAGTTCTTGGGCAATCTAGATTGATTTCCTCTCCCTGGTTTGGTGGTCTGTAGTAATACCTACAGTTAGGTGTCACTTGCCATACCCCCACCCTGTGCCCCTCCCTGCCCCTCACAGCTTGACCCAGAGGGTTTCAAGCTGTCCTTCTTTGAAGCCAATGTCAGCCTCCAAAGAGGTGTACTGCTTCTTCACATAGAGAACTACACCTCCACCTTTCTTCCCTACTCAGACTCGTCAATGAAGGGCATAGCCCTCCATGGCTACACTTCAATCATGTGAGGAGTCCGACCAGGTCTCTGTAATCCCTACTAGATCATAATGCCCACTGAAGGGCAAGAGGGCTAGCTCCTCCTGCTTGTTCCCTATGCTTCTGGCATTAGTGTACAGGCACTTGAGTCTTCCTACTGAGGCCCTCAACTTCCTGTCACGCTGATGGAAAACTACTCCCTCAGCTCCTGCAAGAGTGGCTCTTCCAGTGTTCTTATATATGGAGCTTTCTTGTATGCCAGTCCCCGGACATGCTTCAGTTAGTGTTTCTCCATCCCCCAGCAAACTTAGCAGAGCCCCCCTCTCTGTTTCCCCACCCTCATTGCAGCTTTAGACATGGATGCTATGTTAATGGCTCTTTGCAAAACCAGTGACTTCTTCCCCTCATGCATTCCCGAGCCTTTCGATCAGTTAAGGGCCAACAACATGCCAGAATGAGATTTGGAAAGGGCTAGATATCATGAACTGCTGATGTTTGGAATGCTCTTCCAAGCACAAGTATGCCAAGGCCCTGAATCTCTTTTAGACTGAACTGAGAATGTTTCTGGCAGGAATGGTATGATACAGCTGGGAGTTCTGGCTCAGTTGCCATGGTACACATTGGATCATGTCTTTACATCCCCATAATAAGATATAATGTAGTATGGCTGGGCACTTGGTAACCCCAGGCCTCAGGGCTTTTCCTCATTACCAGTTGGATCCAGAAAGGAATCATGTTGCCTCGCATGAATGCCAGTGCCCTCTGGTAATTATGGGTGGAAGCAGGAGTTAACTTTCTTCTGAGGCCCGACATGTTGGCCAAGTTGAGGCTCACGGGTTAAAGGGATGTTGTTAGGGTTAGCTGATCTTTGGAAAGCACAAGGAAGAGCTACTGAGCCATCAATGTGAGCTGGGCCTTACTTTCCATGTTTATCCAAAACACCTTTTGCTTTGAGCAGGTGTTTTGAGTGACTGAGTTACAGGATGAGACCTGGAGACAGCTCCTTTCTTTTATCATCATCTTTATGCTGCAGTTGTTTAGTCTGATGCTGCCACCAATGGACAAAATACATTCATGCAGCATGGCTTATAGGTGAATAGCATCATAGGACTAAAGGCTATTTCTGAGATTATGTTTTAAAATGTACTGAATTTGTACTGTGAAGCCCCATGCTCTTTGTAATTTCTTACACTGATGCCCTCATCATTGACACTATACTTACATTCACAGTGTTCGTTGTCTTAGACCCTGTAATGAGCATCCTTGTCTCTTGTACCTTTGATCTGGCCTCCATCCTGATGATCCATTCAGCCAAGGGCAGGTACAAGACTTTTTTCACCTGTGCCTCCCATCAGGATGTTGACAAAGTGGTCTCCTTGTTATACACAGTTGCGACTCCCATGCTAAACCCCTGATGTATAGCCTGAGGAACAAGGCGAAGGAAACCCTGTGAAGAGGATAATGTTTATCAGCTGCCTGTGATCAGAATTGTAATGTTTTGTGAATTAGTGGACAAGTGACATATTCTATGAGGACAATTCCTCCTATTTTTCTAAAGGACAAGTGGGTAGATATTTAATATCTACCAGTATGTGATATTATACATGCAGTAAATTATGTTAAGGTTTAGCGATGAATGTCTCTATGTTACTGGAATTGTGTTGCCTATCCTGCTGGTTCTGCTCCCTGACAAGCTCCTGAGCCAGTCCCCCGAGATAAAGCACAGTCTTTGAACAGAAAATGGATGAACAAATAGACAAACCCTTTTGTCCTGTCCTAGGGCATGAGGAAAGCAATCATTTGGTTCTGACCCTTGCATGGTAGCCTGACACACAGTGGCCACGGCGCTCCCAGCTAGAAGTAGAGCATAGTGGCCAGCGCTACATCCAGCACTCCTACTCCCTAGCCGGTGCTTGTGAGGGGAGCGCTGGTGCTCTAGCCTGCCCGTCACCTAAGCAAGGAGCACAGCCTGTCAGGGAATGCATCAGCACTCTCAGGGACATGCACCCCCTATGCATCACCACTCACCTCCTGTTTGCAAAATATTTTTGGCCCTGAGGTTTTAATCTCCCATTAAGGCACTTTCTTACTATCCAAATGCCATGCAACTGGACAGTCTCAACATGGCTGATGGTGCCTTCTTAAAGGAGCAATGTGACTGTGAGGAGGAGAGGCCACATGGCAGAATTTAAGTCACTTTTTCAGGGGAGTGCACTAATGTTACCATGGAGAGACCCACATCCATTTTAACTTTAGACAAATTGTGGGGAGGGGAAGGGGGGAAAAACAGAAATAATATTGCATGATAGACTAGAGACCAAGCTTCACCTCTCCCAGGAACACAACATCTCCCCCCCCCCCATGGCCACAGGCAGGTTCCCTCTTGTGCAAAAATTAATTCAAAACAAAAATATTACTTTTCAAGTTGAATTAAATGTTTTGTTTCAGTTTTGCACTTTTTTACGCCGGGGTGGGCAATTATTTGGCCCTGAAAGCCATATAGGGGGTTTGGTGAGCTGTCACAGGCCAGGTCAGCACCCCCACTGCCATCGTACCGTGTCAGTACCCTCTACTCCCAAAACAGCTCACCGAACCTCTAAGTGGCTCTTCTCTATGTACAGCCAGGCAAACATGCTGGGATCATGAGTGGGTGGAGAGTGGCACCTAGCAAGGGGATGGGTGAGCGCAGCCAAGGCGATGACAGTGTGGGGCCAGGGCCCAAGGCAGAACCATGATCCTCTCCCCACACACCCCTGCCTGTGCAATTGGCACTCATCGCAGGGACATGCAGGCAGCAGATCACAGCTCTGTTACCACCCTGTGATCCTGCCCCATGACCCCAGGCCCGCCCACCTGCCTGACCTGCTCCCGTACACTGCTCACTATCTGCCCACGGCCCTATCCCATCTGCTTGGCTCTGCACCCTGCCCATATGTGTCCCATCCTGGGCAGTGGGTGTGGAGCAGATGGACCAACAGTGCCAGGTTTGGCAGCAGCCAGAAGGAGCTGCTGCTGCCAGGGCTGTCTGAAAGTGAATCCAGCCACTATACCACCCCAGCCCTGCTGCACACCTGGGGGCATTGGGACCAGCCCAGGCTGCCCCCACACCTTGGCAGTCCAGATCCAGCCCATGGGCCACCTTTTGCCCACCTGTGTTTTACACAGTCATAGTTATTTTAGTTTGATCCTGAAATTTCTGTCTGGAACAGAACATTAAAAATGCTTTGTTTGAAAATGCCTGAAGGAAACTTTTCCAGCTTTGCAAAACTTTTTCCATTTTGCCCAAATGAAATATTTTGCTGTATCTAGCCCCCAGATTACAGAGTTTCAACTGTCCAATAGTAATTTAGTTTGTTTACCCTGGTTAGAGTTTGGGGCCTGTGTTTATGAGAGTTTCTACATAGAACCCTCTCCCTAGGAAGCCAGGGTTGGGAAAGCTTGGAAGTTCCCTTTCTGGCTGAGGCTAGGCCTGTCTTGGGTTTCTCTGATCCAGGCCCCCATACCAGGCCATGAAGGACATTCACTCATAACAGATGCCCTCTTGTCTACATCAATCCCAATTCTTTATAAGAATCATTGTAAAACATCAGGGCTGATATATTTAGAATCTCATATTAGGGGACTCAGTTGCTTCTAAAAGCATGTGCCACTACTGCTTCCCCATGGAGCCCAACTGACCACAATACCACAATAAACAGCTCTCAAACATACTCTTGGGGAAGTCCAGCTCTTCCTTTGCCTACTCTGGCTTCATTAACAGATTCTCAAATGTAGGAAGATAGGAGAGCCGTGCCAAAAGCTATCAATCAGAAAAGTACATTCACACAGGGAGGCTGTCTCTAGTTAAGCATAATGGAGGGGTGAATTTTCAAATCATCTCCCTGAGGCAGTGGTTGCAGCTCTAGCCTAGGAACAATAGTTCCTTCAAGCTTGGGCTCTTCACTTAGGAACTAGATGGAGGCAACAGTGATACTGGTTCGGGGAGCGGGGGGAAGACAGGGATGTTTTGAGTGCATGTCACCTGAGCTGCTATATCTATTTTAGCTGTCTGCTCTGTCCTGCAGTAATTGGAAGCAAAATCACAATAATTTACCCTGGAGTAAAAGAGGCAAATAGTGATTTAGCTTCTACATAAGAAGAAATGTAGAAAATCTTTACAAGTCCTACTGACTTGTAGGTAAACTCTACCCTCCTATCATTTCTTCTGTTCATATCTTTAGGAACTCTTCATTTGTCCCTTATGTGTACAGGAAGGAGAGCAGCACTTCCCTTCATCCCCAGCTGTGTGGTCAGGATCAATGCACGGAAGGCTGTGAGCTGCTGTGATACCCAGGACACAATGGACATGGAAAGAGCAGGAAGGTCAGGGCCAAGTGCTTGATCTTTGACACACTAATCTGACAGAGACAGGTAAAAGGGGGGGAGAAGGGCAGCTGAGGGGAAGTGGCTGTGAGGGAGGAAGTGGCTAGCATGGGGCACAGAGGTTGTCTTTACACATGCTCCAAGGTGGGTTTGGGGGGCGTTAATAATTAGAGCAATTCTAAGAACCTCTCTAATTAAAGCACTCACTGCATTTCATATATTCAGCCTCCTGCACTTCAAAATGGTGGCGAGGGTGCTTTAACTAAAGCTCATTTGACAAACTTTAGTTAAAGCACCCCTGCCATTTTTGAAGTGTGGGGATGTTGAATACATGAGACATGGAGGCTGCTGGAGCATGCTAGTTAGCATGCTCCAGCAGACTTGATTGATCAAGTCTGCTCTGATACAATGTAATTACATCCCCACATGTCCACAGACACCCAAAAAAAAAATCTAGCCTAGCTGCAACCCATTTTCAATGTGGCCAAAAGTGCTAGCTCAGCAATCTTGGCAATTGCTGGAGTCTCTGGCTGGAGGCATGAGGATATTGAGGCTTGACTCCAGGCAGTAACCAAGACTTTAGAGCTCCCTGAGACACGGTGCCCTTCAGGTGCTGCTCATCTTCCAGTTTCTAAAACCATACACTTCCCCAAAAAGAACATGGGCCTGGATGGCATGTCATGGTCCACTGAGTCCAGTCCGCTGCATTCACTGGCAATCATTCACACAAAGAATCCCCCAAAGACACCATTTCAATCCCTTGCCCAGCATTGATGAGCACCCCTGAAACTTATAGGGGGCCACCAGATCACCCCTGAGCCTGTGCTTTTCTAGGCTTAAGAGTCCCATGGCTCTCAGCTTCTCATCATAAGGTCTGTTTTCCTGACCTCTGATCATGCACGTGGTTCTCCTCTGCACCCTCTCAAGCTTCTCCACATCCTTTATGAATTGTGGAGCCCAAAACTGGATGCAGTACTCCAGCTGCGGCCTCACGAAGGCCGAGTACAATGGGAGAATGACATCCTGGGATTTGCTTGAGAAGTATCTATGGATGCAAGCCAGTATTTTGGTTGCTTTACTAGCCGCAGTATCGCATTGAAGGCTCATGTTCATCTTGTGGTCAATGATGACTCCCAAGTCCCTTTTGTCCATAGTGCTAGCCAATGTAGCACTACCAAGTCTATAAGCATTCTGCAGGTTTTTGTTCCCAAGGTGGAGAACCTTGCATTTTCTGGTGTTAAACACCATCAGGTTCTCATCTGCCCATTTCCTGAGCCTGTCAAGGTCAACCTGGATCACCCTCCTGTCCCCAGGTGTGGACATTTTACCTCAGTTTGGTGTCATTGGTGAACTTCACCAGTCCGCTTCCAGTACCAGTGTCCACATCATTAATGAAGATGTTGAATAGTATTGGCCCAAGGACAGAGCCGTGAGGGACCCCACTGGTCACAGCGCACCACAACGATCAACTTCCATCAACCACCACCCTCAGGGTCCGACCAGCGGATTGTGATGAGGTTGAGGCCACAGTTAGCCAGTTTTGCTAAGAGGTGGTCATGGGATACCAGATCGAAGGCTTTTCTGAAGTCAAGATATATGACATCAATCTCTTCTCCCTTGTCCAGGTGATAGGTCACCTGGTCATAGAAGGAAATGAGATTGGTCAAGCAAGACCTACCCGCAACAAACCTGTGCTGGCTATCCCTCAGGATGTTGCCATTGGCCAGTCTGTTAAGAATGGCCTCCTTAATAATCTTTTCTAAGACCTTCCCCGGGATAGAGGTCAGGCTGATGGGCCTGTAGTTTGCTAGATTCACTTTCCTCCCTTTCTTGAAGATAGGCATCACATTGGCCTTCTTCCAGTCTTTGGACACTTCACCAGAGTGCCAGGAGTTCTCAAAGATCTGTGCCAGGGGCTGGGCTATGATGCTCGCCAGCTCCTTGAGTACCCTGGGGTGTAGATTGTCAGGGATGGCTGACTTGAAGGTATCCAGCCTCTCAAGGTGTTCCTTCATGAAGTCAGCATTGATGGAGAGTAAGGAATCTCCCTCACCCAGGCCTTCCCATCCCATAATGGGCAGGGGTGTCCCATGGGACTAGTGAAAAACCGACACAAAGTACCCATTTAGCAGGTTGGCTTTTTCCTGGGTGTCCGTTGTCCCATCTGGTTTAGCAGGTTGCCTTTGCTTTTCATCCAGCTCCCCACATATCTAAAAAAAGGACTTTTTTATTGTCCTTGATATTTGTAGGTAGCTGGAGTTCAGTTGCAGCCTTAGCTTTCCTGGTTCACTCCCTGCAGGTCTGGACCAGTGCAGCATATTCCTCCTTGGAGGTGGATCCTGTCCTCCATCCTTTGCAGGTCTTTCTTTTTAGATGCAGGAGGTCCTCTAGTTCCCTGCAGAGCCGAGGGGGCTGCTGTTCCCTTTTGCTGTCTTTCCTCTGAGATGGGTTAGACTTAGCTTGTGCATCCAGGATCGCTCCCTTGAGCAGCAACCACTCATCCTGAACTCCCCTCCCCTTTGGGTCATGGTCCCTTAGGGCCTCACTGAGAAGCCTCTGGAGCTTGTCAAAGTCAGCTGTCCTGAAGTCGAGGGCTTCTGTATTGCCAACTGACTTGCTTGTCAACTTTATGGCAGATGGTGAAGGTGATCAGCTCATGGTCACTGTCACCCAGCTTCCCTTCGATCGTTAGGTTGCTGATTAGGTCATCCCCCGTTGTCAGTACCACGTCCCCCATTGCTAGTACTGGAACCAGGAAAACCAGTACAGGATCCAGGAGTCTTGTTCAATGGATAGGCAGTGCTACCAGGAGCTGATCAGGATGTTTGCTGCTCCTAAACTGGGACAGACTTCATTAGCTGAGGCTTACTGGAGGTGTGGCTGCTGAGGTACTTGGCCCAGGCTGGCTTGCCTGATCAGGGTCCCCAACACCTTCCAGGGTGGGTCCCTCTTGTTGAAGCTGTTCCATTAATAGTTTCTACAGTGGCAGTCTCAGTAGAATATCCTATAGCTAGGGACCTACTCAAATCACAGTTTCACAGATTTTGTGGAAATTGGGCAATCTCTGTGAAATCCACAGGAAAAAAAAAAAAAAAACCCAATCAAAAACAAAATTACTAAACACACAATGCTATCTCCCCAGTGGAAGCCACCAGTTGCACAGCTGCAGAGCCTGGCACAAAGGGGGCTGCCAGCACTAAGGTAATCAGGAAAGGTGGCTGCCACCCTCAACCCTCATCCCTGATTGGCTGAAAGGGCTGCCTGTTTTGCAGTCCTGCCCCTCCAACAATCAGTGGCAAGGGGTGGGACCACACGATGGACAGCCTTCTCATCCAGTTGGTGGCAAGGGGTGGGGACGTATGACAGACAGCCCTCTCGAATCAGTGGCAGAGGGCAGGGACACCAGGGCCCTCAGCAAATCAGATGTGGGGTGGGCACCACTATAAGCCCATGAAAATGGCAGCTGGCTCCACAATCTGCCTGCAAAATTGGTCAGCCACCACCTTGAGTTGGGTAGACCCCTACCTATAGCCTAGTAATTAAAGGTCTCATCTTGTCACTAAGAAACAGATCCAAATCTGTGCTCTAAACTGTGCAGAGGAAATACCTAAACCCAGATTTCCCACATCCAAGTGAGTTTTCTGCCTCCTGGACTGCTAGGTATTGAGACATCAGTTTTCATGAGAAATGGCTTGTGTGTGTCTGACTCCAAGAGATGGTCTAGGTTTTGGAGGCAGGCACTCAGCTCCCTGACAACTGTGGAGTTAAGCTTCCTCCTCCTCAGCATTTCTTACCAGCTGACCTAAGTGCCTCCTCATGCAAGACTGCTGACTCCTAAAAATCCCATTCTGAGGTAGCTGATGCTTCTTCTGAGTTGCATAGGGAGCTGGGGCACCCAATCAAGGGCTGATGGCATCACCGATCACCAAGATGCTGAAAAGTCAGACACTACAATGCCAAGCACTTCAACACCTATGATTTTGAATGATTTGGGGGCCTGAGAACTGAATCCACTTTGATGCTTCTGAAACTATTCCTCGTGGACACTCCTTTAGAAACAGCTCTTTCAGGTTTAAATATAACATGAGATACAATTATTGTGATTAGGCACAAGCTCCTTGGTGACTGAGGAAAGACCTCTCAAAACACTGGGCAATCAGAAGACTATGGGCACCTAAATACATGCTCTCATGTGCTCTATTTAGACTGTGTTGGAACAGACTTGATTGATCAAATCTGCAGGAACACTGCCACCACTGAGAACAGTCTAGTTCCATCCTCTTTTGAACCCCCCCTTCAGGTAGTTGAAGGCTGCTATTAAATCCCCTCTCAGTCTTCTTCTCTAGACAAAGACAGGCCGAGGGAACTGGGCTTATTTAAAGTCATGTGCCCCAGCCCCCTCACCATTTTTGTTGCCCTCCACTGGACTCTCGCTAATTTTTCCATATCCTTTCTGTAGTGTAGGGCCCAAAACTGGACACAGCACTCCAGATGTGGCCTCATCAGTGCTGAATAGAGGAGAATAATCACTTCCCTTGACCTGTTGGCAAGACTCCTACCAATGCAGCCCAGTATGCCATTAGCCTTCTTGGCAACAAGGACACACTGCTGGCTCATATTCAGCGTATTATCCACTGTAACCCCCAGGTCCTTTTCTGCAGAACTGCTGCCCAGCTAGTCAGCCTCCAGCCTGTACTGGTGCATGGGATTGTTGCATCTTAAATGCAGGACTTTACACTTGTCCTTGTTGAACCTCATGAGATTTCTTTTGGCTCAATCCTCCAATCTGTCTACATCACAAACTTGCTCTATGCCACCTTTCAGGTTGTTGATACAGATATTAAACAAAACTGGCCCCAGGACTGACCCCTGGGGCACTCCACTTCATATCAGCTGCCAACTAGACACTGAGCCATTAATTATTACTCCCTGAGCTCAATGCTTCAGCCAGTTTTCTATCCATCTTACAGTCCATTCATACAGTGCAGTCTATGCAATGCACTGGCTACTTTGTGCTGTCATGCCAAGCCCCACGGAGAACAGTGGATGATATACCCCAACATTAGCAAGGCTTTTGACGCTGCTTCCCATGACATTTTTATTAACAAGCGAAGGAAATACAGACTAGATGGAAGTGCTGTAAGGTGAATGCATAACTTTCTATCATCATGCTCAATAACCGGTCTCTAGTGACTCAATCTCTAGTTGGGAGGGGACATCAAGTAGGGTTCCCCAGGGGCTGTCCTGGGTCTGGTTAATATCTGTTTGATATCTTCATTAATGATTTGGATGATGGAATTGGGTACAAGCTTAGCAAATATGTGGACAACACTAAGGTGGGTAGAAGTGCAGATACTTTGGAGAGTAGGGCTAAGATTCAGAATGACCTGGATAGACTAGAGAAATGGTCGGTAGTCAATCAGATGACATTGAATAAGGACAAGAGCAAAGTCTTGAACTTGGGATGGTATAACTGCATATACAAATACAGCTTGGGGAATGACTGGCTATGCTGCAGTACTACAGTGAAAGATTTGGGGGTTACAGAAGACCTTAAGCTAAATACGAGGCAACAGTGTGTTCCTGTTGCAAAAAGGGCCAGCAGCATTACTGGATTGGTATCAACAGGCATGTCACTTGCAAATGAAGGGAAGTGTCGCTTGCATTCTATTCAGCACTGGTGAGGCCTCACCTGGAGGTACCGTTTTGGACCCCACATTTCAAGAACGGTGTGGATAATTTGGAAAGAATCCAATGCAGAACAAATGTGATTAGTGGCCTGGGAAGCAAGATTTATGGAGAAAGGCTGAAAGAACTAGGGTGATCTTGTCTGGAGAAGAGAAGACTGAGGGAGGCTTTGATAACAGTCTTCAACTACCTGAAGGGTGATTATAGAGAGGATGGAGACAGGCTTTTTTCGGTGGCCGTAGGGAACAAGACTTTGTGAAATCTCCATTCCTTGGAAGTATTTTCAGAAGCTGGTTAAACACTTAGCCAGGATGGTTTAATCAGGGATGATCCTGCCTTGAGCAGAGGGCTAGGCTAGATGACTCTGTGATGTCCCTTTCATCCCTTTATCATGATCCTGTTAGCCTGAATTGGAAGAATAGGCTCAGTCACCCATAAAAGTAAAATATAAAGAAATCAGGTATCCAGGTTGTAGCCATATTGGTCTAGAGGAAAAGGCAATCAGAACTTGTATTAGAGACATAAGAAACGCCCCAGCATTCCCATAGGTTTTTAAAGGCCAGGGGCTGGAACAAGCAAAGAGCTGCCCCAGAGTGGGGGCTGGAGAAGCTTCCAGCCCTGGGGTTCTGGGGTTGAGCTGAGGCTGGCCCCCTAGTGGTGGGGCTGACTGGGAGAATATTTGCTCCTGGTCAGCTTCTACATGTTTGTTACTGCACAGCGTGGGTGACTGGTGCCTCCTGAGACTGGGGGACACAGTTTGTGGGTGGCAACATTGGCAGTGGTGTGGCAAACAATGACTGCCCGCAGAAGCTGGCAGCAGCGGATAGGCATGGGGGGTGTGGCAAGTAGCAACCACCTGCAAAAGCCAGCAGTAACATCAGCAGTGGGTCAGGAATCAGGGGCACGGGCAGTGTGAAGAGGCTGTGGGGCAGGACTGGCCATCAATGTTTACAAATGGGTCCTGGAACAAAAAAAGATTGAGAACCACTAAACTACAACAGCTTTATACAGTTCTAAAGGTTGTTTCTGATAAGCATTCTTATGTGTTGTTACTAATATACAGAAAAGTTAGCATTTTCCAGCCTTTGTTATATCTGCCTCTAGTTTGTTGAAAGTGGAACTGCTTATACAGAATCAGCCTGATTTTATAAGTGCTGAAAAATCTATAGCTCCAGTGGAAATCAGTAAGCACTTCAGATGATTAGGATCTCTGAAGAATCATGCCCTGAACTTTTAGCTCTGTGAAGTATATTTGTAAGTTTGGTTTTAACTTTTGAATCACATATGACAAACCCTGTAGTTCTTTCTTCTGCAAAATTGTTTCTTCTTTTTCTTTGTCCTTCATACTTACCTTTTATTATCAACCATTAGTTGTCATTCTTTCCTCTTCCCTTTGTCTCTGATAGAGTCTTGACTATAAGCTGTCTCTTCCTCTAACATGACACATTACTGCATGTGATTCTTCATCCTAGGCTCATATACATCCGTGTACTTCAGTCAGGTTTGTATAGTAGGATCCATATTCTGAAATATAAGGAACTTAAACACATATTCAGCCACCTAACTAAAAAGCCTGATTTTTAGAAGTGCTTCACTATATAAAGTGAATATAATAAGATCTGCACTGCAGAAATTCAGAATACCTGAAAATCAGCACTTCTGATTAGTGGCTAAATATTAGGCCTGTGCGAGTCAGCAGCAATCCGATCCGGCTTCAGATCCAGCTGCTTCTGATGGCCGTGATCTGATCTGGAGCTCCAGATGGTTTGCCACTCTGATGCGGCTGAAGCCGCTCCAGAGCTTTGGGGTCAACTCGGAGATCCAGCTATTGGTTATAATGGGGGATGAATGAAATATCTATAATTTTGTTATTTTAGCTCTGATTTGGGTGCAGCTTGCAGGGTGCTAGCCTCTGCTGAGAGCATGAGGTCTGCCAAGTTTCAAGAAGATCGGTTCAGGGGGAACTGCTCCCCAAATTCTTGAAAGCAAAACTCTTGTCACATTCATGTTTTACAACACTGGGGGCTGAAAACTGCATGGGTGCTAGCCCCTGGTAAGGCCACAAAGCCTGCCAAGTTTCAAGAAGATCAGTGCAGGAGTTTGTGGGGAACTGCGCTCCAAGCTGCTGACAGGCAAAACTCATCATGTGGGTGGGCTTGGGTGACAACTACATCTGTTTTGGGATACAGGGGGGCTAAATCTAGTGCAGACCTGAGTGTTGGGCCCTGCCAGGCCATGATGCCTGCTAGCTGTGTGTGTCTCGCTGGGGGAGTCTGTCATCTGGGGCACTGCACCCCAAGCTGCTGACAGGCAAAACTCGTGATGTGGGTGGGTGACATTGTGTGTGTGTTAAGGTGCGCCCTTTCTGGCGCTGGGGCCTCTGCACAACATGGCAGTGTTCCCCACTGAGGCCTCCTCCTCCCCTACAGCCTCACGTCCAGTCCTCTGCTTTATGTGACAACAGGTACAATAACTTAGCTGGCTCAACACCAGTAGCATCAGTAGCAGCATCAAAGGTACCCATACAGAACTGTCACAGAGCCTGTTGTTTTATAAAGGAATTGACAGCAAGAAGTAAAGATGTTGTGTTGTGTTGGACATATGATGTTATTCATGGTGTGTGATGGCTTATCTTGTGTTTTTATGTCTATATGTATATTATGGGAAAGAAGAAGTACTTAAAAAAATGTATCTTTGGAAGCTTTGAAAAGTGGTTTGTACATTCAAATAAGCACCTAACCTCATCACTGGAACTGAAGCCAACTTCCTACAGCTAAAAACACAAAACCTGCCAAGTATCTCCGGTACCCCCACAAACTGCACACCAGAATCTATCAAAGACAACAAAACCCAACTACCTGTGGGGATACATTCCTCACCAAAAAAACACTCTGCCTCCAGTTTCAGGCCTGATCCTGAGGGGGAACGAATTGCAATGCAAACCACTTTTCAGAGATGGGCCTATGAACTGCACTTCATCAGCCTCCTAGGTAGTAGGTACAGAAACTCACGGACTCAATATACACAGTCGAGTTCTGGCACACTGTGACCTGCTGTACATCTGACACGCGAGGCACTTCTGCACTTTTACCTGCATTGCTACAATCCCCTTTTCCCCCTACTCCCCCCTAGCCTGTTCCTCCCCCAGATGCCTCCATTTCCGTTTTCACTGACTGGCTTTCTTGCCTGCGTTGTGGGCCAGGCCAGCCTCTGGCTTCTTTACTATTCCTTCCATCCAGGACCAACTGCAGGTACTTCCTCAGCCTGACAAAGGGGTTTTCAACCCTAAAGCTGGCATCCCAGGCAGCTAAGCTGAGCTCACTGAGAGCCTCACAACTGCACTGCAACCAGCAAGTGTCAGGTCTGTCAAAGACGTGACAGGTATGGGCATTCCCCAGCCAGGACTTTGTGTGTGTGTGTGTGTGTTAGCTGGAGGTTATAGAATCTCTTACGCACTTTTCACCAGGGGATCATTGGTCCTGGCATTTATGGGGCTGCCGCACCACCAGCTGTCCCACCAGGCCTCCCTACCCTGACAGGGTGCAGTTTTAGTGGTCATGCCCAGGACCTGGGGCCTCCTCCTTCCCCATAGCCCTAATTCCATACCTCCAAGTTTGTCCTGGCAGGGGAATGAGCTCAGCAGGGATGTGTTCTTTCCCTGCTGGCTGGTAATGCAGTTAGTGCCCCCTCCAGCTGAGCTTTTCAAATACTCAGAAAAGGAAATTGGTGCAGATGGAGTGAGGAGGGTGGCACTCAGTCCATCTGCAGGTGGAGCTTGGGGAACCAGCAGGTTCACCTTCAGGAACACCAGCTGCTCCACCAACGTAGGATCAAAGCAGGTGCAGTGGGGTGTCACAACATCCCCAGTGTGGGGGGGTGGGGTGCGTACTTCTCAGTACCCACTTCCTCCCGCACTGGAACTGCCTTCTTGTCGCTAGGAGTCGATCACCTGAGGTCTGCATGCGTCCGGTCCGCCTGCCACGACTTTGATTGTATTCCGGTT
>NW_017729026.1:23444818-23451553 GCF_001723915.1 Gavialis gangeticus
CTCCCTCCGGTCTTGGCAGCCTCCCGGCTCACTTCCGGTTCCACCTCCTCCTCTCCTGGCGTCGGCGTCTCCCTTATGTCGGCCCTTGCCATCGGGGCCACGCCTCCTTCCACGCACCTGCAAAAGGTGAGTTGTTGCCCTGCATTCCGGGCTTGAGCGAGGGAGCTTAGCGCAGTTGCACTGGGGTGGGAAGCCTCGGAGCCCGTCCGCCTCTTCACTCCCTCACACCCAGCCTTGCTGAACACCCTCTCACTTGAAACACTGGTTGGTGGACAGGACAGGTGTTGCTGGGCAATCATGGCCAGATCTGCCACATCTGACTGCGGTTTGCCCAGTAGGCCAAGGAGTCGCAGTCCAGTGGCTCCACATCCTCAGTGAGATAGGTAGCCACCAAAACCTCGGCACTACCTTCCCAAGGTTGGGGTCTCATACATTTGGACCCCAGTATTGGTAGTGGCTGGCATGGAGGAGACTGGCTGGTGCCGGTGCTGGTGCCAGTGCTGGTGCTGGGAGTGCTGGCACAGGAAAGTGGATCCCCCTCTTCCACATCCCCTCACCTCTGCACTTCAGCCTCCCTGACATTGTTCACCAGCACCTTCATCCAGTGATCAAGGGTTTTGGGGCTGCTAGTGGACGTGCTCTCCTTCACCCTCGGGTCACACATGCCTGCCATTATGTGGACCGTACTGGACCGCAAGGGATCCAGCCGTCTTCTGATGCCCTCCTTCAGCTGCCTCAGCAGTGCCTGCACATCTGGTGACAGAGGCCTGCCCCAGCCAGAAACATCGATCTCCTGGAACTTCTCCATTTAGTTCTCCAGTTCCTTCACTAGGGGGATCACCTGGCTGAGGAGGGCATCGCCAGCAATAAGGGTCTCGGTGGCCTCAAGGGAGGGCTTGAGGACCACCAACATCTGAGAGATGGTACCCCACTCAGCTCTGTTCAGGGGGGTGCTGATCCCTATCTCCCCAAGCAAGGCCATCTCAGGGATGGCTTTCGGTTGCTCCACCAGCCTCTCGCACATCAGGTATATGGAGTTCCACCGAGTCTCCATATCCTGTATGATTTTGTGCTGTGGGATGCTCAGCTCTGCCTGTTTCTCCCACAGCATCTTGCCCCCCTTGATGGTGGAAGTAGCCCACCACCTTTCTGTATTTTGAAATCAGCTGGCTTGTAGCAGTACTGGTGATGGCGCCATCACTGGCAGCCCTGTTCCCCTCCAAGGCATCCCTCACTATTAGGTCCAGCCTGTGTGCCCCACAGCAGATGCCAACAAAGTTGGCATCATGGACAGCCTTCACCATATTGCCCCCGTTGGTGGTGACCATTAACCTGCACGTGAGCTCGGCCTGCCCGATGAACCACCCCTGCACCATGCGGTTCATGGCCCCCATGATCTCCCTTGCCACATGAAACCCATCCAGCACCTCAGCTTGCAGTAGAGCCCACCAATATCCTGACTGAGTACACCAGTGCCCTGTGAGGGAGAGGTAGGTGTGATTGCCACCCCGGCTCTAGATGTCGGAGGTGAAGTGCAAGGCTACCTGCGGTCCTGCCTCGTGTAGCTCCTCCCTCAAGCACTCCCTGCATGCCTCATACAGGGAGGGCACCACCGTCCTGCTAAAGGTGGTGCGTGCGGGCACTTTGTAAAATGGGGCCAGAAGTCCTATGAACTGCCTGAACCCTGGCCTCTCAACTAGGGAGAAGGGCTGGCTATCCAGAGCAAGCATCTCTCCAATGCTCTGGGTGATCTCACTCGCCTTGGGAGTGCACCCCCCTTTTGTCCACCTTTCCCCCACTGGTCCAGGATGGCCTGCCTCTGCTTTGGGGGTAAGGGGGCTTTGAAGCAAGTGGGGGACTTCCCTTTTGGCACACTCGCAGTGGTGCCAGGCTGAGAAGGAAGAAGGGCAAGGGGGTGGTGCCTCCTCAGATGCAGCAGCATGGCCATGGTGGAGAAGTGTCTCATGCCCTTGCCACGGCTCATGTGCCTTCAGCAGTGCTGGCAGATGGCAAACCTGGTATCATCTGCCACCTCAAAATGATCCTAGACTACACTACTCTCCCGCTTCTGGGTTGAGGGTGAGGATACTGCCTTTTCCCCCTTCTCCGCAGGCTGAGGCTGAACAGCAGGAGGAGCTGCCTCAGCTGAGCCACTTGCCTCCACAACCTCAGCCTCCTGTGAGGTGCTGCTTTCCAGAGGAGACCTGGGGCTAAGAGAAACTTGAGGGGTGTGGAGCACTAACTCTGATTCCCCCTTAGTCCCCAGAATTACTTGAGCCAGCATGCTCAGCATCCCTGGTTCCAGCTCCAGCTCCTTCTCTGGCAGTGGGAGGCTCATGCTGAGAGCTGAAATTGGGGTGGAAGAGGCAGTGATTCCACTGCTGGTGCCCACTTCTGCACTGAGCAGAGGTGGTGCAGGTGCAGAGATGTTAGGTGCAGACACTGATCCCACTGCCTGGCTTCCACTGGCAGCACTGATGTCATGGCTGCTCAGGAAGAGAATGCGTCTCTGTTTGGGATGGTGGGGACAGCTTGCAGCTCTAGCTCTCCCCCTACCCCCTCTCCCTCCCCTGCCAGAAGACCTGGCACCTGCTTTTCCAGCATGCTTTAAATTGATCTTTCCTGTGCTGCAAAAGGTCTCTCTGTGTGTGTATGAATCCTTCTGGATTTTGCGTTTTATTCCCTCTGTTGCATATGTGCACTGGCCTCTTCTTTGAATGTTTGCTTCGGTGTTAAGGGTTATGTAAAAATTGTGTGCTGTCTGTCTGTCTCCTTCCAATGTGATTTTTGTCTATATTGTGGGTTTCTATGTATGTGTGTGTGTGCGTGTGTGCATGCGTGCATGTATGCATGCAAGCAATCTGTGCTTCCCTGCACAGTGATAGATCACACTGGCTGGGAAAACACACCTTTCTTTTTGCAAAGTTTCCAAAAAAAAGAGAAAATATAAATTCAAAGAAATAAATTGAATCGTAATACTACTAATAATTGAACAGAATAGCTAAACTAAGCTAAGCTAAGCTAAATCCTACCCATTTATTCATGACAAGAAAAAGGAGCAGGCAAGTCTCAGTTTGAGTGTTTCTCTCTCACACAGTTGTTGACAGGGAACGAGCTGCAAAAGGCACAGAAGAGCTGCAAATAGAGGCTTTTATGCTGGTTCTAGTCCCACCCCACAGATGCTGCCATTGGAAAGGTAGCCAGGGAGAAATCCTTCTCACTGGCTACCTACAGACGTCAGTCTTCCCCCCCTCACCCTACCTCTCCCCTTCCCACTCTCCATCCCTCCCCCGCTCCCCCTCCCTCTTCTTATTGTCACTCAAGATGGCCGAAGTGGGTCTGAAGCGTCCAAAGTGGATCTGAAGCGCTTCGGCTGCTCCAAGCCACTTCAGATACCATTGCTGAGACCCCGCTTCTATCTGGGCATGCCGTTTTGATCTGGGCACGCCACTTCAGATGCCAAAGAATCCGAAGTGGATCTGGATCCAAAGCAGGATCCGAAGACTAGCATGGCCCTACTAAATATTATGTACCTCAACTTCAGTAGTCAGCTTTGGAAATGTTAGCCTTAATATCCAGCTGTGGATATAATAGGAAACACAATAAAACCTCAAGGAACTGAATGTAAGAGTCCTTAATGTCATCCCTTTCTTTTTTGTTTTTCAAAGGTTCAGGAATGTAAGTTAGCAGCTGAAACATCTTTTTGCTATCAGTGGCTATAAGTAGCTACAGGCAACAAGCAAGGAATATTATTATATTGCTGAGTCTACAGACATGTTTATGGTTTTAGAATAGTAAACAAGCACTCAGTTTATGCTTAATAAATGGAGGAGTTGAGGGTTTAAGGACAGAATGATAAAGTGGATTTCTGGTTATCTGGCTGAAAACAGATGGTCACATTTCAAAACACAGTATTGCCAGCTCTGTAACTTCCAAGGGCACGTAGTATTTTGAATGGGATGGGTTCCTATTGTTTGCAACTTTTGTTTACTAAAGACTATATACTGCATGCTACTTTGTCAAAAATGCCCACTGACAGTATGGATAGAGTAATTTTTCTGTAGCTTTCAATTAAAAAATGCTGTCATACATTCATCTTATTGTCAAATACATGTATGTTTTGCTAAAGGAATTTCACAGTAGGCAGTACTAATTTAGAAAAACCAAACTGTGTCATCTTTGATAAAACCATAGCTGGGTTTCATGTCTCATTGTTTTGTTCACATAAACAGGGAAATATTAAACAGAAAAGTTCAGACATTCTTTTTTCCTATTGTTTCCCTTTATCAATAGCTGAGGCCAGTGTTGCGAAATAACTATTCATTTACATCTAAAACACTGTGATTGGTAAGAAAAAAAATCATGTGGGTAGGGTGGTAAGACTTCTACCTCCTACTTAACTCTAACCTACCACCTACTGACATCCTCCCAGTGCTTTTAAATTAAGATTTACATAGGAACAAAGAAGTTAGAAACTCAGAGACTACACAGCTAGATAGATTTATTAAACCCAGATTTCTTTATTCAAACTTTCTTCCTTCTGCAAGGTCTGCTTCTTTAGATCCCCATATACCATTAATTCTACTCTTGCTTGTTTGCAGATTTAAATACTTATTTCTGATTATCATAGTACTTTTTAGTATTGCTGGTCTCCTGATTTTTCCCCAGAGGGCAAATGTTTGCTCCTTGGTAGAGGGACTGTATCTTTTAGGTTCTCTTGTTGGTTTTCTTGTTCTTTCTGTCTCTCATTTTGCCCTTCAATCTTTTCTCTCAATGAAAACTTAGACAAACAAACTTGGGAAGAATCATTCAGAACATTAAAGGCATCTGTGAAGACAAAGCTACAGCTGCCTTGTCCTCTTTTTGGCAGCCTTCCTTTGTAGTCTCTGCATTGATTATGTACACACAGATTATAAAGGAGAAGCTAGTAAAAACGTGGCCTCCAAAAGGCAGAGCACAACTAGATATGAAGTTTGCAAGCTCCCAAAGGAATTAGCTTCTGTGCCTTCCAAGATGTTTCAAGTAAAGCAGATTCTTATTACAGATCCACAGACATTTAGGGCTGGAAGGGACCTCGTGACATCATTAGGCCCGGGCCCCCTGCTCTAAGCAGGAAAGGCTGCTGGGGTCAAATAATCCCAACAAGGTGTGCATCCAGTCTCTTTTTCAAGATCTCCAGGGTAGGTGCCTGCACTACCCACACTGGGAATCTATTCCAACTTCTGGTCACACAAACTGTTAAGAATTTTTTCCTTGTATCCAATCTGAAACCTTCTAGGAGTTTATGACTCTTGCTCCTGGTTTTCCCCTGGAGTGCTTTGGTGTATAGTTTTTCACCTAGACACTGATGCCCACCCCTGATATATTTGTAAGCTGCCACTAAACCCCCCAGAAGCAGGGGCAATGCATAGGGGGTGCATGCAGGTGCACATGCACCCCCTCAGCATGGTGGTGCACCCCCTGTAAAAAGGCATTTGTGGGTGGTCAGCAATCCCCACTGGCCACTGATGCTGCTGCTGACAGTGCCTGCGTGTGGTCGCCGACCTCTGGTTAGTGCTTGCCATTCGCTCCCTCCTTGATTACTCAAGAAAAGAATTGTTCTCTTGGGCCATGATTTTCTTTACAGTTGACCATTGTATAGTGTGGAGCATCTTGTGAGTTGTAAACAAATGGCAACAATAGCAACCACTTTACCATTAAATCTTCTAATTCTGAACAGAGGTAAAATAAACTCCCCTGATTCATTCCAAAGTTGTTGGGGAGAAGTGAGGTTGCCTTACTTGCTGTTGTACAAGGCAGAAGCCCTTGAGTCATAGAATTATCCATGCCTGAGTTTCCAGCAACCTCTTCTCTGACACAGTAGCAATTTCAAAGACAAATGTTATTAGAGTTTCACCAGCCATAGAACTCTCCTGAGTTACCTATGACAAGGGAATACATGTGTGAATATATGCATGTGTATGCATAAACGTAAAACATCCTTATGCGGAAAAGTTTGCAGGAGGTTCATTAGGTGGAATGGGCAACATAGTTCTCCCTTCTGACTGAATCACTCCTTCTACACCCCTGCCCCAACTTAGACCCCAGGACTTAAGGTATAAGGTCTGCAACCTTGGGAATACTTCTGTGAAGATGAGTGAGCACCTCTTTTTCCACAGAAAGAAGAGGCCAAAAACTGAACAACCAAACCCTTTAAATTAGGCAGTCACTAAAAACCATCCCACCTGTTGAAGAAACTTCTATTTACTGTAGAACAGAACACTGATTTACTGTCTGGTTACTGTAGAAGTTCTGTTTATCGGTGTCTGCCTATCATAATTCTCAACTTGATAATGTGTTGTACACATATCAACATATTACATTTTTAGCTCTATGGTGATAAGTTTACTGGAAATTTAACTATATAGTTCAGAGCCCTCTACAACCCATGTCCTTCATATGATTGTACTATGGTGGACTTAGGCGCCTTTTCTTTGCTTAGCATTCTCCCATTTATCTCCTTATATTCTCACTCTATCTTCAGTGTTCAAAGTTAGAAACAGCATTGCTATCCTGTTGAACTGGTTTTTCTGCATCTGTTACATGCTGTAAACTTCATACCGCCAATTAATCTTTGTTTAAGTCAACACATTTCAGTTTGGCAAACTTTTTCTCAGGTGTCTAATCATTAATCATTGGTCAACAAATATGCTAAGGGCTTATTTGTCTAGGCAGCACTAGCTAAATAAGGATCTT
>NW_017729026.1:23456553-23459957 GCF_001723915.1 Gavialis gangeticus
GTTTGGCAAACTTTTTCTCAGGTGTCTAATCATTAATCATTGGTCAACAAATATGCTAAGGGCTTATTTGTCTAGGCAGCACTAGCTAAATAAGAATCTTGATTTAATTACCTTTGTTACCTTAACTTGAATAGTACAACCTTGTTTAGCTCATCTGGACTATACAAGGTTTGGGATTTTGCACTAGTATCACATAGACTATTATTATCTGGAAAGTATTTGGAACATGAACTCCACTGCTTTGTATATTACAAAATCATTATATTTGTGTAATGTTAATGCACAGTTTGTGTAAAATGCTATCACTGGTCTAAGCAAGTAGGAAATTATGACATATATTAATTTTATACATCATAGAACAGTTGCACATGACCACAGAAGATGCAAAGGATTGAATAAATTAGGCATCAGGAATATACTTTTAAAAAATAGATTCCAAATGATAACTTTTTTTTCCTATTGGAGTAGTTTATAGTAGGACCAACTTCAAAGTAGCATGGATATGAATAACATTCCACTAAATAATCTTTGTCATCCAAGTCAATGCAATTTGCCATTAGTTTTCTGCTATCTTGCTTAACTCAAAACATTTGACACACTGAACATTTTAAAATTATACCATCCATTCAGATGTTTATTCCAGAAATATAGAGGACTCTTCTTTTACACAGTTTTATACCCAATATGTTCTTTGTCAGTCCAAAATTTCTCCCTGCTTAATTGAATCATTATTTTGTTCTTTTATCCATAATAAGTATAGTCCATGGCATGGTTATTTTTCTTGTTGCCTTTGTACTTTGTGTGGAGCTTATAAGACGCTTAGCAAGGTGTAGTGTTTCAGCCATAAAGACAAACCCTGACCTGAAAAAATTAAAGTCTAAAATACATTATTTAATACCCCAGGTTTTTTCAGTCTTTAGGATCCTCAGTTTCTCTCTCCCTTATTTTACTCTTGTATCTGAAGTGGATAGTCATTAGTTTTCAAGTGATCAACCTAAAGCTTTGAGTTTGTTCACAACAGATTTTGTTATTTAGAACAAGCAGTAGACTCTAGGAGCATTGGACAAACTTGCATATTATGATATTGATGTGCCTGAGCCAGCACCTTTTTAAATGTATCGAATGAGTCTCATTAGGTTCATTGGCTATTGGATCAATTCCCCACAAGTTTAACTCTGTCCTCCGGAAGCTGACAAGAGTCAATGGAAAGTATTCACCAGTCCTCCAGCTAAATTCACTGTGTTCTATAAAGCTATAGAAAATGGTGAGGGGATTAGCTGTAGCAACTTGCCAAAGAGGTTACTTATATTATATGAGGGAGCAAGTGACCTGAGCCCACATGCCTAGTTCCTGCCTGTATGATCAAAGGAAAGAGGTGTATGTGAGTGATATACATTGTATATGTTGTTTTAGTAGCATGACATGGGGGTCTTCTGCTTTGGATATTGTTGGCAGTGAAGTGGGACATGAGCGCAGTCTGTGGTTTATGAAGGATATGTAGAAGTGTTGTGTTAGTTAGCATCTTGTCATAAGGATAAAGAGATCAGAAAAGGGAAGGAAGATACTAACGTAACAGATCAACTGTTCTTTCTGTGGTGCAGGCTAAGTATTTGACTATAGAACAGCTAAGGTAGAAAACAAGTATGGATAGTTGAGACATTGCTCAAATCAATGTTAAGATGATGTGCATCTGCACCTAAGTTCTGTATGTTTTGCTTTTCAGAAGTTTGAGTTTTGCTCATCTTGGCCAGGCAACTTTAACTGAGCTCACAGTTTTTTTCTATGAAACTCCCTAATTCTTTTTTCCTATTTTCTAGGAGTTAGTGATGATGTTTGCAGCTGTATTTATTCTCTGGGTTTAAAATTAGGATCCTTACATGGCTAGGTAAAGATAAAGCTGCTATGTGATTCCTTCTCATATCTATGTATACTTGTGTAGTTGAATGGACATTATAGGCATGCATTGAAATGTTTGAGGTGTGGAGTTGCTAATGGAACCAATGAGAGACATAAGACATGATCTTGCTAGTTTTACTATCTGGTGCCTACAGTAAACTTCAGCATGTAAAGAAGACCAGTATGTCTCTTTTGCCACATCTCCACCCTACATATACCCCCTCTTGCCACCATTACAAAGTTACCTTCTCCTTTTTCTCCCATTAAGTCAATAGTCATTTAGAAGCCTGCTGTGAACAGGAATCATAGGCAGTAGTTCATGTGTGGGAGGTAGAGAGAAACGGTTGTATACCGCTTTTAAAATGTGATCTACGATACACACTAAACAAAGGCAAATGCAGTGCTCCTTACTCCTTGCTTCAACCAGGCCTTCCTGGGCATGATGGGCCAGCCCACCTGGTTTGTCCTTACATCCATCGCCCTCTAGGCATCTTCCCTTCTCCATTACTTTTCACCGCCTCTTCAACTCAAGATTTTTCCTTAACTTTGTTTTTATGGGCTTTGAGATGTTTAAATTTGGTTTCCTTCAGGACCCCTGCAGATCCTGGCTCTTATAGAATGAGAAAGGATCTTGGACCTCACTACAAAGTCTGGAAGTTCCCAGATTTCAGCACAGGCATACAGGACAGGAATTAAGGCTCAACCACCCTAGAATATTAACTGTTTCCCTAAATCCTGGCTTCTGGAGAATAAGGGAGAAGAGATTAGATGCTTCCTAAAATCCCCAATGCCAGCTTATATGAGAAATCATGGAAAGGGGCTCTGACACATGCACAGAGGGCTAGGGACATATCTGTATAGGTAAGCTTTTTGTTGAACATTGTCATAAAGTGGGCATCAAACTATGACATAATTGGGGCATGTCTACTTGTGGCCATATGGCGCCTTTGTTACTGTTCCGTCATTTAGTACTTCCTCTTAGAAGTACTAAAAGATGGCGCAGTAACTGCCTGTACTGTGCTGTGCTGGCCGCACACGGTTATTTTTGGCTGCTACATTGTCATAGCAACATGCTATAAAAAGGGAACACATAGCTATAGTGATGCACTGGCAGCATTATGGTTATTGCCAATGGGTGCTATGGCATCATAGCTCATTGCTAAGGGGCTGTAGCATCTTGTGTAGATGCATCCATACTGAGCTATTAACATCAATAGCATGTTTTCTTCCCCCACGGTGCCCAAATAATCATAAGTAAAACCTTAAGAAAACTTTTGTGGGTTTTTTTTGTTATTTTTTCCTTCTTCGCTCAGAAGCTTATATGCCGGAAACACCACAGCAAAATTAGCCCATTAATCTACCCTGCACCTGATTGAGGAACATGGCATTTAAGGTAATCTAAGTAACCTTGTGGTATTTTAGAGTATTTAAATGAATCAACACTTAAATAGAAAAGGTTTTCAGGGAGTTGTGAAGGTGCCCATTCATTTCAAGGTGTTGTGCTTAGC
>NW_017729026.1:23464957-23475646 GCF_001723915.1 Gavialis gangeticus
ACATGGCATTTAAGGTAATCTAAGTAACCTTGTGGTATTTTAGAGTATTTAAATGAATCAACACTTAAATAGAAAAGGTTTTCAGGGAGTTGTGAAGGTGCCCATTCATTTCAAGGTGATGTGCTTAGCTGAATGAATATACTCCATGGAAACAATGAAACCAGAAACAATACCTCACAGAGGTGCAACAAGATCCATTTGTTTCATCACCATCTCCCTTCAGCCCAATGTATCCCACCTCTTGTTGAATCCCACCTCCCATTGTATAATATCACCCTCTCCTCATTCTGACAGGCATTCTCTTTCAAAAGAATTGTATAATTCAAATGTAGGAAAGTGTTCATTTTTCATCCTTCCTTTTTATTTTTTTTGCCTATGTACAAAGAACAAGGCAAACAGTAAACTCTGCATGATGACTGTGTAATGAATTATCTGGGAGAGTTTTTTATTTATAACATTTAATTATGGCCATCTTGCAGTATTTACACATTTCAGCAAAACACACTTGTGGAAAAAGCCTTGTAGAAATAGTTTGTTTTTTAATATTACCATTGTAATAAAAAGATTATAATTTGTGTAGTTTATATCGATTTACTGTTTATTTTTCTCACTTATAAACTGCATTCACTTATAAGAAGAATCTGGTCTATAAAAAATGTGGACTGTATGGACTGTATCTACATGAAATTCAGGCCCCTGAACTACTGCTAATAGAAAAGATGTGGGGTTTCCTCCTCCTCACTTTTTTATGATTCAGTCCTAACATTCAAATTATGATGAATTACAAAGTAGATGAAATATGGAATTTTCAAGGACTTGAGCAGCGTGCAGTATTGTTGTACTTATGCACCTAAAAAGTTCAGGTCTTTTGCCCTGGACCCATTTTGAAATTATTTCCCCTTTGTACCATCTGCACACCAAATTTCACAAAGTACTGCACAGCTCCTTAACCTCCTGACATTGGTTGTAATTATTTGCTTATTTGCTTCTTGCAGGGAATTTGGTATTTATGAATGGCACTGAGCTAATACCCTTGAAAAGTGAAGCCTCTTGTTTGTCCAAAGGACAGATACACATTAGGCAATGGCAGTTCAGAATCCATATATAACTTGGCAGTGATGCCTCGACCCTTTTCTTTCTGTTTAGTCTATTTCATATTTCAATCTAGTTAATCTGTTTCATCACCCATCACCACGGTATGTTATCATCCAATAGCTACCCTCTAGGTGAAGAAAGATAGTTCAGTCTCTATACTTATTTAAAGCAATAGAGATAGTTAGCTGTGTTAGTTGGATTTCAGGCAGAAGGCAGGCTATAAACAGATGTCTCCTTTGACCTGGGATTGATTGTCCTGGGATTTGACCCAGATTAAAACTGGTGCAGCACAGTCCTATACACACATCACTCTTCCAAGATGCATTGCTACTCCTGTGCCAGTATGTGGCCAGTAAAAGCACACAGCATGATAAACTTGTCCCTGGACTTAACTGTGATACCTGCACAGATGTACAATAGGATGAGAAAAAGTAATAGTGTTTTTTATCTGGCGTACTTCAGAGGGACTTGAAGTACGATAATGGATGTGTATGTCTGTATAGTTCCAGGACAAAAGCCTTTCCCCCAGGATAAATGTGAAAACTGTAGCCTGCAGACATGTATGCAATTACAGCATGTCAGAGCAGACTCGTTTAATCGAGTCTGCTGAAGCATGCTAATTAGTGTACTCCTGTAGCCTCCATGTCAATAGCTTATTGAACCAGCTTTAGTTAAAGTGCCCCAGCCACCATTTTGAAGCACGGGATGCTGAATACACAAGACATTTCAGGCACTTTAATTAGAGTGGCTCTCAGAGCCAATTTAATTAAGGTGCCTCAAGCCCCGCCCCCCCGCCTCTCCCAGAGCACATGTAAAGACTCCCTTAGAAACTAACTGGTTCAGAGAGACATAAGCTTCCATTAGCAACAGCCCACTTCATCCTATAATAATATTTTGTTGGATAGCATCTAACAAAGTAGATCATTGCCTACAAAAGCATATACCTCTTGAAATGGTTAGTCCCTAAAAAGTGTCATCTTGCCCATTTGAAAGCTAAGTTATAAGATGGAGTGAGGGAAATTACTAGTTTTGATGATGTCATGGATGTAGGAAGCTTGTTCTTATCATTTATAAGGCTTTCAGAGTGCTGAGTTAAGCATGTAAAACAGAGACACTTGCCACAACTAAGTGTAGTATATACTCTTCCAAGTGCTACTTTACGGTACCAGCTGGTATTCCATTGTGTTGCCAGCAATGGTGTCTCATTGGGGTCAAAGAATGAAAACAGTTTCAATATAGTTGTTTTCTGCACAGGATACTTAAGAAAAGGGATGGCTGCATGAGAAAAAGGTGGTTTCACTGCTCACCATAATTCCCTGTCCTACATCTTTTGTCTTTCTGTTGAGACAACCAAAACAGCGACAATGTCAGTTGTGATGGATAGGTTTTGAAATTGTATGAGATCAGGCCTCAGCTTCACAAACTCTATGTATACCCCATCAGTGAAAGGCAACTTCATGTGAAATGGAATAACACATAAATACATAGAAGAATAAAAAAAGGGAATGTGAACTCAAGGAACAAGCCCATATTTCTATGAAAACGATATGGCAATTTTTTTATGTCCAAGCAGAACAGATAGGAATTCAGTTTCTATATTATTTTAAAGTACCTTGGATCTCAATTTAATTAGCCTCACAAATGAGGCTGGGCTAATTCTGCCAGGAATTGAACTTTACATCCCCAGAGGCTTAGCTTTTTCAAAGCTTTGCCTTAATCCATCTGATGCCTTCTCACCTATATGCTAATGCTACTGGGAGCTAGGTGTTAAACCAAGAGAAAAATATACCTGTTAGCACAATAACTTTCAAATGTTAATAATGTGAAGGAGTTGAACCTTGGTAATATTTCTTGTCTGCCCTTGGAGTTATGTGACATGACTATTACATACAAATGGAGGTTTAGCTTGGCAAGTGGGAAGCAGCCTCTGCACAATATTGTTCAGTTCATATGGAAATTCCCAGCATGAAAAATTTGAAAGTTTAGCATAACTGACACCTTGTTGAATAAAGGCAGCTTATGCAAAGTGAAATACACTACCTTTAAAATAGGTGCTTGGTATTTTAGTCTAACAATGTTGAAGGATTTAAATAGTGCTTCATAAAAAGACAGGAAAAACTTCCCTTTTCATATCTTCAACATCCTCACTGTATGAGAAAGCTACAGTGGTAAGTTTGGGGTTTTTTATACATCAAAGAGTAGCTATAACCGGGTCTGAAAGTGGGTTAACATGTGATAATTAAATGACTTTAAATATTAATCATTCTATTTAAAAGGAGAACTGGCATGGAAAGAGATCTCTAATGAGAAGGAAAACTACATTATAAACACCATGCTGTAAAAAGGGACCTATTCAAGTATTTCCTTTGAAGCCATGTAAGAACACATCCAGTCACTGAATACTTTCCCATGGTGCTATGAGGAAGCTGAGCTCTTTACATAATCGTTTGACAAACTTCTTGCAAGATACTCAGCATGAGGATTCAAGATACGTTTTTTTCTGTGACGCGTGTGTATATGTGAGCACCATATGTGTTTCAGTCTAAACACCATTCATCTGAATAATTTTAGGAGCCAGAGTCCATGTTTCAGTTAACTGTTTCCTGTCAAGCAGACAACATATGTTCACACATAAGAAACCAAAATGACAAAGCTATTTCAAGATAAACAAGCTTGGGGATGAGATTTCATTACCTCTGAATCCAGGGGATTTTTGTTGTTTGAATCTAGACGCAAATGGACAGAATAGATATTACAGTTGTTCGGTTCTGCTCTTCGTGGCTTGCATCTATATAATTCAAAGGCTAAACTAAGCCTGAAGGCAGTGATCAATTTTAAGATCCACCCTACAATGGCATATTGCTGTTAAAATTAAAATTGGGGCAGATGTGTCTGATTGATATAGAGTTACTTAGGGTCAGATACCAGGAAGGGATTCTGGAGGCAGATACAATTTCCTTAGAAGGTTTTTAAAACTGTACTCTCCCTTGCAATTGAATTCTGTGCTGTTTAAGTAAAATCTAGCATATTCTTTTAAAATGTAATTCAGCATATGGGAATTAATATGGTATACTTCTATTTATTATCTGGAAACTGCAAAATTTGTCTTGTAAAATGAAAGTCTGTAGAAAGCCTGTAGAATGTATTTGCGGCATGATCTTTCTTACTTTCAAAAGTCTTCATTTTAGTATAAAAATATTGAGTAAAATCCCAAAGAAGTTAATCATGGCCAACCTTTGCTGTTCTTTTTGTTAGTTAATGTAATGGAATTTGGTCCTGTTTTTTTATTCAGGCATCACCCATTAACTTCACCAAGGGTTTGCTTCACTAAAGACTGAACAAATACTGAATAGAAATGTCAGGTCTTGGCCTAATGCTATACTTCCTCAAGTCTGGAGAATGCAATGCATTTGAGACCATTATGAAAGTCACTACTTCAAAATATCATATATAATAAAATAAAGAATTACTTAAAGTTATATAGACCCAGAATATGACTTACTCTAAGTTTTTTTAAATGCAAAGAACATCCACTGGGCATCCTCACTAAGAAATTATAATACTAATTAAAGCAATAGGCAGCACTGTAGTGGTCTGTGGACATGTTTACATGTGCAGTTAAATGTGCAATAGCTTATTTTACTGCACATTAGAGCGTCACAGCAAAAACCAGGCTAACATGCTAATGCACAGTAAAAATAGATTACTGCACATTAAACATCACTAAAAAAGCATGCACTTCTACTACTATGCATTAGGGCAGCCCAATGCACATATAGTTAGTACCTCACATTAGAGGTACTCAATGTAATACACTGTAGCAAAAACACACTAATGAATATGTAGATGCACCCTGCATTCTGTAAAAGAGTTAGGCCATAAAGGAATAATTAGTTAACTAGGCATGGTTATTCTCAAAGGTGTCCTGACATTGCTGCTCATAGAAACATAGGGTTTAAATGAGCCTCCTAGGCCAATGAATCCTGTGGCTGTAGGCAAAAGTTAACTGAAGAAATCTCCTGGGACTCCCAAATCCCCAGTTTTCTGCCACTGGAATCAGGCAGAAGTTTGGTTAATACAGTCCCATAAGATCCTAGGAAAAGGGCAATGACTTCTGCTACAAAAGAAGGCAATCCTTCTATCCTCCCTCCTTGGCAAATGGTATGATGTGGAGTGGAAAAGCAAGACCCTCTATCTAGAAACCTGTGAGTTTTCTGAGTACTCACAGAAGTATTAGCACACCCCAGTCAAAAAAATCCATCCTTATCTGGCCAACTTCTGAGTATCTGTTGTAGCATTGGAGGGAGAGGGAAAATTCATTCCTAGTCAGAACTGTGACCAGGAAAAGCTTTGAGGAATAGAAATACTAGACATTTTTCTATATCCTAAACTAAGGACCATAAACACAACCCCTGACTCCAAACCATGTTGGTAAGCCAACATTATCATGCCATTTCTTCTACAAAAGAGAATCTTCAAAGAAATTCTGACCATTTGCCCCCTGTAATTTAGAGATGCTCCCTACTTCAGAAGACTGAGAAGCTAGGAATTGTGAGATGGTCCCTCAGTTAGGGAGAACTTAGAGAAGGAAAGGTTTACCAACGTTTAGGTGCTGCTCTCTAAGTCATGATGCTTTACACAAAGTGCCATGAGTTAGAGCTGCCTGACTCAACAGGCATTCACGTGTTGGTTTGGGGGTGCTTGAGCCTGCCTACATCAGCCCTGGCCAACATGCAGGAGCACTCCAGCAGCCTTAAAGGACAGCCCCCCTCCAGGGCTGTCAGTGGGGGAGGAAGAGGGATGGAGTAGCAGGCAGCTGTGGGCTTGGCTTTGCCTGACCAGAGGTGGGGGTGTGAAATAGAGCCATCTTGCCTCTTTGTCCCTCTTTGTCCCACCCCCAGGTACCTCGGCTAGGGTACTGGGGGAGCCTAGCCAGGCCCTAACCTGACCCCCCCCCCAATTCCGGCTAGGCCCTTCGCCCTTCAGTTCCCACCCCTGCTGACAGCCCCACAAAGCATGAAAAATTAATCTTCCCTAACATGCTCTGTTCTATAGCACCTTCAGCTAATAGCTGATTTGATGAGAGTTAATTTTTTGCGAGATGAGCCATTTTAAAAGTGCTATGCAGCCATGCACATTTCTTCCAGTTCTGCTTAGAAGCCTCAGTCAACATTAGAGCACTATCTGGGTATATCTACACTACGCTATAATCACTTTCCTCCAACCTTAACCTGATCTCCTGAAATTTAATTTCTGACAGCAATTTACAGAAAGTATTGACTGTTGGTTCCTCAGAGCTCCAAAGTTAGAACCCCTATAACCTTTTGGTCAAGTTTTCCACTGGTGTAAACTGGTGCAACTCCACTGACTTCCATGGAGTTTTACACATGCAAACCATCAGAGAATTGGGCCCACTCTTCCTAGCAGATTCAACTAAATGCCCTTCCTCCAGGCCATTTGAAGCACAAGAGGTTTGGCCTCTTTTAAAAAAGATCATAAAGGCTTTTTGTTATTAGCAGGCATATTTGGCTGAGCTCCATGACTGTATTTTAATAGTTTAATTTGATTTTTATCTCTGGGAGTTTTCAATTAAACTTTAACTTTTTTTGTTTTTTTTTTCTCTTCCCACAGTACTGAAGGAGCCAGTTACAACAAGCTGATTCTCAGGATGTCCTGACCCTACCCCTGCCATATATTAAAGCAACTGTGTTGTTATCCTAAGCAGAATCCCATCTAAACAAAATGTTCCTCAAAGATTTCCAGAAGGCACCTGCAGCTCTTGATGGAGCCTGCAAAAATGTTATGTTTCACAGTTAAACAGACTTTGGTCTAAAGCTGTGCAGACAAGTGTCTGCATCATTGCCATGTTCAGAGATGGCTTTTAGGTGTGTACTGATCTTATTATCAAAACCAATTGAAACTACTTTAAAAAATCTTATAAAAGAGACTATTCCTCCTCTCTCACTTGTGTAAATCAGGATTAACACCACCTGTGAAGTCAATACAGGGTGTGTCTACATGTGCATTTGATCTGAGATCAGTTTACTTGCAAATAAACTACTCATGAGTAAACACTCCTGGGCAGGTGTCTACTCATGCAGGAACATGGGAACAGATTTGCTGCCCTTAGCAGCAAACTGCTGCCACTTTCTGTGGCTCTGCAATGGCCCTATGCCACCACTGGGGGGAGCTCAAGGCTCCAGCTGCAGCTGCCAGGAGCCAGCAGCCATCTTGAAAAGCCAGCCCCACTCTCTGCTCCCTGGCCACCACTTCACTGGCCAGGAGCAGCATGCACAGCATAGGGACAGCACATGGAAGCTTTCTTTTCACCACCTCTGCCTTCCCACGTCATGGGTGCTCTAGCTCCTGTCCTTGGCAGTGATGGCCAGTACCCCAGGGTCCTACTGGCCAGCCACAGTGACTAGTGGCTAGCCCATAGCTGTCTAGGCCCTCCTGGCTTCCTTAGCTGCTGCCACTGTGCAGCTGCTGCTTGGACTCCATGTAGCTGGCTGGACCCCAGCAGGGATGCTGACAATGGGTTGCTGGATGCCACCACTGGGGATGCCCTTGCCTTCTTGGGCCTCCAGCCCCACCACCTCTGGACATGCTGGGCCAGTCAGGACTGGTGGTTGCATGTCATCCAGCATACATGAGATGATAAGTGGCTGGAGGCATTCAGGATAACGTGGGTCACCTTATGGACCCTCCTGAAGCAACTCTGCCAGCACTTGGAGTGTCAGGACAACAACATGTAGCTGCCCCTCCCCATGGACACCTGGCTGTCCCTCACCCTGCTGAAGCTGGCCATGCCAACCAGTGAAGGGCCACCATGTAGGCCATCTCTTTGGGGTGGGCAAGGCCACTGCTGGGGAGGTCATCCTGGAGGTGTGTGGTGCCCTCCAGGACATGCTGGAGTACATGGTGTTCTGAGTGCATGACCCCCTAGCAGTGCTGGTAGAGTTTCATGCCCTGGGATCCCCCAGTGCATCAGGGTCCTGGGTGTGTCCATCGTGGACCACCATGGTGCCTTCATGCACATGAGTGCCAGCTGGGTGGGCAGTGCCCATGATACCCACATCTTCCAAAACTGCATTCTGCCAGCCCTGGTGCAGAGTGACCACTTTGCACCAGGGTTGCTAGACCCACAGCTGGGTGCCATGATGGTCCCACCCCTCATCAAGGATCCCACCTACCTGCTTCTGCCCTGGCTCATGTGGCCCTACACCAGCCAGCTGGATCCCTGCCAGGCCCACTTTAACTGGTGCTTAAGCCAGACCTGTGCCCTGGTGGAATGTCCCTTCAGTTGCTTCAAGAGCTGCTGGTGTACCCTTACAGCCTGCCTCAAGTTCACCAAGGACAACATACCCCAGGTCATTGTCTCAGCCTGCAAGCTGCTTCATGTCTACAAGGCCAGGGGAGCTGTTTCATGTGGCCTGGGTGGAGGCAGCAGGAGCACCACCTGTGGCAGCAACAACAGTGATGGGTGCCCTCACAACCTCCCCTGAGGGCCTGGCTAAGCTGCACACCCAGCCCCAGGGGCCAGGGCACTGAGTGCAAGAGGTGTTGGCTGAGGACCTCCTCCTGCACTCCCTACTGTATCCTGCCTGGATAGAAACCCATGGACCACCCCCTCCCCACCCTCTCTGCCCACCTCCAGCACCATGCTCACTGCAGACATGTCTCAGAAGAACAGTTTTTATTCCCCTCATATCAAGCAGACACCCCTACCTCCCCCTGCAACAAACTGAGTCCCCCTCCCCTCACAACCACAGAGCCCTTCCATCACCCACCCCACTCACCAACAATAAAACACCCTCTTCCCCATGCAAACTATTTACAGTTGAAGTGTTGTGCTTGTGTGCATGCCCTCCCAGTGCAGGGAGCCATGGGGTGGGGGCTTCTAGGATGCAGAGCCTGGGGACAGGCAGCCAGCACCCTGGCTTCTGGATATTCCCTCATGGGTGCTCATGCCATGGCAAGAGGAAACTCACTGAGTCCCCTGACAGCAGAGATTGCATGTAGTCCTGGCCTCACTGCAGGAAGCTTTGGCTTCATTCCCGGGCAGCAGACCTGGGTGCAGGTGAGGGGGCTGGGTGGCAGGGGACCCAGACCAGGGGTGGGATAGGGGGTCTTGGCTGGTGGGGGCAATGTGGGACCTTCACTCTGCTGGGCAGTGGGCAGCTGCCAGGGGGAAGGCAGTGTTAGGGTTGGGGGCCAGTTAGATGGTAACATGAAAGCAACCATCAGGGCCAGGAAAGTGTCCAGCACCCAGTGGTCATTGTCTGTAACCTACAGTGTCCTGCCCAGGACTGTGTTTTGCTCCAACAGGGCCTCCATCTACTCACACTCCAGGGCTAGGAGCTTCACCCAGAACTCCCTGGTCACCCAGTCCCATGCCTCCTCACACCAATCCAGCACCTCCCTGCACCGATCCTGTGTTTCCTCATGGGCCACATCCTTCTCCTGCCACCTGTCCTGACAAGCTATGTCCTCTGTTTGCCAGGCCCATGCATCTGCAAAATGGTCCTCTGATGCCATCATCACCAACCCAGGAGGATGGTCCTGTTCTGGGTCCTCCTCTGGCAGAACTGGCACACCCCAGGCCAGATGTAGGCAGCACTGACTCTGAAGCCACATCCCAGCTGCCAACTGCAGCCTCTTCCCCATGTGCAGCTGCAGGGCCATGAGAAAGAAGCTGTTTGTGAGAGTTTGCAATATTTATCAGATAAGATGTTCTGTACCGGGGCCATGTGGTGCTCAGCCTCATATTGGGGGTTGGCCATGCATGGATGTCCCATGATAAGTTGAGCAGGCAGGCCCAGGCCCAGGCAGCCACTGGCTGAGCCCCCCATCCCTATTCATTCCCCAGGGCAAGGTTGCCTGCTGGGTAACCTGGGAACCTCCCCTACCCCATTCCTCAGCCCAGGCCAAGCCAGGCTCCTGGCAGCACCCTGCTGCCTTGTCCCCCACACTGGTCTCCTGTGCTGCTGTCCAGCCCTTGGCACCTGGATTCAGGTGCATGGGGCTCCCAGACAACTGGAATGAGGAGCAGCCCATGCCTCTGCCCTCACTACAGGGCACATCTCTGGGGAGGTGCCCCAGGGCCAGCTCCCCACCCCCCCCCCATGCTGGAGCTGTACCCCGAGCATGCCCCTGCTGCACATGTTTGAGCACCGAGCAAGGAGCTTTTTGTGTGGACCAAGAGGTTACTCACCCACTATGCCCTGATGCTGCTAATCATCATGGTGCCCCTGGTACAGCTGTGCACTTGCACAGGACCCTAAGTTTCAACAGCTTTGGGTGCAGGCCCAGGCTACCCTCCAACCTCCTCTCTTACCTGGAGGGTTACCTGTGGCTGCGCTGTGTGTCCCTGCCTCCTGCACCAGAAGGACATCACTGCCGGCATTGATCATAGAATCATAGAATCATAGAAGTAGGGTCGGAAGGGACCTTGTAGATCTTCAAGTCTGACCCCCCGCCTGGGCAGGAGAAAAACTGGACTCAAATGAGTCCAGCCAGGTAGGCATTAAGCCTCTTCTTAAAGACCCCCAGGGTAGGAGCCAGCACCACTTCCCTTGGAAGTTGGTTCCAGCT
>NW_017729026.1:23476374-23483472 GCF_001723915.1 Gavialis gangeticus
GTGTCAAAGGCCTTGCTGAAGTCTAGAAAGACTACGTCTACGGCGACACCTGCATCCATTGCCTTTGTGACCTGATCATAAAAGGCAATCAGGTTGGTCTGACATGACCTGCCCCTAATGAAACCGTGGTGGTTGCCCCTGAGCATCATCCCTGAAGCCGGCCCATCACAGATGTGCTCCTTGAGGATCTTCTCAAAGTTTCCCTAGGATTGAGGTAAGACTGATGGGCCTATAGTTGCCTGGGTCCTCTCTCTTCCCTTTTTTGAAGATGGGGACCACATTAGCTATCTTCCAATCATCTGGCACCTGGCCCGAGCACCACACGCGCTCGTAAAGCAGTGCCATTCCTCATTGTGCGAGAGGCCCATGTCCTCCTGGCTGTGGGGCCACAGGCTGCTCAATAAAGTTTTGAACTGCCTTCCAACCCCCTGTGTGCTTTTGGGGGAGGGGAGGGTGAAAAAGAGGGGCCAGGATAGTGTGGTCTGGCCAGGTGGAGAGGGGGAGCAGGGACAGGGGCCAGGGCAGGGAAGACCCTCCCAACACTGTGGGGCTTACCATATGGCTGAAGCTGGCATGGCCAGTGGCTCTGCTGGATCCCAGCTGATGGTAATGGTGTGTTCTCAGGTGGTAGGGTGTGGCCTGCAGGTATCTGGGCAGACCCCGCCACCAGGGAGGATCTGGTGCTGATGGCAGCCAGTGACATGGCCAGCTGTGCCTTGTGGCTGGGGCTGAGGCTGCAGAGCTATCAAGGCAGACACTGGCCAGGGCTCCCCAAGCTGCTTATGGAGGCTGGAATGGGCTGCTAGTGCCCATGGGGCCCTCTTTCAGTGACATATCACCATGGGTGCCAGGTCTTGGCAGGGGCTTGGGCAGACCACCCATGTTGCTGTACACAGCACAGCTGTGGCCTGGGTCTCGGGGTGTGAAGACCTCTGTCAGCTGCTACACAAAGCGCATGGTCTTTCAGGTACTCCTCAACTGACAATTGTGCTTGGAGATGCAAACCCACTGTGCCCATAAGACCTTGACCTTTATGCGGCACTGCCATGCCAACCGGTCACGCTCACACTCCTGCATCCAAACTAACAACCCCTCATAGACATGAGCATTGGAGCATCTTCCCCATGTGAATTGCTGCTGCACCTCTGCCTCATCCCACAGTGCCATGAGGTTGCCAGTCTTCTCCATGAACCAGTTGGGACCCCAGGTGGCGGGCAATGAACAGTGATGATGAGGCCACTGGGGCTCCCATGCTGGCTCTCCAGGCCTCTGCATGGCTGTTCCTGTGCTGCTGGGTCTGGGCAGTTGTCTGAAGCACCCAGCACAGGGGTACAGTGCAAGGCTGCTAGATACACAGCAAGGTGATGCTCCACAGCACCTGTAGGCTCCAGGCAGACTGCTGGGAGTGGGCTGCAGGCAGCTGAAGGTGGCCCCAGTGGCCAGAAGTTTCCTGCAGCTGGGTCTGGATACTGGCAGACCTGGAAGCAGCTGGGAGTAGCCTGCAGACCTGGACAGTGTAGGTCTGGAAGCCACACAGCACTGCAATACCAGGCAGCAGCACCAGGATGCAGGCAGGCTGATGCAGCTAGCCTGCAGCCTGCACAGGGGGACATGGGTGCCTGGAGTGGCTTCAGGTTGTCTTCATGTGCACCAAGGCTAAAACTGCCCTGCAGGCTTTTAAGGGCCTGAGGCTGGGGCAGATATACAGCTGGCCCTGCCCTGGGGCAAGAGAAGCCTTCAGCCCAGAGGCCCAGGACTAGCTTCAAGCTATCCCCCCGCCCCCCCAGTGGTGAGTCTGATCAGGAGCAAATTTGCTCCTGGGTAGTGTCTACATGAGCATTACGGCACAGTAAGTACTCACAAGTAAATTTGCTAGTTACACTTGCAGGTAGCAAATTTACTCCCAATTAGGAGTTTTTACTCTGCAGTAAGCATGTGCACATGTAGATACATGCACTTATTGTGTAGTAAACTAAGTTACTGTACAGTAAAGCATATTGTGTATCCATAGCTACATGACAATAAAACTGATATATATATATAAGAAGAGAATCAGACTCAAATCATGCTTGATCCAAAGCCCATAGAAGTCAATGGAAAGACTCTCACTTACTTAAGTGGGTTTTGGATTAGATCCTATACTCCATGACTGGATGTACAGCCTGGCTATCACATAAACAATTTTTTAAATCTGAAACAGGTAAGGCCAAAACCACTGAAAAGTAGGTTTGAAATAAAAAAACCCAGACAGATCTACAACAGCCTCTGCCAGGCAGTGCTATAAATAACCAAATATTTATGAAACAACATATAACAGTGGCATTTCATGAACATTCACATTGACCTAAATTCTGAAGACTTCTGGGTATCACTGATAAAAAGTTGCTAGTGACATACTGATTTTGCAATGTGATATGATGGTTGTTCTTTTAAAATCAAAGAGCTTATATAGGCTCTTATTCAGCTGTTGATGAAGATAGTGGCAATGTTTTCATAGATTTCAGGGGGAAGAGGATTAGGGCTGTGATGATGAGGATAATATATTTTCTTTTAATGAATAGGCCCTGTATTCTACACTGATAAACCTCATCCATTGTTGTGGTCTTGATAATTGATAATTAACATTAGTCTAATGAAGGTCCACCAATATCAGGGAACCTACACACTACATAGAAGTGAAATTTTCATATGAAAATATTGTAAATACATGAAAGATTATTCTTGACACTTACAGGGACAAGAAAATAAACAACTAACTTGTTCTGCTTGTTCTTCTTAATCAGATGAAACAGATTATTTTGAAAACTATCCGATGTGACCATTTCACCAGCGGTAGTTGGTTTACCACTTTTTACTAGGCCTCTGTGAAGCACCAAATATTTGGATTTGGCTGATTCAGAGGGACAGTGATTTGATTCAGTGATTCAAATCACTGTTCTGATTCAATTCAGGTGAATCAGATCTGAAGATTTAGCGCCGTTTCGGAAATTCAGCCATAGACTAAACAGGCAGCAGTTCTCGATGCTGGACACAGCTGCCTTCAGCTGGTAAGTCTGTTGTGGTGGGCAGAGGGGGGAGGGAAGGGGTGTGGGGGAGGCAAATCAATCCCCCCACTGTGAGGAAGGGATTGGGGCTGGGACAAGCTACCCAGCTGCGGTGGGGGAAGTGTGGAACTTGGGGAGGGGGGCTCCCACCACTGCACGCCACTGCACGCCACCGGTCCAGGAGGGCATAGGAGTGGACATATGCCCTCAGATCTCTGGGAGGCTAGCCACATCTGTTCACCACCAGGCTGTGCTCCATGGGGTGGGTAGAGCCAGGGCTGTACTCTGGGCTGTGGCTGGGGCTAGCCACCTGGAGCTCAGCCCTGGCTCCACCTGCTCTGCTGTGCAGAGCACAGTTGGGTGAAGTGTGACAGGGGCTAGCCTCCCAGAGCACAACCCTGGCTCCGTCTGCCCTGCAGAGCATGGTCTGGCAGCGGGGACTTGCTGCCAGGAGCACAGCCCTGGCCAGGGAGGGGGTGTAGTGGCTCGTGCTGCTGCATGCTCCAGTCTGGGAGCTGCTCTGTATTGGCTTGTGCATGCTGCCGTTGCTGGCCCAGGAAGGCATGGGGTGGGGTCATGTGCCCCAAGGTCTGCACAGGGCAGGCAGGTCCAGGGCTGTGCTGGGCGAAAGGTGGAAAGCGCTGTGAGTGGGGGCTATGCTCCTCCATTGCTAACCAAGCCAGCATGGGGCTGGCACGAGACTCAGCCCCTGTGCTGCCTTTGGACAAGTGGCGCACACCAGTGGGAGCTGGCCCGTCTCCTCACGCCTCACAGATGAGTAACAGCTTTGCCCTGGCTGGCCAAGTGGCAGCAGGGCATGGGGGGGCATATGCCACCCAAAAACTCACTGCAGCCCCCACCATAGCCCCTCTCCACTGCCTGCCTCACCCTGATCTAGAGACACACCCCCTCCCCACTTGCCCTTCCTCTGCTTGCCCAGTCAGGGCAAAGTTGCTGCTCATGCAGGAGGTGTGGAGAAGTCAGGCCACTGTACGCCACTTGTCTGGAGGCAGTGCAGTGGCTCAGTCTTGTGCTGTCCATGCACTGGCTGGCTGAGTTGGATGGGGCATAGCCCCCACTCCCATCCCCTTCTGCCTTTTGCCTGGCACAGCCCTGGCCCTGCCCACCCTGTGTAGATCCTAGGCCACATGCCCCCACCCCATGCCCTTCTGGACCAGTGGCAGAAGAAGTGGTGAGAGCTGCCACACAAGCAGTTCCCACACCAGCAGCATGCAGAGGCATGAGCCACCCCACCCCCTCCCTGGGCAGTGCTTGCCCCAGCCTGCATCCCAGCCTCAGCCCCAGGCCCAATCCTTCCCTTGCTGTGGGGGCATTGATCTGCCCCCACCAAGCCCCTTCCTTCCCCACTCTGCCCACCACAACAGTCTTAGCAGCTGGAGGCAGCTGTGTCCTGTCCAGCATGGTGAGGACTGCTGCCTGTTTAGTCTATGGTCGAATCTCCAAATTGGTGCCGAATCTTTTCCGAATCAATTTAGAGATGTCTGATTCAATTTGGACCTTTTAATGGGTCTCCTGATTCATTTCGCATACAGAGATTTGGCTGCCGAATCAGGTCGAACCTCCTCCAAATCAAATTGGCTACTGAAGCCCTACTTTTGGCTACACAGCCCTACTTTTTACCATTTCTGAGCAATGCTATTAGCTACAGATGACTTGTTGAAATAGATAAGACCAGGAAGCCACCAGTTCCAATTTTTGTCTTTAATATTGACTGGCGTGGGTTGATTCAAAGGGAGATATAAGAAACTCTAAAATGAGCAATTAGAGAAGTGCTTGCCCCGAAGGAAAGCACCTTCTTAGTTCTCATGAGAGGTTGGTTTATAGCTTTAAGCAGGAGTAGTTTGACTCCGACTCTGTATCCATTCAAGTAAACAGGAGTATTGGTATTATTGGGCTGGCCTTACAAATGCTTCCAAAATGTTTGGAGAGGAAGGGAATTTGCATGTTTTTTTCTTCCTTTATTTATTTATTTATTTACTTAATTTTTTGGTAGCCTTACATTCCTGTTATCCAGAAGGATACCCAACAGTAGAAACAAAACACAGTATAGATTCACATTACAAATCTCTATTTATAATGCATTTATCATTGATATATTTATATAATATTACTACTGTTGCTACCTTTATTACAGTTACCACTACTGACATTTATCTATAATACATGCACTCTGTTTATAACACTTTTTGTGTCATTTGTTTTTATTGCAATAGCAGTCACAGGCCCCAAACAGAACCAGGGCACAACTATGCTTGGCACATGCCAACTTTGGATTAAATGTGAGATTTTCAACATCCATGAAGGATTAGAGTTCATCCTAATCAAGTTGTTACTCTGATTTTCAAGGCACTGTTTGGCTCTCTGTCCTTAATACTGATTGTGGGGGACTGTAAAAATGCCAGAATCAGTTAGAAATGTCTTTCTTTATCCCCAGCTGTGAAGAAAAGAAATTGATTCTGAGTAAGCATGAAACAGGTATGAGAATGTTATGTGCAGCCAAAATTTTAACTGGATGCCACAGAAATGTTTCCCATTACTTTGGGCGTATCTACATGGATGTTTATTGTGCAATAGACTAGCTGTGCAGTAAAAGTCTTGGTGTCTACACATATACCCCTCTTAGGCTGGTGTAAATTAGTTTACTCTGCAGCAGGATAGTAAATATGAAATAGTAAATACTATCCTGCTGTGTAGTAAAAAACTGTGAAGTAAAACCTCCACAGCAGCACAAATGTAGATGCTGCCCAGCTGGCTTGGAGACAAGGGTGCTTCAGTGAGGGGGCTGCCTGACAGATAGCCCCACACTGAAGCTTCCTTGTGCCCCAGCCAGCCCCTCCGCAGCACAGTGAGGCAGGGGATACAGACCCAGCCTGGCAGGCTGAGCCCTGGGGTCCCCCTCCAGCTGTGGCTGCTCCACCTGGGCTCTATGTGCTGCACCTGAATAAACTGCGGAGCTTATTGCTCCAGAGTTAATTACTCCCACTTGCACTGTTTGAACATGTGCCTGTGAGTAATTAACTCCAGAACAATAAGCTCTGTAGTTTATTCAGGCACCATACTTGCATGGGTAGACATGCCCTCTGTGATACAACTTTGGCTTAATTATGCTTCCATTTAAATCAATGATGAAATTTTCATTGACTTGCAATGGAAGAAGATTAGGCCAATTATGTCTCAGGATGCAGTGCAAGGCAATGCATGTATGAGGGATAAAGGAATTCCTTACTTTGTCCACATCTACATGAGACACAGACAGTGAAGTCATTACTGCGCATTTATTTTGTACTTGTATAAGCAAGTATTTATTACTTGTATAAATGAGTATTAAATAAATGCACAGTAACCTGAGTTACTGTGCAGTAGTGTTGGCAGATGCTTTTTACTGATGCTATTGTGCAGTAGCCTAATACCGCTGTGCAGTAGTGTCGCATCATGGTTTTTGCCATGTGATGCTACTGTGCAGTAGCATCAGGCTACTTAGCAGTCAATGCCCAGTGGGCATGTCTACATGAGACATTACTAAGGAATAGCAACAAGCTACTGCACAGTAGCTCATTGTTACCATAAAGTAGCTTTGCCAAGTACTAACCGTGACATGATGCTACTGCACAGTAGTAATGAACTACTGCGCAGTAGCTTGTTGCTATTGTTCATTAGCATAGGAAAAAAAAAGGCATGTGGCAACGGTACTGCACAGTAACACCGGTTACTGTGACGTCATTTAGTACTTGCTTATGCGAGCTTCTGCAAGAACTAAATGATTGCACAATAACAACTGCGCAGTCTGTCGCTCATGCAGACACAGCTAGCATGTTTCTATTTAAACCAAAAATGCTTTTTCAAAACTATAACCAGAGGGAGAGGGCACAAAACTAGCAACCCAACCTCTTTTTCCCCATTATTCTCATATTGCATGCATCCTGCTAAAAAACAGGTATGTTATGCTCCTGACCTGAAAAAAAAAATTCAGTAGATTATCTTCTGAGCTGAATCTCTGCATGACAGGGAAGAAAGAGGGATGGAGAAGAGATGG
>NW_017729026.1:23483630-23484344 GCF_001723915.1 Gavialis gangeticus
TGGGGAGAGAGAGAGAGAGAGAGAGAGAATACTTGTTATTTTGTTCAATCAAAAGAAAAAGCAAAAAATTGTGTGGTTGCATTTCGAAAGCCCAGGTGTAAGTCTTGCAAGTATGCAGCAGTGTGTGATACTGAAACTGTTTTTCAAAAAAGTAGGGAAATTATTCCAATTTGTTAAAGTGATGGTGGCATTTTAACAAGAGGCTTCCAGGAGCCCTTGAAAGTGCCCTCTAGTATATCAATAAGAACATATCAGCTGCACCTGCATCCCATTATGACTCCTTTTTCTATACAGGAAGATAGGATGTCAGGGTTAAATTGGGTTCAAGAATCTTTCCCTCTACAGAGCTGCATCTACTTGCAAGCTGAACAGAAGCCAATGTAAAGCAGTAGATAATGATGAAGAGAAACAAATCCAACTGGAAAGAAACACACCCGTTGAACACATTTTTGAGATTAAATATTGGTAACTAATTCCCGCATTGGATTTTGCTATATGATTTCATATCATCCTTTATTTTCTCCCCAGAAGTTTGGAACATTGAGAAGCAAAAGCCTTCAGAAGTTGTAAGATGAAAATATGCAAGTCTCCTTAGAAACACAAACAGCTAACCTAGTGGTTTCCTTAAGCCAAAAAAGCTACAAACCCTCTATCTTCAAAAGTTGTTTACATGCTACATATCTACAAGCCAGAAAACATAACTTGTAGAGCCAG
>NW_017729026.1:23489344-23491514 GCF_001723915.1 Gavialis gangeticus
ATGCTACATATCTACAAGCCAGAAAACATAACTTGTAGAGCCGGACTCATACCCATGACCCACTGACTTCTTGATATCTTGAGGTCATGCATCCAAAGCATGCACAAGCAGGAAACGCAAAGCTTCTTCCAACCACATCCTGATGTGACTGTAGTGTAAATTAGAGCTGTGAGGGCTCTGGGAAAATCCATCTGGCAAGCATGCTAACTCTATGTTTCTTTTTAAAATAAAAAGCTTGTCCAAGGTATGGGCTTAGGGTGACTTTAATTAAAGTCAATGGGAGGCTTCAAAGTAAAGAAAAGAAAATGGGAGCTATAATAAATAAATTAGCAGTGGAAAAAATATGTTTCTTGAGAAAGCATCAATCAAGAGTCTGTTGTTGCTAAGTATTAATGTGACTGATGACATATGACAAAGACAGGAGAACATCTTGCAGAACTGCAGTGGAGAAACACAAGAACAGTGCAAGTTCACTGTTTAAGTGACAGATCATGGTATTTCAAAATTGGATCATTTGCTTGATATTATTTGCAGAAATGGGCTTAAATAGAGTTTCTGCTTTTGACAGGACAACACAGATCCCCATTTCCTCTCCTGTAAAAAAAAAACCTTCTTCCTTTCTTCTACTTAGCTAGCAAAAACAAAACAAAAAAAGTTGTGCCAATCATACCCTTGCCGTTACAGCTAAAGTTGTGCTATTGGGTCCTTGCAGGGAAAATACTATTACCGAAGATTCTCAGATTGGTCTGAAAATCATTAATCATTGTTATTAGTTTGATATAGGAAAAATGATAGAGGAAAATTCAAAGCTATAACTGCTGCATGGTAGAAATGGAAAAAAGACAGCAAGTAAGCAGTCAATACGCTATAGGACAGCCAGCCAACAGGTAATATGGATTAGCTGTTCTTTTTCAGTTCTTATATCACGCCCATCACTATGGTCTCTGACCTCAAAACAGGGTTAAAGTTTCAGTGAACTGATCTAAAGATAGAGCCACTGCAGGTATGCAGTTTAATGGAATTTTAATTGAATGAGGAGAAGCACAAAAACAATGTGACTGTTGGATTTCTGTTAGTGAAGAAACAATGCAGATACAGAGCTAGAGTCTGAAATAAAAAAAAGGACTTTTTCTGTGCTACATCTTTGAGACATTAAAAAGCAATATATTGTATTATATATAGTATAATACATAGCATTATGTATGTTATATAGCATTATATATGTTTTATACTGATATATATTACAGTGAGGTGCTAAAATGCTGATCTCAGTAGTACTGACAGCCTTTCTCATGAGTAAAAGGGAAAAATGCATTTTAAACCAAATACATCTCTAGCATGACGGCTTTCAATTTAATGCATAAGGTCTCTATATATTTCAAGGTTCTGAAACTACATGAAGAAATTCTTGTAGCAGTTTTTTACAGTTCTTGACATATAACTAAAAATGACCCTTTACTAGGAAGTTAAAGGCGTATGTTAACAAGCAAAGTTTGAGAATGAGAATGTTTTGTTAGAGATAAAACCATACACAGTGAAGGAGGCTCTGGAAGGTAAGTTGTTCACTACTTAGAGGTTAAGGAGTAAAAATAACATAAAATAAAATAAGAATTTTACATAGGATTTCAGCTTTACAGCTGACCCTGGATATTTTTGGAGAGTGATGAATTTAAATTTCTCAAAACTGTTTACAAAATGTACCCTGAATCAGGTTTAAGTGATTTGGCTGAACTCTGGGGGTGGCTGGGGAAGGGATGGGGGAAGGAAATACATTGAAGTCCAGCTTGCTTTCAAGCTTCTAGCACTGGCTAAGTCTTATACGTTTTGGAAAGACACTGCAGAGTCATTCATTTAATGTATTGGTTGCCAAATAACAGAAACAAAAAGAATGAAGGAAACAACATCTAATATACTGGTAATTTTTTTGTATTAGTAAAACTGGTGCAATAACATGGAAAACTTGATGCAACTGGCCATCAAAAGCTATATATGGAATCTAGAATGGTTAACTAGAGATATGATGTTCTAGACTGGGTTCGTGTATGAACATACTAGCAGTGAAGAAGTTCTTTCTTATGTCCAGCCAGAACCAGTCACAGTGGAGTTTGTGACCGTTTGATCTTGTCATCCCTTGGGGGGCTCTGGTGAACAGTCATTCCCCCAGATCCTG
>NW_017729026.1:23496514-23513231 GCF_001723915.1 Gavialis gangeticus
CTCTCAAAGATCCATGCCAGGGGCTGAGCTATGATGCTCGCTAGCTCCCTGAGCACCCTTGGGTGTAACCCATCAGGGTCGGCTGACTTGAAGGTATCCAGCCTGTCAAGGTGTTCCTTCACGAGGTCAGCTTTCATGGATGGCAAGGAATCTCCCTCACCCAGGCCTCCCTGACCCATAGTGGGCAGGGCCATCCCATGGGGCTGATGGAAAACTGACGCAAAGTACCCATTTAGCAAGTTTGGTCTTTCCTGGGTGCCAGTTGTGAGTTGCTCCATCTGGTTTAGCAGGGGTCCAATGTGGCCCTTGCTTTTCCTCCGGCTCCCCACATATCTAAAAAAGGACTTTTTATTTTCCTTGATATTTGTAGGTAGCTGGAGTTCGATTGCAGCCTTGGCTTTCCTGATTTGCTCTCTGCAAGTCAGGACTAAAGCAGAGTATTCCTCCTTCCAGTCCTCCATCCTTTATAGGTCTTCCTTTTAAGTCGCAGGAGGTCTGCCAGTTCCCTGGAGAGTCAAGGGGGCTGCTGTGTCCTTTTGCTGCCTTTCCTTTGAGACAGGATGGACTTTGCTTGCGCATCCAGGATTGCTTCCTTGAAGAGCATCCACGCGTCCTGAACTCCCCGCTCCATTGGGTTGTGGCCTTTTAGGGCCTCTCTGACAAGCCTCCTTAGCTTGTCAAAGTCAGCTTTCCTGAAGTCAAGGACTTCTGTACAACTGACTGACTTGCCAGCTTTACTGCAGATGGTGAAGGTAACCAGCTCATGATCACTGTCGCCCAGCTTCCCTTTGATTGTTAGGTTGCCAGTTAAGTCATCCCCAGTTGCCAGTACAAGGTCAAACAGTGCTTTACCTCTTGTCAGCCCGTAGACTTTCTGCATCAGATAGAGGTCGTCCACACATAAGGGAAAGCTTCGTGACTGCTCGGATTTGGCCAAGCGTTCCTTCTACGAGATATCTGGGTAGTTAAAGTCTCCCATGACAACCATACACCGGGATTGTGTGGCCTCAGCCAATTCCCTGGTGAACTCCTGGTCGAGGTCTTGACTCTGGGTAGGGGGGTCTGTAGTAGACCCCCACCATAGTATCCCTCTACTGAGGAATGCTGAGGCATGGCATTCATGTTTGCACAATCAAAGTCTTCCTTACCTCTTTTCATTGCTGACATTGTGCAAGTCTGTTTGCAGTCACTATATTTCAAGGATCATGCTATTAAATTCAGTGCATCTTAGTATAATGGGGCAGAAGGTGGCTTGCAAAACAGGTTTAAAATGGTGCCTTCAGTGGATGGCACTATTACGACAATAATCCATTTCACTGATCTTGTACATCAAAAGCTGTGGCCAAGAACTTACCATAAGCCTACCAAAACAATACTATTATTATTGTGGGCTACCTTTATGGTCCAGGCAGTGTCCCCATACAAATTACTTTACCTTAATTGGACTAATTTACTTTGGTAGTTTACTCTTTCTGAGTGACACATCAGTCATTTGAGATTTTGTCTTCTCTTTTTCTAGCATTTCATATCCTATTTGATTACCTCAATTTAGATGGCATATCTGCTAAGATGAATCCAAAACACACTATGGTCACATCTTTTTATTATAAATAAAATGCTTTTCATACTATGTGGCCAGCCTTTGGTCTTGAAAGGGCTATCCTGCCCATAAGGTCTGTATATATATTTTGCAAATAAAATATTGTATTTGCATACACCTACATGGCAGATCTACAGCCTAGCTCACTATGGCTTTTGAACACAATTTTTTTCACAAAGTTAGAAGATGGTTTAAAACTTCAGATATATGCATCATAGTAATTACTGTTTTAAATATTGGGATGGGGTTAGACCTGGCTGGGAAATGATTGTTCCATTGTATGGAAAGATGTTTTCATTCCAGTCTGAAACAAAAATAAAATCTTGTGGATGTTTTCAGGAACACTGAAAGCCCAGCTAAGTTTCCACATTAAGTCAAAAGGTATTCCACCATTGACTTCAATGTCAGGGAGAATTTGACTAATGCTTTTGAAAATCCTAGTCAAGGGTGTGTACAGAAGTGCTCCATACATGTTTTACAGCACTGTAATTTAGAGAACTTTTTATAGCACTATAAAGTTACAGCTCTTAAACATGTAGTGATGGGGAATAGGAAGTTCTGAGCCTCCCTGCACTTTCCAGGCTATGAGGAAAGGGGTATTCCACAGCCTCCTGGGGTTTCTGCAGTGGTCAGAAATTTGACCAGTGTTCAGAAGTTATTTAAAGTGCTGCAGGTTGCTAAACTGCTATAAAATACAGTGCTTCAACTTTAATACCTCATTCAAAATGGGTTAATTTAAAGTGCTGTACCCATTTTTAAAAGGCTGTAAAGCCATGCACTTGTGTTAAGTCATGGCAGTAAAGTGCTTCATTCAAGTGGTGAAAAAAGCAACTTCTGTACACCCCTAGTGGTTTAATGGCCTTGCTACTCATCACAGGATATGCAACATTTCTACAATGCCTTGTTCCCACCACAAATTAATAATTTTCATAACATACATTTGTAAAGTTTGTACTGTTTGTATTTTTAAATAGTCATAGCATATCTCCCTACAAGGAATGTTCCTCCTTTATTCATTCTACTCCTTTTCCATCCAGTTCTCCGGTATTTGAATGCTCAGATTCACCGCCAGATATAAATATTCTCTTTTGGAGGTTTAAGATCGGTGCTGTCATTCTGATTGCTCCACGTGCCACTTCTGCTACACTAGATAATTCTTACAGTTTGGAAGACTGGAGGAGTGCTCGGTCCTCGGGCCTGTGCTATTCAACATCTTTATCAGTGACTTGGAGGTGGGCATGGAAAGCACGTTGTCCAAATTCGCTGATGACACAAAGATGTGGGGAGAAGTGGGCACACTAGAGGGGAGGGACAGAATCCAATTAGATCTAGACAGGTTACAGAAGTGGGCAGATGAGAATAAAATGGAATTCAATGCAGACAAGTACAAGGTGCTGCGTCTAGGGAGAAGGAACCCACAACATACCTGTAGGCTGGAGAACACCCTTCTCAACAACACAGTAGGAGAAAGGGATCTTAGAGTCATTGTTGACTCCAGGATGGACATGAGCTGCCAATGCGAGGAAGCGGTCAGTAAGGCTAACTGCATCTTGTCGTGCATCTACAGATGCATCACTAGCAGGTCCAGGGAAGTGATCCTTCCCCTCTATGTGGCTCTGGTCAGCCCACAGTTGGAGTACTGTGTCCAGTTCTGGGTGCTGCGCTTTAAGAGGGATGTGGCTAACCTTGAGAGGTTCCAGAGGAGGACCACTAGCATGGTTAGGGGGCAGCAGGCCAGGCCCTATGAAGATAGACTAACGGGCCTGAATCTATTCAGCCTCCTCAAGAGAAGAGGGGATCTGGTGGTCATCTATAAACTCATCAGGGGGAACCAGTGAAAAATAGGTGAGGCTCTGTTCCCTTGGGCACCATCTGGGATAACAAGGAATAATGGCCACAAATTGATTGAGAGGAGGTTCAGGCATTACTTTACAGTTAGGGCTGCCAGGCTCTGGAATGGGCTCTCAAAGGAGGTGGTGCTCTCCCCTACCTCAGGGATCTTCAAGGGGAGGTTGGATAGATATCTGGCTGGGGTATTATGAGCCCAACACTCGTTCCTGCCCAGGGCAGGGGGTCAGACTTGATGATATGTTCAGATCCCTTCTGACCCTAGAAACTATGAAACTATTAATGGTCTGATTCTTACCTACCCCAGCCTCCCTACAATAGCAAAATTCTCAGTGGCATGAGAAGGCACAATACCACCCATTTCAGTGGCATTAAGCCTGCTCATTAGTTTGATGAACTTGGTAATATCCTCATATTGTTTTACCTGGTTTTGCAGTTCCTAGAATTTGTTTGTTCTTCTTCAGTCTCATACTGAAGGAAATAAAGGAAGCTCCAAATGTTGATGCCTGCTATAAGCCTACAAAAGGGAGTAGAGGGTAGGATTTACTGTAGTTAGTACCATTATTGTGGGTAAGAGCATAAGGAGGGTGGAATATTCATGAAGGTGCTACATGTAGGCCATTCCTACACGGAGTTGCGACAAGTAGGAAAACAGCCAATGGATTGGGTGAGAAATGATGAAACATTGACTCTGCCCTCCCAATGTAGCGGCTGATACTGCTGAGTCTTTGCATAACGAGACTCAACCTGCACCAGACACCAGACTTCAGTGTTAACAGCCTTTTCACTTTATCAAGTGTAGGATTATACTTGTTTTAAAGACATTGTCTCTTAAAATAGTATATTTGTTTGAGAATCACAGGTTTCATTAAACCTATTAAATCCTCTCAACCCCAATAAAGAAAAGCTTGAAAACATTAAGGGCACTGACAGACATTCAGGCCCCCACTCTAACTCATGGTGCTTTGCATAAAACTCTATGAGTTAGAGCACCCCCCACAACCCAACTGACAGTCGCCTGGTGGATTGGGGAGGGGCAATTGAGCCTGCCTAGCAAGTTGAGGAATCATCCCTTTCCCCAGCCTCACTCTCCTCCCCTGCAGCTCTGGAGCTGTCAGTAGGGAGGGAAGGGCAAATCCTTTCACAAGCCTGGCCCAAGCTGGGGTTGGGATGGGGGGCAAATAGGAGCCTCCCTGCCACACAGGCAAGCCTATCCCCCCCAGTACTCCAGTACTGGGGGGGGGAGAGGGGCGGTGCTGAGAGGTGCTTCAAGGTGTGGGGGGGGAGGGGGAGCCTCTAATCCAAACCCCTTTCAGTTTAGGCCAGGCAAGCTGGCAGCTCATAAAAGGAATAGCTCACAACTTCTGGCTTGCCCCAATCTCCTTCCCCCCGGTCCCTGATTACACAAAAGCCCAGTCCCAATCATGCAGAAAATTAACCCTAGGGAACACAAGTTCCCTAAGGTGCTCTTAAGCAGAGTGCCTTCATCTGATACCTCATTTGAGGAGGGTTAATTTTTCACGTGATCAGCCACTTTAAAAGCACTCTGCAGCTGTGCACGTGTCGCAGCATGACTGTAGAGAACTTTGAGGGGCCCGATCATGTGAAAAATGTAACTTTTGTCTGAGGCCTAAATCTAATGGCTTAGAAGGCAGGGAACAGAGAAGAAGTAGAGTGACATTTTTCAAGCAAAACTTTTATTTTTTAATACGTATCTGACAATACCAACATGTTTTGTGAGTTGATTTCACTAAATTGTGAAAGCCAATATGTTTCAAAGGGTCCAAATGAAACATTTAGAAATGCTTTATTCAAAATAGATTCTCATTTTGAAATTCCTCTCCATTTTATGCTTTCTAGATAAAAACAAAATCTCTAAATTAAAACAAAATATTTTGTGCCACTCAACACATGTATATCCTTGTTTTTCAGTTTGGCAAGCATTTTGTGGAAAACAATTGGTTTGGGTTGACCCTACGTGAATTTTTCTTTCAAGTTTTCAAAACTGCTATCCAATCACAAAATGAGTCATTTGCACAGACCTATACAGAATGCAGTATTGAATTTTTTAAATCTCATGACTTACAGCTTTGTAGTAATTGAAGCCCCCCTACAAGATAATTAAATAAAAGCATTGAGAGAGGATAGTGCATATTGCTTTCTACAACTTCTCTCCAGCAGCCTTCCAGGAGTAAAGGGGGAACTGGGAACTAGATTATGGCTCAGGTTTTCTTCCCCTGGACCAGCAAAAATATGGACAAATCCATTTGCAGGACTTCTGACAAACTCCCAGCGCAGCCCAAACTCCCAGTGTTGCCCAATACCAGTTACTCTTTTGTCCTGCTGGATCTAATCTATAGGGATCCAGGTACTAATTAAGAGCAAATTGTATTTGAAGGCAATATATTCCGAAGCATTGTAGCTATGTTTTTATGATTTAAAACAATAAACATAAAAATCTTGCTATGCTCTGCTGTATAATAAAAGAAAAAATAAACACGCTTAACATTCTGGAAACAATCACAATGGTCTGAGCATTAGTTGTAACATTGTGCTATGCTACATACTAGTGTGCTTTTATGAGATCCTACGTAAACACAAGTCTAGTTTAAAATTAGACATATTCCCAAAGTTTCCCTTACCCATGCTTGCTATTTGGTTTATTTTATGCAGCACACCTATATAACATTAATGAACATAGTTATAAATCTGTAATAGTGAGCCTTATTTGACAAGTATGAGTCATTCCTTGAACACTAAATCACATTCCTTAGAGAAACATCACATCAAGTCACATCCTAACTGAGATGTTTGCTTCTTGAAAGAGAATAATTTTCATTTCCTTTCCCAATCCATTTTTATTTGTCCTAAAATAAAATATTCTCACCTTGGGACAACATAGAGCCTGTGTCCCAAAAATGTAATAAAACCTCTTCCTTTCAAGGCAGCAGAGATTATTGACATTTAAACCCAGTTTTAAATCATAGGGCTGGATGTTAAACTTGTTTGTTTTTTGCTGCTTGTCATTTTTTTTTCTGTATCAGTACTCATGAAAACAGCAACTTGGGCTTGGTATGCTTTAGACTTAGCACAGCTCCTGTTCGCTCATCCCAGAGGAGGGTCTCTTCAGCTCATCTGATTAGCTCTAAACTTGGCTGCAGTAATGTGTAGGAGTCATGTACATGGAGTCCACCAGATGGGGAACTCTGTTAATTAGTTAAGCTTGCTCTCCTGTCCAGCCCCAGTTGACAGGCATAACAGCTGTGAACACCTTTGCTTGCTGGAAAGGAACTTCTGCATCTCAGTAAGAATTTATTTTCTGGTAAAATAATTGGCAAATTGCATAAATAGACAAACAAACTCAAACAAAGCAAAATAACTTTAAGGCAAGGACTCAAACTGAACCTCTCCTTCCCCAAGGTATTCTGAGTTGAATTTACTGGTGTTTACTTAACTCATCTTCAGGTATCTTGGTGCTATAGTGATCTCTGACAGGCACTTGCATTCCAAATAGATTGTAGCCCCACTATTTGAAAGCCAGTACCCATTTCACCTAAGGCTGTTATCTAATCAGATCACATAAATTAAAAAGGATTGGGCCTGGTCATTGTTTGCTCACCAGTGGTAACCTTGCATACCGCATTTCAGCTCTCCATGCTCAAGAGAGCCCTCAAAAACAGAAACACTAATGAAAATGTTGATTGACCCTTTAGTCTGAGCATTGCTACTGTAATCGATTAAATGGGTGGCCATAAACATCGGGACCCGAAGGTCTAGGAATGAAAGGCAATGTTTATTTTTGTCCCCTATTTGTATGGGCCAGTCTGCAAAGGCTCAGCAAGTTAATACTTCTGGAATCTGCCATTCTGTGTCCCAGCTTTTCAGTTTACCACGAATAAAGAAACAAGGCTTTAGACGTACATTTCTAAAGAAAACTCTAAAGAATTGAGCCAGGTATAAACCACAGTCTGTATATGTATTTTGCAGATAAAATACTGTATTTGCGCACACCTATATAGCAGATCTGCAGACTAGCTAACTATGGCACTTGAACACAAATTTCTTTTCACAAAGTTAGAAGCTGGTTTAAAACATCAGATATACACATCACAGTAAAGAATGTTTCAAATATTGGGATGGGATTATGCCATCTGTCTGAATTTGCAAACAGCCAAAGAAAATAGCCGCACTCAGTTCAGTAGATTATTAGCGGTTTCACTTCTGGTTAAAGAAAACAGGAAATGAGAGTAATGGGAATCTGCACAATTTTCTGTGCTAGACATCTCATTCTAGAGACTCTAATCTCTAGAGTTTAGTTTGTGGGAGAATACCCCTACTTTCCTATTGCCCAGATTTTAAATAAAACAAGCCTTTCATATTTGTACATTGTCCATGAGCGCACCTCCCCCACTGTCTGCCAGTCTTGTTCATATGGAGACACCTGGATTAACCAAATGCAAAATCCCTCAAGTCTGAATATCATGGTTTTAGTACAGACAGTGTAAGAGATATGAAGTGAAATAAACTCAGACTGTAATCCCAAGGCAAAGGTGCACTAATTGTGCTCCATAATAGGAAATGCATATTATATTGCCTCAAAATAGTGGTTAGTAAAACAGAAGGAAATACCTTTTCCCATTTTCACATCCCACAATGTGCTTAGTAAAGTAGCAGAGAAAAACTGACAAATTCTACTTGCTTAAATGAATTTACCTGTGGGTCAACCAGAGGCCTAGAGAGGTTAATTTTCTTAGGCTCTTAACTAAATTCCTACAATGAACATTTAGGGTTAGAATTGCAAAGGCTGAATTGCTTAGGGGCTTGGCAAGTGACTAACAGAGCCCTTCACCAGGAGGTCACTGGTGTGAATTTGGCCTAGGTCTGTATGGTAACTAAAATCCTTAACATATGGTAGCTGTCTGAAGCCCACTGCAGTGAATGAATGAGTTCATAATGTCTACATCCCAGCTGGCCTTGCTGGCAGCTTGAGTTACCCTCTTATCCTTAGATATGATCCCTTTGGGTCGGGGGTAAGTCACACTGATAGAGTAGCAGTGGTAAACTTGGACGGCTACTGGTTACGTCTTCAGCTTTCACTGCTATCAATCTGACACCTTCTCTTTGCACTAAAATATGCACAGCTAAAAGTACATAGTTATGAAACATATGAACAAGCAGGGATACTTTTTTGAAACCCATGATTTCTAGGTTAGACCACTGAAAACATGCTTCTTGTGGATTAAAGACTTAAACTGTACATGCTGCCAAGAAAACCTATCCAGCAATATTATAAATAAAACATATATTCCCTTCACTATAATTACCGTGGTCAATTATGCTAAAACCAGCAAATAGCTTTTTCTGTAAACAAATATTTTGTTAGTGAGGCTAGAGGTCATCACTACTGATTTCTAGGGATAGGTAATGAATTCCAACAACTTCCAAACTAATATGAACCATACACTTGCTTGGTAAAATATCAAAGCAAGCATTTCTTGAGAAATGTTTAAAATAACTTTTTGAGCTTCTTCTGTCACAATGTTTTCCCCAAATTCAGCATCTTAGGATGTTGCTTTTAATCCAAACGATTAAAAGAATTTACTGTCAATCCAAGCATTGGCCTAAATCCTTAGGACAGGACAGGAAGTAATGGGTTTAAACCAAAATAGATTAAGGTTACATCTCAGAAAAAAATAAAACCCTTTCCTGTTGGAATAGTAGGATGATGGAACAAGCTGCCCAGGAAAATTGTGGATTGCCCATCACTGGAAGTTTTCAAGAAAGACGAATAAGCAGTTTTCATCTGGGGTAGTATAGGAATAGCTCATCCTGCCTTCGTTCAGGGGATTGGACTAGATGATCCTAGAATTCCCTTTCAAACTTGTGATTCAATGATTGTATCCTGAACCAAGGTTTTACTTAAAGTTTGGAAAGCTGCCAGACTGTGATTTCTGCAACAGTGAGGTGTTTTTTTTTTTTGTGACCCACTAACTAATGTATAGATTTTAAGATGTTGGTTCCTACATAGAACATCCATATTCCAACATTACTTTGCTCAAATTCATGCTTACCTATCTAAACCACATATACAGAGCTCTAAATGATATCTTAACATCTTATATTGGAGAGGAGTATCTTAGTTAAAAGCTCAGATTAGAAAGTAAAGTTTGTCATTTCCCTTTAGCCATTTAGACTGATGAAAGGTCCACAAAGCACAAACATTGGAGGCAACATCCAGCTCTCTGATCCACATTATACATCTCTACAATGGATATTTTGCACTCATTTTGTTCACAAAACATCATGGACATCAACAGAATTGCTATATGCACAACCTGTAGAAAAGAGAACAAAGATTCTCACTCCAAAGGCAATATTGTGTAGATTAATGATTCAATTTTTATATGGGCCTGTTGAACTCCTATTTCAAATGACAAGAATCCAGTTAGTGAAACTTCTGTGACTATATTCTTCATTTAATACAAACATTCAGATCAAGATACAAAGCATATTATTGTTGCTATTTCCATTGTTATTATTGAAACTGCATACATTATTAATTCACATATAGGATTTATCTTGAATAATGTCCTTTACAACAGGCCAGATTCTCTGCTGTGCAGTTTCTGCCTATTGCTCAAGACTAAGCGGGGGAAAGGGGGAGTTCATAAAAAAAAACAATTACACCACCTTTATTTTCTGTCAAGTCTACTTGATTCCCTAGCAAACAAGTAAGAACCATGAGGACCACTGTTACCTAAGCCAGGTGGCTACAGTCCCCTAGCTGAGAATACACATCATGTTTCTGTTATGTTGCCGCCTCTTTCTATTAGTGGCACCTGTTGCAGGCTGGTTGGCAAAGGCTTGCAGCTGACTTCACACCTCAGGCTGGAGTAAGGGCCTACATTCAGCTGCATGCAGTCAGGAGTGATTGCAGGCTACCTAGGAGAACTGAATGAACTGCAGAGGGTGTGTAGCTGGTCACAGAGAGTTAAAGACCCCTAGCAAGAAGGCCAAAGTCCTTAGCTCAGTTCTGCTGCCACTAAGCAAGCTAACTCACCCTTTCTAGGAGCATTTCACTTCCTGTGGTCAGTTAATCATTTTATACAGCTGGTCCAGTTCTCCTAGGCAGCCTGCAATCACTCCTAACTGCCTGTAGTCCTCCACAAGTCTGCAGACTTCTGCCTGGAGCGTGCAGTCTGCTGCAAGCCTTTGCCACTCAGCCAGCCTCCGACATCACCCTAGCTTACAAAGGAGCAGGAACCCACTAGACTAGAAAACCACATAGGCCAGAATCCGCACCAGGCAAGTTGCCCACCAAAAAAGTTTCAGTTCAGAAGGATTTCTGCTTCCCGTGCACTGGAATGCAGTGAGGAAGATAATTTGCTTGAATGATTTCCATCCTGAACTAATTTGATGCAGTTATTCTGGCACTATAAAGGGTAATTATTTTTTCCACAATTTGTTTAGCTCAGGCATCCATATCAAACACTTGTAAATGAGGACAATTGGAGTATATAAGTACTATTTTAGTTTTATTCTCAACTTGTACTGGTAAAAACCTGAAGTAATACCATCATTGAAGTCTTTAGGGTTAGAGTGTTGAATGAGATCAGAATCATACCTATCCAAGCCCACTCTTCTGAGCTCAGAATCTTAAATAGAAGTTTTCTGCTGCTTATATGTAGTATTCCTTACGTTATTGTTGCTAAGTCAGACTTCATAGTTAGATTCGTTACTGTCCACTACTACTTTCTCTTAAACGTCTATAGCTGCAACATTCATTGGGGAAGGGGCCAGAATGTCAAAGTGACCTCTAGATCTGAAGATCTGAAGCAGTTTACACTACTATAGGACTTGCTGATTTATTTGGTATTACTTTTAGTAGACATGGCAATTACTATTAGAAATAAATAAATTGATACAGAAATTCCTTAGATTTTAAAAAATCACCTCATAAGTTTGAAATGACAATGGGGGTTAGAACGAAAAATCTTTTTGATGAATGCTGCTGGACACTTGGGTACAATTTTACACTTCAGAAAGGAAAATGTTAAATGTTTCATATATTTGCTGGAGTGTTGTATGTGGCATGTTGCCATTGCAAAAACCAAACAGCATAGCAATAAAATATTTTTCCCTGTTGGAAGAGGAAGTAGGAGATTTGTTTATAAGAAGTAAATTGCATAAAAACAGGGGAAATCCCAAGGGTCTGAACTGCATAATACACTGGGGAAAGCTATGTATGATATACTTGTTTTATACAGCATTTACCCTGAACTAACCAATACAAATGTAAATAAAGATTGCTTAAGCATGTTTTTTATAGTGGATTTTGTTTCGTTTTCTCAAGATTGAAAAACAGGTCTCTTGTGCTTTGGATCACTACAACTTAAATTGTATTGCCTTATTTTTCATGTTTTCTTTCATAATCTGCTTTAGAGATTTTTCTGCCTGGCAATATCCTATCTTCTACGCTCTAAATGACATTAGACTGTATTTTGGCAATCTCAAAACTTTGATTATTATAAATTATGGTGTAATATAGTGAGCTCAACCTTATAGCCCTGTGGACTGGATGAGTGGTACAGGGCTAGTCAGTTGGTTGGATCTTGTGGATGGGGTTGGTTTGTGGGTGTCGTTCTGCACACTGACCTGGTTCCATGCACCAGATATGGCTGCACACTGGTCCAACCCCCCTTCCTCCAAATACCAGATCTGGTGATCCTCTGCCCTGGCCTCATCATGGACTGGTGATTTAGTGCAAATGGCCATGCCATCTACCCCTGCAGGTCTTCCCCTGTGTCCAAAATTTCACAGCAGAGCAATTATTGCTGCCACTACTCCCCTGCACCATATTTCCAGACCTGTGAGATTACAGACCCATGGGATCCATAGATTGGATGTGGCCCAAAGATTAAACACCTGTGGTTTAATAGGTTGGGCAAAATCACCTTTGGACAGACTACGTTTTGGTCAAAATAAACCACTCAGAGTGATTTGTCAGAAATGAGTTTAGGACAGGTATGCTATGACTAATTTGGATTGGCAAAGTTTGATTTGGGCTAGAATGATGATAATTGTTTTCTGGATGAGAGAATTTGCTTTTCTTAAGCTTAGGGACATGGCACTGCCAAAGAGATTAGGTACAGTGTTAAATTGCAACATCAGCTACACCCTTTAGCAAAGGGTTGTAAATAAGTAGCAGTTAGCCAGCAGCAGTTCCCCAAACAGAGCTGAAAGAGTTTCTCAGTCCCCAAATGTGTGTGTGTGAGAGACTGTGAACACGAACACAGAGATTTCCCTTTAGTTTTTCAAATTTGCTAATTTTTCATCAAAGAATAAAGGACATTTTCAAGGAGAGTCCAATTTTGATTCATCTTCAGAACAAAATGTTCTAATTGGTTTGAAATGACTTCAATTCAGAACTTCCTTTAACTTTATTTAAAAACAATCAAAAATGAAAACCTCATTATCAAATCGAAATGTTTCAGTTTTGATGACTTAAAATGATTTATTTTTGTTTCACAAAAAAATTCTAAAAAATATTTTTTTTTCTTTCCCAATTGCCTGTGAGCCAAAAAACAAAGTTTTCACCCTGCTTGACCCCCAAATGATCTCCTCCTTAATGGGACAGGAATGAAATCTGGGTCTAAATCTTTAAGGTGATTCAATTTTATTGCTAGCATGATCTGTTTGCCTAGAAGTTTAGAGCTTGTACACTTTTTTACAAAGTGATATTTGATTAAATAATCCAGTTACTTGTCATGGACAAATGTCAAAGTTTTTGTATGAAGGACGTATCATTAATGTCATGGCTGTTTGCTGTGTATTGGCAATATCTTATTATTTTTGTCTTGCCAAAAGAACCTATTAATGATTATAGCAGTTGAAGGTGCTGCTTTTCTGTGGAAGAAGGAAATGGAGGCAAGGGGCAAAGCCATTTACTTATGGCTGCCTAAGTGCACTCATAAGGTACTTCAGCTTTTGAACAACACCGCACAATCAGGGAACAGCTGGTGAAGAGCCTCCTCGCCCTTCTCACTCTTTCTTGCCTGTGGATTTAATGCTAGGGGCACAGTGCAAAATACTTTCAGGTTTGAGTTCTGGCAACAGAAGGGGTACTATGTCCTTTGGTATGCAGAATTTATTGTACCAGAAACAACAGGAGTCAAAGGACTTCTTTTCTGATGAACTAAATAAACATTCTGGATGAAAACTCAGCCCTACTACAATCAATAGGCATTTTGCTACCACCTTCACTGCTGCCACTGAAAGTGGTAAGGTTTTTGCCTTTTGCATCATACCTTGTCTTTTCAAATAGTTTATGGAGTTTTCACTGCACAATCTCTGTCAAAGTAATTGGAAAATGCACCCTAAAATATGAAGTAGATATGTAGTTATGTGAAAGAGAAAAGGAGTTTGGTTCAGCTTCTTTGTATTCAATCCAGTGTGCAGAAAGCTCAGTTTGTTCCCTCTATTGGTCCTCTCTGTCTTAGTGCATAGTTTTCTGGGTGTAGCTTATTAAACTTTTGCTTGTCTTGGATTCCAACAGGCCTCTTTCAGATACAATGTGTATTTGCCTCACTTGAGTTCCTGTAGACATTGATGTATTTGATCTGCTGGCCCAAGATATGCAGTTCTTTCAGAAACCCTAATGTAAACACTGAAAATAGTTTATAGCTGCAAACATCATCTAGTGGTATGTGTTTTGTGGAGATTTAAGGCATTGAGAGAGGGTTATGAAAGCAGCTCCACACTGGATCAAAGCCCCAAGGTGGGTCTTTGTATTGTTTTACCAGAATCTACAATTAAGACTAATTTAAAAGAACTTCCTTTTTAAAAGTTTTTCTGCTGTACTGATTAGTTTTACCCAGCTGGCTTGGGGCTGGAACTGAGTCTTGCTAACAGAGTTTAACATGAGGAAGTTTTGCAACATTATTTACAGCTGGTGTAAAACTTGTCAGTGGATGTCAGAGGGTAATGGCTGCAATAAATGAGTTAAGTATTGCTATGTGTTTTAACTGAGTAAGACTGGGATTTCTGCCCCTCAGACAAATATTTTATTTAGTAAACTGTATGCACTGGCAACCTCACTGTTAGAACTGGCCCTTTGGCATGTCAAGGTAGAAGTGCATATTTAGGTCACACTTGAAGGGGAAATAGAAGGTACAGTCTCAGTTGTCATGAATTGTACCATAATTCCAAGTTCCCAAATGCCAATTTGCAAAGTAAAATAAATAAATCACTTTTCAAATAAACTTTGTCAATGTCTTAGGGAACTGAAATGTTAACGGAACCACACTGAGCAACAGGAAATAGCATGTTTTATGACAGTACAGGGGAAGGGCTGAACTCATTTTTCTTATGTGTTGTTAGTACATTCCACTTAACGGTGAGTTTAGCAATAGATTAAAAGGCAGGGGGTCAGATTTTTCAGCTGGTGAGACAGCTTGGCCAGAGGATAAGGCAACAAACTGAAAGTCAGGACAGCTGTCTTCCCAGCTCTGCCACTGATCTTCTGTAAATTTAGGCATGAGGATTCAGCACCAAACAGAAACTAACTCTAATCCCAGGTGGTATTGGTAGGCCTAGTGCAATGAAAATTATTGTTGTTGTTATTATTAATAGTAGCAATAGTATATAATAAGGATGATGATGTAAAATGGCATAACTCCAATGAAATGCAAATTAAGTATAAGGTTAGCATAGATTTATATTTTTTAAACATTACCCTCAATATGAAATACATCACCATAGTTGCATTAATAATAACAAAGAAGCATTGTTTAGGAAAGGTTGATAACTCAGATTAGAGTCAAAGTCCTTCTTTTCCTACCCAGATCCTTCAGTAATGTACTGTACCCTGAGGTCATAGGAAAGGGGATTCAGATGGGATTCTTTCCTCAGTCCTCCATTTGGGATTAGGGTACCTAATTACCATTAGTTTTTTCCTCTACTTCTATGGAGCAGATAGGCTGAGGGAACACAAGCCTTTGCCCATTGCCATTCAGATACTGAGGGATAAACAGAAGGCAGGGCAGGGTGGTACACACTTGAGTAGGTGACAACCTGCTTGGTCAGAGGCTATGTATGACTTTAGACTGGGAGAGGTCTCTATTACATTTCTGCAGATTAGATAGCAAGGGAATTCTATTTTCTGTGTACCCAGAGGCTAGGGTTGTGTAACAGTTTAGGTTTTTCCCCCCACATTATCATAGAATCAAAGAAAGGGTGGAAGAGACCTGGGGATGTCATCTAGTCTAGTGCCCTGCTCAGGGAAGGATCATCTCTATCTAAGGCATTCCTCTCAAGGGTATGTCTAATCTATTCTTAAAACTGCATGAACAACCTTCTTGTATAACTACTGGGTATAATGGAACAAAAGACCAAGAACACCCTTACCACAGGTAAAGCAAAAGGGACAAGAACTCTGTCAATGCTCAGCCTCTGCCAGGACAGGAAGTAGTTTGTTAAAATACACTTGAGACATTAATGGAAGAAGACCATGTGTTTCCTCTCTCCTCCTGCTATAGAGGGAGGCAACACCCTCACAGTCCATGTCAATCCAACTATGGGATAAAATTCTTTTCTGGTCTCCAGTATAGTGATCAGTCCTACCCTGAGCAGAGAAGCGAGACCCTCTGACCAAGAACTACTAGGTTGTCTTAGCCCCAGCAGGGTCATCAGCACACTCCTATTTAAATCCCCAGGCTTGGCTGAAACCAACAGCCAGCATTTGAGGAAAGGAAGCAGGAGGAGGAGGAGGAAAAAAACCAAAAAAATCTTGACACCCATAACTGTAGAAAAGGAAACAAATTCCATCTCAGCCCTAGGTAACAACCAGTGAATCCCAGAAGCCTGAGAACAATGCCAAAGCACCCTCCAATCTGCACTTCAATCTGGGGACTGCAAACAACTTCACACATTACATATGTTAACTGGAGAGCCCAAACCCCACTGGGCACATCCAGATGAGCACATCTCAAAGCCATTTGAGATGATGCAAGAGGCATGTGCAGGAACAGGAAAAGGTTCCCCCTACTGCTAATTTATCCAGGGGTAAAAAAAAGCTGGGCAGGTATGCCCTGAGGCAACCAGAGGCTGGGTCCTCCACAGAGATGCTCTGGTAGCAGCCAGAGTGTTTCTATGGCTGACCCTCTGCCTGGTGATGAAGCATGCTGCCTGCCGATGCAGGGCACAGGGAGCTAGATCTGGGCTCCAGTGCTGGTAAGTAGGGGGGAGGAAGTCTGGAGGAGGGGGGAGGGG
>NW_017729026.1:23518231-23522490 GCF_001723915.1 Gavialis gangeticus
ACACTGGTAGTTTTCCAAATTGCTTTAATACTGTAGATATCTGAATAAAACGTTGCTCAACTGATCATTCTCTCTCTCTAGATAGATAGATAGATAGATAGATAGTGGTCTTTTTTTTTGTGGAGGAACATGGATTTCAGGATATTTTACAGAGTGACTTTGGGATTTTTTTATCAGGGATTTTTCAGTTTTTCAATAGGGAACACCAGAATTCCTGCTAGGGAGGCCAGTGCCAGGACCCTGCCTGCTCAGAGCTAGCACCTTGGACCCAGCTGGAGTTGGGAGACCTCCTGGCCAACTACAGCCAGGATGACCTGCTTTGACAGTTCAAAGCAGGCCACCACACTGGGAATATCTTCTGAGCAATAGCTGCCCAGATGGCCAGGCAGGGGGCATACATGGCAGTAGTGCCACACAAGGGCCAACTTTGCAGCCACAGCCTACTGGCAGTTGGCCCAGAGAGGCAGATGGCTTTACTGGCTGTGCAGTCCCCATCTGGGTCTGGCAGGTGGCAGCCCCCACTGCCAGACTGCTGCAGTGGGTAGAGGGTGCAGGGAACTCTCAGGGCTGCTTCAGCAGTCTAGCTGGCACAAGGGGTAGTGTCCCCAGGTACCAACTGGCTGGGCCCCAGAAGCTCCTGAGAGCGAGTAGCCCTGAGCTACTTGCCAGGTCAGCTTTTTGTACTGTTGGGGCCAGGACATGTGCTGGCCCCAGGGCTTTAGCTCCCCCTGGCTGCAGATCAGGGAGGAGCCAGGCAGGGTTCCATAGACTTTATTTCATAGACACTAGGACTGGAAGGGACCTCAGAAGATCATCAAGTCCAGCCTCCTGCCCCAGTGGCAGGAAGTCAGCTGGGGTCGCAGGCTCCCAGCAAGATAAATGTCCAATTGACTCTTAAAGGAATCCAGAGTAGGTGCTTGCACCACCTCTGGTGGCAGTCTGTTATATGGCTTGCCTTTCAGGCCTTGGGGACTTGGACAGTAAAGAAGTTCTTCCTTATGTCCAGCCTGAAATGGTCTTGGAGAATTTTGTGACTGTTTGATCTTGTCATCCCATGGGGTGCTCTGGTGAACAGGCGTTCCCCCAGATCCTAATGTATACCTGTTATATACTTATAGGCAGCCACCAGGTCCCCCCTGAGTCTGCGCTTTTCCAGGCTAAAGAGCCTCATGGCTCTCAGCCTCTCATCATAAGGCCTGTTTTCCTGCCCTCTGATCATGCACGTGGCTCTCCTCTGGCCTCTCTTGAGCTTCTCCACATCCTTTTTAAATTGTGGAGCCCAGAATTGGATACAGTATTCCAGCTGCAGCCTCACCAAGGCCGAGTACAGTGGGAGGATGACGTCCTGGGATTTGCTAGAGAAGCATTTATGGATGCAAGCCAGAGTTTTGCTTATTTTGCTGGTTGCAGCATCACATTGGTGGCTCATTTTCATCTTGTGGTCATCATGACCCCCAAGTCCCTTTCAGCTGTGGTGCTAGCAAGCGTAGCACTGCTGATCCTATAAGCATGCTGTAGGTTTTTCTTCCCAAGGTGTAGTACCTTGCATTTTTCAGAGTTGAAGGCCATCAGGTTTTCACCTGCCCATTTTCTGAGCCTGTCAAGGTTGGCCTGGATCACCATCCTGTCCTCGGGTATGGATGCTTTACCCAACATGGTACAATTTGCCCCACACCAAAGTGCATGTCCAGGTATGTGCGCTGAGGCAAAAAACCCCAGCTCAAATTTGCTCTGCTTCTATTTGAGCTGCTGCAAGCACACGTGCCTGTATGTGTGGACATGCCCACTTTGTCATCCTATCCCCTCCATCAACTTAGCCAAGCTCTTTTATCTTCTTTCATAACAAAGCTGGTTGTAGACCTCTGCTTTATTCTCCTGCTGCTGGGCCTGGTTCTCTCCAATTTCTATTGCCCCAGGCTGCAGAACACATCTTGTAAACTCCAAGCAATGCATGTACAGGGGTCTCCTGGGCTTCCAACTATTGCTCTTCACAGCACACTCCAGTCATTGCTACTAGATCATCCCCAATGGATGCTTATCCAATCTCTTTTGGAAAACACCCAGTGAAGACTTGTCAAACAAGCTTTAGTAAAAACACCCCCACCGCCATTTTTCAGTGCAGAGACACTGATGCACGTGACACTGGGGTCTGCTAGAGCATGGTAATTACCACACTCCAGTAAACTAAATTAATTGAGTTTGCTCCAACGTGCTGTAATTACAGTGCATTGAAGCAGCCTTGTTGAATGTGTATAGGCACCCCAATTGTCCATTTTAGCCTCAGTCATATAAATTTTACCATCAGGGAGTGGGAAACTGCAGCAACGTGGATTGAAGCCTGTACAGTAAAACCTCATTATTTCAATATTAGGTAGTTCAAAGTATTAGATCATTTAAAGCAATTGTCACTCCGCAGCCAAAAACATAGTTTTTTTTATGCTTTACAGTATGGCCAATTCAAAATACAGCTACTATGAAATTTGAAGCCATTTTCCAGTCCCTTGGACCAAGAATGCTTCATTAAATACATTATCTGTCATTAAATTGCTACAAGATATGCCTAGTCATGGAAACCAACTATAAAGTTGATTGAATGCAGCCTACACTGAGCACACCCATAGCTCAAAGCCAAGGCCATTGGCAAACATGCTGGTGGGAAACTGCCACAAGGCTAGGATAGTGCAGCCCACCTGAATAAGACACATTAGCCATTGTACTCAGTCCCCCTCAGCATCAACACTCTTTTAAGTCATAGTGAACCACTATATCAAATAAATTTTGACTGTACTCCCACAGCTGAACAGAGCCTTTCTTTCCCATTTTCAATGGTTTTTGTTTCTTCACCAGCCTTAAATGTCCAGCAACCATCACCAAATGTCTGCGTCAGTGAGATGCTCTGTCATCCCCCCTCTGTGCACTGCCACTCTGGGTCGCACACACTGCTCCTGGCCCTACTGCCCTCCTTTGGGCCTTCCAGAGTTCAGTGTGGGCTATCATCCTCCCAGGCTCCGTGGCTATCAGCAGCTACCCCAAACCTGGGCCAGCTGCAGCTGGGAGTCTACAAACAGCTGCTGCCTCCCCACCCTGGCCCTAGCTGTCTCCCAGCCCTGGGCTCTGGGAAGGCTGCAGGTGCTGGCACTGTGCCCATTGGAGCAAGGGCGGGGAGGCAGCAGCTGTTTGCAGCCTCCCAGGTGCAGCCAGCCCAGGCTCTGGGGTAGCTGCTGCCAGCCATGGTGCCCGGGCTGCTTCCAGCAGGGCTTTCAGCCTCCCATCCACCTGCTGGGAGCAGCTCGGGCTCCCAGCTGGCAGCAGCTATCCAGAGCTGGGGCTGGTGGTAGCATGCTGAGTAAAATGGCCTTGCATGCCATGCTCAGCATGCATGCTGGGAGTTGCTGTCCTGGCCATGGAATTGCACTGCCGGCTCATGTTAACAAACCAAGGGTTAGTGAGGAACTCCAAGGGTTAGTGAGGAACTAGCTAGGGAACTTCTGGAGGGACTGGATGTATTCAAGTCAGCTGGTCTGGATGATCTCCACCCTAGAGTACTGAGGGAATTGGCTGAGGTCATTGCAGGACCCCTGGCATGGCTTTATGAGCACTCGTGGTGCTCTGGTGTGGTGTCAGAGGACTGGAAGAGGGCCAACATGGTTGCATCTTCAAAAAGGTGAAGAAGGAGGACCCGGGAAACTATAGGCCAGTTAGTCTTACTTCAATCCTAGGCAAGCTTTTTGAGAAAATTATTCTGGTGCATGTCCATGAGGGGCCAGCAGGCGAGATTATGCTTAGGGCAACCAACACGGGTTCATTAGCGGCAGGTCGTGTCAGACCAACCTGGTGGCCTTCTACGATCAGATCACCAAATCATTAGATGCAAGGGTAGCAGTGGACATAGTCTTCCTAGACTTTCGGAAGGCCTTCAACACTGTCTTTCACCCTGTTCTCATTCAGAAACTGGGGGACTGTGGTGTCGATACCCACACAATCAATTGGGTCGCCAACTGGTTGGAGGGCCGCACCCAGAAAGTGGTAGTGGACAGGTCATTTTCAGCTTGGAGGGATGTGGGCAGTGGGGTTCCGCAGGGCTTGGTCCTTGGGCCCGCACTGTTCAACATCTTCATCAGTGACTTGGACAAGGGGGTAAAAAGCACCCTGTTCAAATTTGCTGATGACACTAAGATGTGGGGGGATGTGGGCACACTAGAAGGGAAGAATAGGCTGCAATCGGACCTAGACAGGTTACAAGGGTGGGCGGATGAGAA
>NW_017729026.1:23523231-23542187 GCF_001723915.1 Gavialis gangeticus
GGGGTTGTTTGACCCCTGTGCTCTTTCCTGCCATGGCAGGGGGTCGGACTAGATGATCTACTCAGGTTCCTTCGTACCCTAGAAACTATGAAACTATGTTCATGAGATGTCGATCACTACCCTTAGGTCCCTTTCAATCATGGTGGAAGTCAAATTGTCACCACTGAACCTGTAGGTATGTTGGGGATTGTTTGGCTCCAGATGGAGCACCTTACACTTCTGTGTGTTGAATTTCATCTGGCTCTGGTCTTCCCAACTCTCCGGCCTGTCCAGGTCTGCCTCTATCTGCAACCTATCTTCTGGCATGACCACACTCCCCCATAACGTGGTACCATCTGCAAACTTGGCCAGTGAGCTTTTCACCCCCACATCCAAATCATTGATAAAGATGTTTAAAAGCACTGGTCCAAGCATGGACCCTGAGGGTGACCACTGGCCACTTCTCACCAGGATGACACAGATCTGTTCATGAGAGGTCTCTGGGTCCTACCATGCAGCCAGTGTTCCACCCACAGAACTGTTGAGCAGTTAAGCCCCCTGTCTTCCAATTTTCCCCCAATGATATCATGGAATACTAGATCAAAAGCCTTTTGGAAATCTAGGTATATAACATCAACCTTCTTTCCCATGTCCAGGTGGTGAGAGACCTGTTTGTAGAAGGAGAGGAAATTGTTAAAAAAAGACCTACCTGTGACAAAGCCATGCTGGCTGTCATTCAGAATCTTACCCTCAATGAGTGTATTGCACAGATTCTTTAGTGAGCTTTTCCTGGATTTTCCCTGGGATAGAGTTTAGGCTGATTGGTCAATAGTTGCCTGGGTCCTCCCTATTCCCCTTCTTGAAGATGGGCACAATGTTGGCCCTCTCCCAATCCTCAGGCATCTCCCCTGTGTGCCATAATTTCTGAAAGAGTTTTGCCAGGCATTCCATGATGACCTCAGTCAGCCTCATCAGCACTCTCAGGTGAAGTCCATCTGGTCCTGCTGACTTATAAATGTCTAGCTTTTCTAGTTGGTTTTGCACCAGCTCAGCATCCACAGTGGGAAGGGCATCATTTGCACCATGCCCCCTGTGATCCTTATCTCGCTTGTCTTTCCCCTTTGTCCAGTGAAATACAGAAGCAAAGTGGGCATTCTGGAGTTCAGTTTTTTCCTGAGTGTCTGTTACCAATTGTCCCGAGGTTTTAGGCAGGGGACCCATGCTTCCATTTGTTTTTCTTTTGCTCCCTACATACGTAAAGAAGGACTTATTATTGTCCTTGACTCCCTTGGCTAACTTAAACTCAGTTGACACCTTAGCTTTCCTAATAATTTCCCTACAAGTGCAGACCACTGTTATACAGTCCTCCTTGAGGACTGTCCCTAGCTTCCACTGTGTGTATGCCTCTTTTTTCTTTTGAAGAGAACCACAATGTCCCTATTGAGCCAAGAGGGCTTGCCAGCCCTTCTGCTACCTTTCCTCTTCATGGGAACAGTTTTCTTTTGTGCTTCAAGGATCACGTCCTTGAGGAATGACCACTCTTCATACACCCCATTTGCCTGCTGTCCCTGGTCCCACATTGCCTCCCTTACTAATGCCCTAAGACTGTTGAAGTCAGCATTTTTGAAGTCCAGAAGTTCAAGCCAGCTAGTTGATTTGTCAACCTTGCGGCGGACAGTGAACCTGAAGAGCTCATGGTCGCTGTCACCCAGGCTAAACTCAGTGTTCAAGCCACACACCAGATCATCTCCTTTGGCCAAGACCAAGTCTAGAAGAGCAGTACCTCTGGTTGGCCTTTGCACTTCCTGGGTCAGAAATTGCTCCTTGATTACAATTAAGAAGCTGCATGACTGATCTGACCTAACCAAGTGTTCCTCCCAATCTATGTCCAGGTAATTGAAGTCACCCATGACAACTAAGTCCCTTGCATGTGAAGCCTCTGTCAGTTCTTGATAGAACTCCAGATCAAGCTTCTCCTCTTGGTTCAGTGGCCTGTAGTAAATGCCCATATTTAGGTTTCTCTCACCTTGCTCCTCCCCCCCACAAAGATTGACCCAGAGGGTTTCAAACTGCTTATCTTTGGAGCCAATGTCAGCCTCCAGAGAGGTGTTCTGCTCTCTCGCATAGAGAGCTACCCCTACCCCTTTTCTCCCTGCTTGGACCCTTCTGTGCAGTGTGTATTCCTTTACAGCTACACTCCAATCATGCGAAGACTCCCACCAGGTCTCCGTGATACCTACCAGGTCATATTGCCCACTAGAGAGGAGGATGGCTAGCTCCTCTTGCTTGTTCCCCAAGCTCCTAGCATTAGTGTACAGGCAGCTGAGGTCCCCAATTGACACCCTCAATTTTCTGCAATGCTGTGGGAGAACCATTCCATTAACATTTTCAAAAACAGTTATTTTAGTGTCCTCCACATGAGAGCTTTTATGTGTGGCTGCCCCTAGGCATGCTCCACTTGGAGTTTCCTCATCCCCCAGCTAAGTCAGTTTAAAGCCCTAACCAGTAGATCAGCCATCCTGGCTGAGAACAGGGAAGTACCTGTGAGGTGGATGCCATCTCATCCCAGGAGTCCTTTCTCCCTGAAGTGCATGTTGTGGTTGAAGAAACTGAAGCCCTTGCGATGGCATTACCATCAGAGGCATCTGTTTACTTCTTCCATACAACCTTCCCTCTTTGATCCATGGCCTGCAACAGGGAGCGCAGAAGAAAAAACTACTTGAGCCCCCAGTCCCTTGAGCCCATCTCCCAGAGCCCTGTAATCACCCATGACCTGGTCTGGATTACTCCTAGTTGTGTCATGAGTGCCCACATTGATGAGGAGCATAGGGTAGTTGTCGGAGGGACAGATGATCAGGGGGATCCTCTCTGCAACATCCTGAATGTGGGCTCCAGAAAGGCAGCAGACATCTCAGGCCAAGGGGTCTGGACAGCAGATAGGTCCTTCCGTGCCCCTCAGGAGAGTGTCCCCCCCCCACCACTCGGCATCCCCTCCTAGGAGCGGGAGTATTTACCTCCTGAGTACTTACCTCCTCCTCTGGTGTCTCTGTCGGAGTCTTCTCATGCATGATGGCAGGAGTGTACCTATTATGCAGTGTCAGGGAAGGAGTAGCCCTAGCTCTGCATGTTTTGGATCTGGAGATTACTGTCTTCCAGGTAGCTCCGGGTGGGTCTTTGTGGCCAGTCTTCTTCGTGGCCACCTTCTCCTCCACATTCTTCTTCTCTACTTTTTCTTTTTCCTGGAGTAGGGCCTGGCAGCAGCTGTCAATGTAATCCTCGTGGGCCCTAATGGTGCGTAGCTGATGTACCTCCTCCTCAAGCTCCCATACTCGGTCCTCCTGAGACTTCACCAGGGAGCATACCCCACAAGTGGGGGTGCCGCCATGTGCAGCTGCCAGCAGCCTCACCAGGCAGCCTTTGCAGTCTGGGGCCATCTGCAGGTATGATGAGTCGCCGCCATGCCCGAGAGTGATTGTATGGTAATAGGCTATGCTACTACCCACAAACTGGTCAGCGAACTGCCAGCAAACTGCTTCCCCTGTTGGCAAGCCCTGTTCACTTGTTCCCTGGTCACAGGCTCCCTAGTCATCTGGGGAGTCTCCTTTTATATCCTTCTGGGCTTCTTGGCTTCAGTCTAATATCATGCATAGTTTATATTATGTATAAATGGGTATAAAAGTGTTGTTCAAAAGTGTATTTATGGAATATCTGTCCTGAAACTTACAGCATTTTGCTAAAAGATTAAATGCATGAATTGAATATGAATTAAGCCCGTGGATATCCATACTAATTCACATATGCAAATCAGAAAGGGAATGTTTATTCAGACCCATTTATTTCTAAATCTGTTTGTTTTTTTGGTCCCCTGCATTTCAAATTAATGAGGTCTTACTGTGTATGCAGAATGTGTGATATTTCAGAGAAAATAGAAACAAGTTATGGATCAGAACCAGTAAAGTGGAAGGGGTTACATTCTCAACTCAATGCCATGAGGTCAAGGTATCAAAATTAATCTACCATGCATTTTTTCCCCAAAATAGTGACTTAAATTCAGGCTCATAAATCTATATCTAGGCTTCTAAATAAATAGTTTTTGGAAAATGATGAGTATTCACTGATTTGAATAGGAATTGGCACTCCTTTAGTGTTTTTTAAAACTATACTATGGAAGTGTCACACCAGAGAGTCTCATATGCAGGACTGGAATATCACTTTCACTTTCTCCTTGCGGGGGGCCAGTACCATATTTCCTAACTTAGAAGGCAAGTGCCAATTTCTTGAAGCTGAATTTTGGAAACATATAGTGCATGCTATATATGGGAAGATGTGGTAAGATCTACCCATCTAAACCAGAATTCTTTTTCACCTGGTAGATAAATAAAGTACAGTTTGTAATCAACTCTAGTGAGTTATTCCTGTAAAATGTAGGATCAATTCTTTTATCTCCTCTGGGCACATAGGAATAAGGAGACATCTGTACATCTCAAGAGGGTGACTATACATGTTGTATAGTATATATGTGCAAGTGTAGAAATATATGTGTTCCAAAATCTACATTAAACAATCTACAGTAGAAGAATGTTAAAACTGTGCAGACAAGTAATCAAAAGTTAGGAAATGCATTAGAAAATAGCAGAATTAAGGTTACCTATTCCTATACATAGACAGGAATAGGACTGCCCTTCAGAATCACCTCTCTATTCTTGTGCATCCTAAAGGAACACTAGAATTGCTCCTATTATTTAGGTGGGTAATTTGAGTTGGTCACAAGCTGCACTTTGGCTGGCTACCAAGTGAAACAGAACTCTGCCCTTTGAGGTAGGGGTCTTGAGAAAAAGTCGGATGTGGTCATATCACTATCTACTATATGCATGCAAGGTGGTCAAATTAAAGTTGTATAGGTAACCTTAATCCTGGAACTTCCTAATGCATTTCCCAATTTTGATTACTTCATTTTGGAACCTCACATTCGTTTAATGTAGATTTTGGCAGGTAACACAAATGTATAGATTTATACACATATGTACTGTATGATAGCATACATTTTCTAATATATTATAAAATAATGTTATTGTGGATGGCTAATGGTAAAGAAAAAATTACAAAATAAATTAACATTCTTTGTTTTATGATGTACCAATCTTGCTTTTTATACTGTTTGCTTTATGCTATCTATTTTGCAAATTCAGGAGGGAAAAAAATCTACAATGTCTCCCAGTCATTTCTGTGAATTTGAAAGCTTGGATTGTGTTTGTTTATTCTTGCATGGACTCACACTTCTGAATAAAACCCTTCAGAATATATTAATGACTTTTCCCTCTTCAAAAAAGCAAACTTTAAAGACTAAAAAAAATCCCTTTTATGGGGCTAATTGAAGCAGCAAATTACTGCAGAACTCTTTCTTACTTGAGACCTTGGGCAAGGCCCAAATGGAAATAAGTTTGGCCATTTTTATTTTAGTCCACATTTGTCAGCCTCACAAAGCTACCATACAATTTAGCCCAGTTGGCAGCCTCTGTTTGAAAGACATGCAGGACTGCCATAGCTGGGATATTTCAAGCCAGGAAGACTGAAGTACACTGAGAAAGCTGTGAACAGATACAATGCTTTTCACTCTGTACATACTTAAAATCCGTGTATTAGTTCCTCAACTGTATAGCATTAAAGTTACTCAGAGATTTATATATATACTAAAACTCCTTTTTATGAAATCAATAAAATCTTCCTAAATACAGAATTGTATAGTAATATACTTCTCAGATGCAAGAAGCACTCAGTGTTTGGTCTCATTCCTTTCCAAGGATATAGCTTTTTTATATTACAGCCCATGTGATGCCAAGTAAAATTACATACATATGTATCATCCCTGCCAGTTTGCAGGCTTCAGAGAAAAAAGTTCCCAGCAGCTCTCTCTCAGAGCTGCAGAGAGGCTGAGATTGGGACTGCAGCTGAAACTACTGCCCTGCTTATGCTGGAGGGGTGCACACAGCCTCTTGGCCCTGGAACAGGACTTTAAGTGGCCTGCATAGGCAAACAATGGCAGGGCCCAGAGAGACTGCACTCAGCTTAATCATATTTGTTGAGCTTTGCAAGGCTATAAGGAGGCTGGAGGAGAAGCAGAAGAGATTTGGGTTCAGATTTTATTTTACCTCTAAAAACTCTTAAGAAGTCTAACTAGCACTTACATGACTTTTAAGTGTATAAATCACTAAATATGACCTAACACAGACTAACAGTCTGTTCCACACCGATTAACAGTCACAATTTCATGTTCCTTGTGCATCTCCATGTGAGCCTAGAAAGATCAGTAGGTTACTAGATTTGACCTACTGCACGTGGTCAGAAGTGTTTCAAAACAGCCATTGAAGCATATACCTATGTTCTGTTTTCATCCTTTTCTATGAAAGCATAGTCTTCAAATGCTAAATCAGTGAAAAACCATGTACAGCAAACATTTGATACTAAGGGGGAGAAGTGGTGCCCACTTTTGGCTCAGTAGCTGAGTAGTAGTCAAGGCACTTGCCTAAGAATAAGGAATTGAGTTTCAGGCCCACTTTACCCTGAATCCTACCTACAACCCCTCCTGTTGAGCCTGAGTCAGTGGGTGCAAACTAATGCAAATTATGAAGCAAGAACAACTATGATTCTGTAATGTTATGGTTAGGGTACTCAGATGCAAAGGGAGAGTCCTGAGGTATAGTTTCTGCTGCTTATGCATTTTGCATTAACTAGTGATTGAATAAAAATGGATAACCAGCACTGTGAACAATGGCCAGAACTCCCTCCCCTCCACCCCAGCAGGGCAATCCTCTCCTGACTGATGTACAGAATTATCCTGGGTTTTTTGTTGTAGCCTTGTTGGTCTAAGGACGTAGGCAGTCAAGGTTCTTTGGGTAGATGTAATATATTTTATTAGACCAACTGAATAGTAGGGAAAAAAAAATATTTGCAAGTCTTAAAGTGTAATCACCCTTTTTCAGGCATAGGGAGTCTCTGCTGTTCTGAGTCTCCAAGGAATGATTGAAGCTAGAAGTGAGACTGGATGTCAGTGAGAATGTAAATAGGTGGAAATTAGGCAAACAAAGTATAAAGCAGGGGAGGGAGGGGGGAAACAAGGGGTGAAAGAAGCCAAAGGTAAGTAAGGGAGACTCTACTGTAGTAGTTATCCAAGTTAGGAAAGAGGCTGTTTGTGAAAAAGTAAATAGCTGGAAAGAGGGAAGACAAAAGGTAAAAAAATGAGGTGGGGGGGAAGGAAAAGGGGGGAAAGAAAAGTGTAAAAGGTCAGGTCTGGCAGGTACCTGGTGAATCAGATGTCAGGCAGGTTGTCATAAATCCAATGTCTATATTTAGTCCATGAATTTTTGTATCCAGTACATTTATGAAGTGAAGTTCATAGGCTCATCTATGAAAGGTGTTTTGTAAATTCCCTTTGAGGATTAGAATTGAGAGATCAGAGAGGCAGTGATTGTCTTTGTGAGAAGTGTGCACCCACAAATAATTGTATATTTTTTGTCTTTGATGGATTTTCAGTGTACGTTCATTCTGGTTTGTTGTTTGGTTTTTCCTACATATTTTTCATCAGGGCATTTGGTGCACTGGATGAGATATATTACATTTCTGGAGGTGCAGGTGTAAGATCCAAGAATGGTGATGGTTCTGTTGTGGAGTGTAGTTATTGTGGGAATGGTGGAGATGCATTGTCAGGTTTTGGATTTTTTCTTCTGGAATGGTCTGGATCCATTATGTGTGGTTTGGGTCATAAAGCATTTGCTTCTTGTGGTGAGGTTAGTGAGGTTTGGTGTTTGTTTAAAAGCTAGGGTGGGTGGTTCTAGAAAGATCTCTTTAAGAACTGGGTCTTCTTCTAGTATGGTTTGCAATTGTTTGAGGATTTTCCATGTAGATTCCAGGGAAGGGTGGTATGTCCTAACTAATTGTGTGCGGTTTGTGGGGATTTTCTTTTTGTACTGCAGCAAATCTTTGTGTGGTATCCAGGTGGCTCTTTCAAAAGTATGACCTATCTCTCTGGAGGAGTATCCTTGTTGGGTGAATGCTCTTTTGAGATTTGTGACGCGGTGATCATGGGTATTCTCCTTGGTGCAAATTCAGTGGTATCAGAGAGCTTGGCTGTAAATTGAAGTTTTCTTGGTCTGTTTAGAGTGATTGCTGGTTCTGTGTAGATATGTATGTTGGTCTGTGGGTTTCTTGTATATGGTGGTTTGTATTTTACCATTTTGGATATTGATCATGGTGTCCCAAAGGAAATGCTAGGGTCAGAGTATTCAAGTGATAGTCTAGTGGAGGGGCTATGACTGTTGATTTTTTTGTGGAAATCAGTCAGAGACTGCAGGGTTTTGGTCCAAATGATGAAGATGCCATCTATATATCTCAGGTATAGCATGGGTTTGATGGCGCAGTTCTTGAGGAATTCTTCTTCCAGGTGGGCCATAAAAAGGTTGGCATATTGGCATATTGTAGGGCCAGAATTATCCTGCCTTTTTTGTGTTTTCCTTCTAGCCCCATGGCTCTTGCATGCTTTTCCACCCCTTTATTTACATGTGAGTCCATGCTGCTGTTTGTCTGTTACGTCCTTCAAGTAATATGGACTCTATCAAGGGCTTCTCCCATCTTAGCAAGCCAGATCAAACTGAATTTCAACCTAATATGGTGGAAGTGCATTTGGCTGCCCATAAGTCAGTCCATGTACAGACTGGGATACATATATATGTGTGGCCCCAAACAGATTAGTATCAGCTTCTGAAGAATAGAGTTGCTTTCTGGAGGCACAGAAGGCTGCCTGTTTCCCCTTGCCGTAATGGAAGAGTTATGCATAGGCTGATAATATGGAAATCCTGTAAATCCAGAACTTCATCCAGGAAATCCAGGATATCATCTGGGAAATCCAGGACATTGGCCCCCTTTCTCCCCTCCCAACGACCCACAAGTCAACGGCAGTGGTTCCTGCCTATCCACCTGAAAGGCTGTCTGTGCTGCTCTGACTCCTGGCCAGGCTGTGTCCCATACCCCTGTGTTTCCAGGACACCCATTATAATTCCCAACAGCCAGCTAGGACCAACCTCTGAAATCTGGGACTGTCCCAGCTAAAATGGGACATGTGGTCACCCTAGCTATGCAGCCACTTGAGGGGAACAGGGACAGGTTCTGTGTGCCTTGAGGAGAAATGAGATCTCTCCCTACAACCTTCATACAGAACATTGAGAAAAGTAGCAGCTAAGTTTTAGTTGCCTTAGAAATAGGGTTGGGGCATCAGTCAAAAAGGAAAATAGCCATTTTGCCTGTCAGAAGGGTGGAGCGAGAGACCTTTGCTCTGTAATGTGGAGACTAAGCCCCCAGGAACCTCTCAATACCCTTAGATTTTCCTTCACCTGTCATATTAAGAGGTAACAGGAAGATCTGTTTACCAAGAGAGATCAGTAAAACTGTACACAATAATAGTTTTCCACATTTCAACTCCTCATTCATAGAACAAGCATGCTGGATCTTTAATAAATCTGTGTCTATGATTTATACATTTAGAAATGACCGCCTCACAATGCTTGTGAATATTCCTATGTGGGCTCTTTGCTTGGAAGTACAGAAGTGAGCATATTAATTTTCTGATTATTTTGGCTGCTCCCCAGGACAACCCTGAAACAGAGATGTGATATCCCAAGGATCCATCCTGTTCCAAAACTGTAAATAAACAGAAAAAAGATATTTTAGTCTCTAATCATTGTATTACAGGAGTTGGTAGAGTAAAAGTTTCTGCCAATGCCAGGCATGAGCTAGGCCATGTACAAAAACCAGCAACCAAAGTGGCTAAATTCTGCCTTGAGTTACAACCACATAAACCTAGGAGAATATTAATGAGATTGTAGAATTTTAAGTGAGAAAAGCATTTTGTCTTTGAACTTAAATGCATTCTTTTCACTTTTTTAGTCACCTGATCAATTCCACTGAGAGTGCTCCTCCTGACAAAGATGACTAAATACTATCACAATATAATCAGTAGGAAAAGTGACCACATAAAGCTAAAGAGTCCATAGCCATCATTATATAATGAACGTGAATGACTAAGCCTGGCTTTGGAAAACAGCTAATAAATCATCAGCTGCTTCAGAAATAGCTTATTCTTCTTGAGTTGTAAGAGGGAGAAAAAAAGAAATGATACTATTATTAAAAATACCCCCAATTTTGTAAGAAAAATATGACATTGTCAAATACTTTTTTAGATATTTTGCTTTGCTTTGAGAGTTTCAAAGATTGCAAACAACTTTTTTTCCTGTCAAATACTGTTTTCTAGTTAAACTTATTCTCATTATTAGTTTTTTATTCTCCTGATAAAATACAAGCAAAGGTGCCTTTATTTTATTTACTGTATTTACTTGAATAAACATGACCCTGAGTATTAGAACCCTCAATAATCAGATTCTCTGTATGGATAATTTATACATTTTGTATAATTTTCTAGGTATAGAATCTAATTATTGGAGGTTTGCCTTGAATTTGCCCCCCTCCCACTACTACAATAGGGGAAACAACCTGGTGATAGGGGTCAAGTGAGCCCCTTACCCTCTGCCTGCCCCCCCCCCAATTCTTTGTCTGATAGACCTTTCCCTCCCTCACCTTACTGTCAGACACTGCTCTCCTGAGTACATGGAAATGAGGTGCAAATTTGAAAATAGTGGGCACATCTACACATGCCATTAATATGCAACAATAAAATGTGGAGTTTATTGCTTCACAGTTTATTGTTCCTGGGAAGCTCCCAGGTGTGTGGTTTACATATGCTCCTGGACCTCAGCATAGTGAGCTGAGTCAGAGGAGCCCCAGCTGGCAGGGAATCCAGGGGGTCAGCCTGCCAACTGAGGGCTGCTCCAGCCATGAACAGTGTGCTGTGAAGGGGGTGGCTGTATTTACTAGTACATACACTGCATGTTGTGACCATATAGTCAAAACGTTGAGACATTTACTGTACAGTTACTTAGCTCTACAGTAAACGTCTCATGTAGACATAGTGACTTTGAAATAATCATGCCTGTAGTGATTTGAATATAGGCAAATTACTATGGACACCCATAGACTTAGTTCATCCAGAATTCATGCACGTTACCTGTTTTTGTAAACTGCAGTGAGTTTTAGCACAGGTATTCCATGAGCACACTTTTGAGCTCCAATTTTTTCCTACTGGGTGCATTACATGAGGTGTTTACTGTGTAGCTGATTAATTAACTGCACAGGAAATGTCTCAACATCTATATATGCACCTCTATTAGGGCACTGGAAACTAATAAACTCTGCAGCAGGGTAGGGTTTTTTTGTGCATAGCAGTGCATGTATACACACTGACTCATCTGTTTGGGGCATGAGGGTGCTTCAGTGTAGGGGCTGCCTTCTGGCTAGCCCCACACTGAAGCACCCTTGTGCCCCTGCCAGGCCCTCCGCAGCACACTGAGCCCAGTTGGGCTCATTGAGCACATTGAGCCAGCCCCTCCACAGCACATTGAGCCTGACTTCCCAGACACCTTGCAAGCCAGGGCTGCTCTGACCTGCTTCAATGTGCTGTGGTCCAGGCACGTGTGTAAATGATGTGCCTGGGAACTTTCCAGGAACAATAAATTGCAGAGCAATAAGCTCTGAAGTTTATTACTGCACATTAATGGCATGTGTAGACATGTCTTTTCATATATAGTATACAAACTGTGCATGATATTAGTCCAAAGCCAGAAGACTCATGATTTACCATACATTTCATCGGGCTGGTCCCCAGCATTTCAAGCCATAGTGACCCCATAGCTCAGTGCTGCTTGCTAAGTGTACATACTCTAAATACTCCCACAAAGATTCTGGGTGCTAATTAGCACCCAGTCTTGACTGGAACCAGGTGTTTTTGACATGAGTTCTGAGATCCTCCAAGAAATTATATGCAGAGGAGGCTTGAGGCAAACTGATCTGGCTCCACCTCATGGAGGGCAGGGCCACACTGGTCACATGCAATGATCTAAGAGATGGGGCAATAGAGGGATGGACTGTTTGGGGCTCTGTTTATTGATGTATGCCAGACAGTTAAGACTGGTGAAGAAACAGGTATCACTGGAAATGGGAAAGAAAGGCACAGCCCAACTCTGGGAATGAAGAAGAAGTTGAAATGTGTTCAATGCAGTGGCTCACCATGACTTGAAAAGGAGTTGGCACCAAGGGGAACTGTGCACAATGAGCACTACTATCTATTTTATTCAGGTAGGCTGTACTAATCTTTCTTTGTGGTAGATTCTCATCAGTATGTTTGTCCAGTATGGGCCATATGTTTTACAGTCATTCTCAGTGTTGACTTCATTTAATCAACTTCATATTTGGTTTCCAGTACTGACCCCTCATTGCTTTTGGCAGTAGTTTAATGATAGCCTATGTATTTAATGAGGTTTCCTTGTATGCAAATGTAATACGAGGAACTATTCCCTTGATGTTGACTGGGAGGAAATTCTGGTTTTATATTTGAAGAAATATGGTACTTCCTTGTTCATTTATCAAGTTTATTGAGCATATCAATGAAGTTCTGGGAACAGAGGTTTGTTAGTTAACTCATCCTGCTTCTGCTAGCTAGCTTCTAAATAATGGTTATCAACAGAGTGCTGAATAGAGCTGGATTAAGTGGAAAATAGATGTTACAGCTGAAATGTTCAGACAGCACATGTCTTTTAGCTGGCTCTTGCCACTTGTACAACAGTTCCAAATGGAGCATGCATTGTCTATACACTATTGTCTGTACAAGCAGGTATTTACATGAACCTCCCTGCAACTTGCATATGAATTTGAGAATATTTTGACATCAGTGGAAAGGTTTGTAAGGCATCACAGGGGTTTGGATGTTTGGGTTTTACCAACTACAGTAGGGGTGGGCAAAATGGTGGATCCAGCCAGCAGTTAGATTTCATTTCCCAGTAGCCTCTGCCCACATGGCTGGGGCCAGTCTCCATGGAGACCCCAGCAGCAGCTACACTGTAAAAGTGCAAGTCTGGGTTTGACATGGAGACCTGCCCCAGCAGCACTGGTAAGATGCACAGCAGGGTGCAGAGCTGCTCCAGAGCCTGGCTGGGATCCTGCAGCAGTGACAGCATGATCCAGAGCCAGGTCAGTGCCAAGATCTGCAGCCTGCATGCTCTGGGCAGGGGCATGCAGGCAGTGAATTGTGGCTCTGCCCCAGCTCCTTGCAATGGTGACACAGTGGTCCAGAGCCAGGGCAGAGTCATGATCCGTTGCCTGCACGCTCCTGCCTGGAGCGTGTAGGCTGTAGGTTGCAGCTCTGCCCTGGCTCTGGATCATGCTGTCACCATTGCAAAGTCCCAGCCCAGCTCTGGAGTAGCTCTGTGCCCTACTGCCTGCCCTGCCAGCAGCAGCAGAGCTGGGGGAGTCTTGGGGGGGCTATAGCCACCCCAAAATTCCCCACAGCCCCCTGTAGCTACCCCTCCCACTGGTTCCATCACCACTGCCCAACCCATACAGGCAGTGGCAGCTGAACCTGCCCTGCTCCCACCTGCAACACAGCCCTCTCCCACCAGAAAGAGGCTGGTGCTACTCCTGCCTGCCAGTGCTGCTGGGGCTGGTGTCCACAGAAACCCTGGCCCTGCACTATCACAACTCAGCTGCTGCTGGGGTCTCCCTGGAAACTGGCCTCAGCCCCATGGGTCAGGGCTGTCAGGAAATGGAGTCCACTGCTGGCTGAATTTGGCCCGTGGGCTGGACTTTGCCCACCTCTGTACTAGAGAATATTCTCCACCAGTTCCTATAAATGATAAAATAAATCAAATTTAAGACTTAAGCTGCTTCTTACTATTTCCTTTTTAATCCTTGATTGTGAACATTAGGTGGTAGGGTTTTGCAAATCATACAAAATAAACAGGATGGCCTGGTATATTTAGCCAAAGGATTATAAAACTGTTTTACACTGCAAACTGTGCTCTTTGAGAAGCCAAAGAGTCCTAATGTTGTGAAAGCTATGAAAGCTGATTTTTTCAGATCTGCTGAATTATAGACAATTTTAGCTACTGGGACCTAGGAACAGGATCAAAAGTAAGGTTATGGAAACCCAATAAAAATACAATTATATTGTAGTAAATGGCAACAAATAAGAAAAACATGAATTATTGTTTCCATAGAATCAAACTGTGAGAATGCCACAGTTTAAATAAAAGTAAATAATTAAAACAACAGAAAGCAGAAATAGAAAGAGACATCATGAAAAAGCAACAAATAAGAAATTACTGATTCACTGGGCACATCTACACATCTCTTTTTTGTGGGCTTATCCTAAAATTGCTATTTTTAAGATGTGTTAAGGAAGCATGCCTACATATGCACACCCTTAATGTTCCTTAAAAATGGCAATTTCAGGGTATGTGAGTCTAAATGCTGAGCTTTATGCAAGTATCAAATTTAGGTGCAAATAGCTAAATTACATTAGCGCACATATAGATGCGCTAATGAACATTAATGCAGCCTGCGTCAATAGAGACACACCATGTTAATGCACATTAACACATCCACACATGCACTAATGCTACTTAGCTATTCATGCCTAAACGTAATGTTTCTTAATGCATATTAGCGTGTCCATGTGTAGACACGCACCTAAATCTCCTTAATGCACCTTAAGCAAAGGCACATTAAGTTTAGAAACATGTAAATATACATGTAGACATGCTCACTGTGTATTCTAGGAAGTTTTGTAAACCAGGTTGTATATTACTGCATGTTTGGGGGGTTTTGTTGAGGTTTTTTTTGTTTTCACTTTTGCTTTTTTATTCTTTCAAGAACCGCAAATCACTCTCCAGATAGGGATTATCAAGGGACTTAAACTGTGTGGATTACATGACAAAAATACACATGACATTTTTTTCATTTATATTCAGCAATAGTAAATGGGTTTTTATTTAAAAAGATAGGGAGGAGAGAGAAAGAGAAAAGACTGAAGACTATAAACAATAAAAGTGACTCAGAGCATAAACTAGTACCTTTTGCAATAAACCATCATTATTGAGAAACAAAGGTGCTTTTTTGTCAGGCACAGTGTCACAGGGGAATTCACAAGGAAAGGAAGTGGAGGCATGATTTGGGAAGACACCTCTGTGAGGTGACAAATCACTCACCAGTTCTGTGCAGCAGAGTACTATTATCATTATCATTATCACTACTGCAATCTCATGGGCTGGTGTCACCGACTGTGAGTTGGTACTTTGAGATTGAGATCAACTATTTCACTTTGAGATTGAGATCAACTAGAGATGTAGCAGTTAAAGGGTTATTACAATATCTCTTCAAAATAAAAGCTGTTTTTGGACACTGATGTTGGGCAGAATTTCCAGGACACGTATGACAATTGGTACTACCTTCTTCTGACTCTTCTTTTTAATTCTATTCATAGGGATCTGTTTTTTTTCCTTCTCCACCAGATGCTCATCCCATGGACAAGCAATGTCTTGAATGATCACATTTTGTGGATATGATTCTGAGGCTTCCTGTCAGTAGGAATTCTTCTTTTCCATTTATCAATCTTTGATCCAGTTGTTAGATGAAGTCTCAAAGGAATTATACGTTGTTCTGTTATGTGGACTTCCAGAGAAATTTCTGGAATATTGGGAAGCTACTTTTTAATGCAATAATGTAGTATACTGTCTTTTCAAAAAGTGCCAGATTTTTGAGGATTCCAGAATTTTGAAAGCCGGATTGATGGTGTTATACTGTATTACTTATGGAAGACACAGGGTTGTTCTGATTTTTTGTTTTTCTTGATCTAGCCAGCAAAGAGAAGACAGATGCTGACAACAATGATGACAAAGACAACAACAATAATTGTTGTTCATTTCTGTGCCTGTCGAGTCTTGAGTAATCTCTCTTGAGCAGCTTGGGACCAGTTGTGTCTGTCCTGCTTCAGAATTCCCTTGGGTACCACTGCTGTTCATGTGCCAGCTCTCCAGGGAGACCCCTGAAACTCACCTGCCATGACTCGTTAGGTTCAAAGATGGGAGGCTCCCTTGGGGGTGAAATTCTGTTAGGGGATGTTGCCAGCAGATGTTCCTGGGACTCCACCTCCCCTACATCCCTTCCATGTTCCAACCAGTGGTGTCTGACCAGATATTAATCAGTCTGTGTGCTTCAGTCACTCGGCCTATGGGTGTGACCAGAAGAAAAATAGGCTTGAATCTCTTCACATCATATGGGAGTTTCCCCAGTTTGAGAACTGCAATAATTTTAGCCCTCTTTCCAAATTTTAGGGATGTGACCTGAGTCTATGATGTTTGTGAAGAGTTTCCCCAGCCACTTCCATGCAAGCCAAATCTAGAACTTCTTACTTATGGACTTGAGGTCTCTGAGGGCTCCTCCCCCCTCCTTTCTCCTTCGCCTCAGGGGTTATCCCAGGCATCTGTCTTCTGCTCTAAAGGGGCAATATACAAACTAAAAAATCTAAACAGAAGGCTGGGGAGTCACAACCGTCTCCCCACTCATGCGTCCCATGTCTGCTGGAGGGATCCATCCCTCAATGACTTTCCTGGCCCAGACTTGGGTTGGCGTCTTGTCCCTTGGGTCTGCTCCTCTTTGGGACCCCGTCTTGGGTCCCACTGTGTGAGATCTCTGGCTGTGCCAGTGGGAAGCAACCATCAGCCTCTTCACTGTGCCTCCCCCAGTGTCCTTCCTGCTGTCACCTTTTATCTGAGCCAACCAGCATTCTTTTATGATGTTAGTGTTGCGTGCCAGCACCAACTGCATTGAAAAGGGGCTGATGAACTTCACAAGCAGTTAACTCGGCTGTAGGGTGTTCCTGGGTGCCATACCTGTGAAGGTAAGTTTTGCCCCATTACGAGGCTGTCTCCTTGCTGCTGTGTTGGGCTTTTACCCCCACGCTTCTGGCTTTGGGGAAGGGGTTTCCATCCTTTGTTTCTCATCCCCCTTGAAAAATTTCATTATCCTCATTACTAAATTGCTACTCAGAAAGTAATCAATCAATTCTTACTAACCATTATTAATAGATATTATTGCAGCTAGCAATTATTAGCTATTAATTATAAAATTTGTTGTGATACAACAACAATAACTTGTCCCTTGAGATTCACTGCCATAATCGGTGATCCTAGTAGGCAAACAGAGATGTAAACAAATCAATTCTGTATTGGTACATGCTAGGTGTGCCTACACGAGATATTTTCTGTTGAGCTGCATGACTAATTAGCTCTGCAGTAAACATCTCAGAGTCTACATGTGCATCCCTGTTAGGGCACATGAAACTAATATAATCCTCAGCAGGGTAGTACTTGTAAATACAAATATTACCTTGCTGTGGGGTTTTTTTTATGTGCATCAGTGCATGTGTAAATGCAGATTTGGCTGGCTGGAGCACTAAGATGCTTCAGTGTAGGGCTGCCTGCCAGCTAGCCCCATGCTGAAGCACCCTTGTGCCCCAGACAGCCCCTTCTCACCACATTGAACCCAGTCAGGGCAGCCCCGGGCTAGCAGGCTGACCCTCCAGGCCCCCAGTCAGCCGGGGCTGTAACCCAGCTCAGTGTTCTAGGGACCAGGTACCTGAGTAAATGGTGCACCTGGGAGCTTTCTAGGACCTCATTGCTATGCAGTAGTGGCATGTGTAAATACATCTGCTGTGTAATAAATGAATGCGGGCATATCAAACAGTGACTTGCAAACTAAAACTTTCAGCAAAAAGCAAAATGGTAGCAAGAGAACTAGGGTTTTTTTTTTCCAAAAAGTTGTTTGAATTCAAAGAGAATTTTTATTCAGTCATATCATAGTCCCTTCACATTTGCTTCCCATAACAATGCAGGTATCCCATCATTATTAGTGCAAATCCTAATGAAATAAGACTTTTTTCTTGGAAGCTAAAATATTTAGTGAATTTTAATCTGTGAACATTACAAATGGATAGAAAATTGGTATGTCAGCTGTTAGCAACATAAAACTCACTTGTCTTACTCCTGTTTCCTGATCCATTACTTCCGTGACTACACATCAGGGAAATTAGAAACTTTACTTAGAATCTCAGCTGGTATAAACTGTTTTAATTCTAGAAACGTAGAAGCAGTTCCACCATTTAATGTAAGCTGAGGATCCTGCCCTGTACATTTTAAATATTTTTCTGCATTGGCTTTTTATTAACTAAATCACAAATTTAGTGAGAAGAAACAATAATATTTGACTTAGTTAACCAACATATCTTGGTTAACCAACATAACTAGCATAACTTTTGATTTTCAAATTTGAATTTCATAATGTACAGTTCCTGAACAACTCACAGAATTAAACATTGAAGAAATTCCTTTATCTTGATCAGAAGCAATAAGCTTAATACAGGAATTACTGGCTGACATTCTATGGATGGTGTTATGTAGAAGGTCATAATACATTTTCATAATGACTACTTAAGCCAACTGAGATATGCAGTACCCCAATATATATGTCCTATGAAAAGAAAAAATGATTAGAGGATTTGGGCATCAGGGGATCCTTCAAGACTAGCAGTCTCCACATGGGCACCCTGCAAAGCCATGCTATGCATACTGGATGTCCACATCCTGGCACTGAATCCTAGTTTTGCTGCAAAGAAGCCTTTCACATACATAAGACTGAGGCTTACATCACTCTAAATCAAAGTGCATGGGAGTAGAAATTACTGGGAGGTGGCAGCAACTCAAAACCCATTCTTCTGTCTTGGGAGAAAAGACAACTAGGAAAGAGGAGGAGGATGTCAGGGAAGGGAAAGAGTAGCAAAACCCTCCATTTTTCTTTTTTTCATTATTATTATTTAAAAATGCATTCCCTCCCCTTCCCCAGTCATTTCTGACTTTCTCTCTGTCCCCTATAAGTGATTACAAGTAGTACTAGGTAAGCTAAGTTCTTATATTCCCTTATAGTAACAAGCCCCTTTTATGTTGTAAATAGTGTTCTATTATGTTTATATTGTTTTTTACTGTTTT
>NW_017729026.1:23542214-23573347 GCF_001723915.1 Gavialis gangeticus
ATTGTATTATATTATGTTCCTATTATGTTTGTATTGTTTTTTTACTGTTTTATATTGAATTTATATGATTTAGGCCTATGTCTGTAAAGTAATGTCAAGTAATGTCAAGTTTCCATTTTGTATGTCAAGCCTCCATCTTGTGTCCTCTGCTTTGGTGTAATCTATGTTGTAACTGTACCTCATGTCTAACCAGTCTTATGTAAACTGGTTCCTGGATGAATGGGAATGAATGAGGGTGCTTGAGGTACAATGGTAGCAGGCATCTCCTGAATGATCAACTCAATGATTGGACCATCAACTTAATGACCAAACCATTGCCTTGGATTGACTCACCCAAGAACCATAGACCTCACGCAGGAACAGAGATAAAACTCAGCATTTGAAAGATAAAGAACCTACAGGAACCCAACATTTGGAAGAGAAAGACCCTACAGAAACCAGCAACCCCACCATTGTGTCCTACCAGACAATGAGGATACCTGGATCACAACATATGTATCTGAACAGGACTGTAGTGCCTGGACATGTGCTTCCCATAGGAGACACAGGTAGCTCATCCCCATAAAAAGGGTGGTAGTGTGTGATCTCTTTGGGATGCCCTCTCCATCTGGACCAGCACTACGCCACGCCACCTATGCACCTAGATGCCTTTCCAGTGACCCTCCTTTGGGCAACACCTTGCTGGAGAAAACCCCAACAGGCCATTGAGGATCAACTCACAGCCCAGGATAAGTAGCTATCACCCACCTTCCTTCCCCAAGCAAAGGACCTGGACTCTGTCCCTACACACCTTGACTTCAATCCCTCCACCAAGCCTTTTTCTCTCCTGCTACCATTGTGTGTGTTAGTGTTTGTGCATGTCTGTGGGAAACAATAACATTGTGGGGTTGTGTACTGTGTTGACTGTTTAATTAAACTGTGATTTTGGAACTTTGAGTTGGGTTTTTGTCTTACTGACCTCCTGGGTGGCCCTACTCCAGTCTCTGTTCTTTGCCCCTCTGACCTTCATTCTGTCTCTATCTCTCTCGTCCTCTCTGCCACCTCCAAAGTCCTGGCTTTTTCCCTCACTTCCACCCCAGCACCAGGTGACCCTAAGTAACCCTGGGGCACTGAGTGATCCTAAGTAACCCTGAGGAACCTGGACCCCACGTAACCCCTGCACCTTAACCCCAAGTAACCACAGGACACCATGAACCCAAGTAACCCCGAGCCCAAGTTACCCCAAACGCTCCCTAGTGTTAACACACAGCCATGAAGGTGCATGTTTGTGAGTTTGTGTGTGTGTGTGTGAACTCATAGTGCTGTTTGTGTGTATATAATTTTGTATCATGCCCTCTTGTCTAACAGTGCAATATTGGGATCCCAAGTGTTGATCTGGCATGTATCAAGTCAACAAAAGTGCTTATTTAGTAAACACCCTCAGCACTTTCAGAGGAAAACAAAAGCTACCCACTCTGCTGAAGCAACCTCAGGTAGTGTGTTTGGGCACTTGTCCATGCCACAGGGGTTTAATTCTGCCTAAATTGAAATGATGGTTCTTTAAAAACACTGCTTCAATTTAGGGTGAAATAAACCCCCATGTTGTGTACTACCATGCCAGAGCCTGGTCCTTACCTGCCTCTCCAGTGGCCAGCAAGGGGAGAGCGAGCTGCTGGCAGGCAGAGCAGTCCCTGAGCTGGGGTCGGGGGGGTGGGGGTGGTACTTCCCTCCATGGCAGCAGGTGGCACCCACCTGCAGTAACCCAGCTCGGGCAGTCCCAGGGGAACTGCAGCCATGGAGGGAAGCATCAGGCACCCACGAAGTTCAGGCAGGCAGGCAGGCTCCGGGAAGAAAAGAAGAAAAAATCAGGCTCACTGCTTTTTTTTCCCTTTCTGTGGAGCCTGCCTTCCTGGGCTGCTGCCTGCCTGCACAGCCCCTGAGCTGCACAGAACCTAGTGGTTCTCTCCATGGTGGTAGGGTAGGAAAGTAACACTTCTTAGAGGTGTTTTACTTTGCAGTGCCCCAAGTCATTTGCTGCATCCTGAAGTCATTTAAGGTGCATTACACCGCTGAATGTGCTACAGCAGTAGGAATTAACATGCAGTACTCCACTGACTGTGCAAACAGTAATGCCATTAAAGCTGTGCAAAAGGCATTTAATCAGCTTGAAACCCACTTTAAAGTTTCATCTACAAATGCCCTTAGTTATTTCACTAACAAAGCTCTTAACCAGCTGTAGTTATTCTGGCTTCTGCCCTTCTTCACCATGTCTGCTAGGACTTGAATGTAGAGCTCTCTGTTTAACCTGTGAGTGTTAAAACCAATGCAAATGCTCAAAACAATGGAAGGAATTCAGCTGTTTCATTGCTTTGGCTATTTTTGAGGGGATTGGTTGTTGGAAAGACACACAGATCCCTATTCCCATGCCCTGGCAGATACATTTTGTTCAGTTTAGTTTTAAAACTATTTTTCTTTGCAACATTGATGTTTATACGTGTATTTTAATACAGCACTACTTCAGGTACCCAAACAATTTTTCAAATCTTAAGTTAATCTTCAGATGGAATTAGAGACTCTAGGAGGCTGGGAACAGGGGAGTGAGAATTCACCAGTTCCATGTAAAAGGATGCAAAAATATCATAAAGGAAAACAGATCATAATTGCAAATGGAATGTTTAAAAATATATTCTTAGCTGGGGTTAGGGTAGAACATTGTAAGGAAGATAGTTCAAATTAAAACAGTGAACTCCATGTTAAATGGCATATGTTAAAAAGATCAAGTTCATGCTTTTTTTGGTGCTTTAAGCAAAGGATTGAACATGCTGCGTTAGACCACAAGCATAAATGAGTTCAGCAAGTCATGGGATAGAGTGAGTCATTTGGAGAGTGATCTTTAAAAAATTCTTTCCCTGCTTCAAGAAAGCTAACTAATCAAAATGTTGTGAGCTAAACTTGGGGGTTACAAAATCAAAGTGAAACATAGAAGAAACTTATACAGTTGATATAAGATGTGGATGACTAATTTTGGTTGGGGATGATGCAGAATGTTCTATGGTAAGAAAGAAATTACAGCCATTAGTAGCAGCAAACTAGTGTTGTTCAGGACTATAAATCTAAGCTGACTTGAGAATTTAGGGGGAAGTGAATTTGCACTGGAGAACTATCACTGTTACTATTTATTGGCATTAAAGTAACATCTACAAGTTGTGATACAAGGGCCGTTTTGGACACTGGAGTCACATGATGCGAGACAGTTCTGGCCTCAGAGAACTTTGAGCTAGATTCTATTAAGCACCTAAATGGATTTAGATGCCTACCAGTGATCCTAGTCTGCCCTGCTAAAGTCCTTAAAAATGTTAACAAATCAACTTTTACAATATTTTACCATCCTAACCGTAACACTAAGTCATAAAGATCAGCAAGCAGGGAAAGGACCCTGTCACCATTTGCACTGTTTCTGGGGCCTCAGGAGGGTGGAGTAAGGTCATACTTAGGTGCTACCTATTAGATGTCTAGGTGGATGTAGGCTCCTAAGTACAGTTATATTCTACCCTGTTTAAGGCCTGAAAATCCAATAGTCTTGATGATTCACTGAAGTGGGGTGGAATAGAATCACACTTACGTGCCTAAATGCATGTATGCATCTAATACATGAAATGGAAGATGTGTATCTAGGCACCTAATGGCTCGAATAGGACCCAGTCCTTATGGTCTAAATTACTGAGATGGACAAAAGGTAGGAGGGGAAACAAGAGTAGTGAGATGATTTGGAAAAGATATTCAGCATTAAAGCCCCAAGCTTGACATAATAATTATGATCTCCTGACTCCTATTTGAATGTCCTGTTTTACTAAATCACATTTAAACTACGTAGGATTGTGAAAGCACTTTGGACTGTGTAAAACTTGGGCTTCTGTTTATGTCAAAGATTTTTTTTTTTAAATTTCCACCTCTGATATCACTGGTGTATCTCTGTGGTTTGTGGCCTAGAATTCCCCTGGTCTTAAAATAACAATGGTGCTTTTCTAGCTATTATTGCCTTCTCTCTATATTATTTCCTTTACATCAATAATTGCATTATAAGCATGTGTAGCACATTTAATTATATTGGCTGCACTTAGCAGGGAGTATTCTATCCCTTTAGTTAGGAGTGGTTTAATCAGATCTTTATGAATAGAAATGACCCAGTGTCATCCTTGTGAGTATTGATAACAATTTGTATTAGGAAAATAAAATTGGGTCTTGAGATACTGAAAGGATTTGTGCTAATTTGATTTTAAAAGAACACCAATGAAATGCACCATCTGCTTTTCATTTCTTGGAATCAGACATACTATTAAATAGATAGGATTAAAGTGTTGTCTTAGAGGAAATGTCCAGGGTGTTTTTGATTAATTTTTTTTCAAATTATTAGAAAGTTAGCAGGGAAGGGATACTGCAGCATTTGTCTTAGCTTTGAATTTTCTACAAATTGATGGGTATGGTACAATGGTCAATTTGGTTTCCAGGGCAGGGCCTGTCTTACAAATTCAATGTCCTGCCAGATGTAGTAGGAATATTTGTACTATAATATTACTTTTATGCTCATTTCAGTGAATATTTTAAAGCAGGGAATGTAAACACAGTCCAAATGATTTCTTAAAATCCAGCATTTCCTTGATTTGATTAAAAATCGACTTTGTAAACATGTCACTGGATTCAATGTCTAAATAAAATTAAAAGACATCTCAGGATGTAATGCTGATTTAATTCAAGCAGCAGCATTGAGGAGTGTAACTGGCAAAGATTTGATTATTTTAATAGTAAAGAATCAGGGGATGTTTTAATAACTTCACTACAGTAACATGATGTTTGTTAAGGCCTTGCTTAGGCATCTGCAAAAGTAAGGAGCTATGAACTCTGAAGAACACTGTTTTAAGATGTGAAATAAACTTTCTAGAGGAAAATGCCTGAAAAAGAAGCAAGGCATCAAGAGATTGAAGGTAGGACAGGATAGCACCTTAAAAACTAATTGGTTCAGAGAGGCATGGGCTTTTGTAGGAAATACCCTGCTTTGTCAGATACAAGGAAATAAGATTGAATTCCAAGTCTTGGACTGTGGAAGAAATTATTAGAAATGACAACATGCCTGCCAGCAGATTTTATCAACATATTTAACCTTTCCAACACCCTGTTTCAGCCACTTGTCATTACCTGCCATCAACCTGAAAGGGGTTTGTTGTGTTTAGATGACAAATGTCTTTGTATAAGAACATTTATGCCAATAGTAATTGATTTTATTAAACTGCTCCCCATACTGGGCACTTAGTGAAGAATGAATTAAACTGACTCTTAAGTAAGGAACTCTTTTTAATCCTGCTTCTCCTCTTAATAGTCTTAGTCTCTCTCCACCACATTCTCTGCTTCATTTCCTTGCCCAAAACTAGTAAGGGCTGATTCAGCCTACAGTCACAGGTAGTGCAAAAGTAAAGCTCCTGGTGCCCATCCTACTAGGGATAGGATGACATGATAGTGAGGTAAGTATTGCTCTTGCAACCATCCTACCTGGTGTGGGTGACAAACAATTTTTGGATGATAGAATTTTATAGAGCTACCTGAGCCTCACTAGTCTGGAGCCAGTCCCTAATGAACTGATTCTCAACCAGAGGGTTAGGGCTAGATATGAGTTGAGTCCAGATCTTTTGGAGGATGCCTGAATTGGGAGGAGATAAATGAGGTATTAGTAGATAAGGAGATAAACTAAGCAGATAAGCACAGGCTCAGGCTTGCCCCTGCCTGGATGATCCCCCATGCCCCACTGCCAGGCTTCTCTGCAAGGATGTAAACTGTGTGTGTGTGTGTGTGTGTGTGTGTGTGTATTTCGAATTGGATGCCACTCAATTCATAAAAGGCATGGAGGTGCCTCAAGTCCAATGAGGCATGTCTCAAGTCCAGTGAGGGATGCCTTGAGTCAAGAAAGGTTAAATGATGCCTTAAATGATTAAAATAAAGGTTAAACGATTGCCTTAAACAATGAAAATCCTAACCTTATCCATTAAGAGAGTAATGGAGAAAAAAAGACAAATACTAAACCTCTGGCATTGCTGATGAGGATCTAATTGAATGCTTTTTCAGGGCCTAGAGTTTTCAGAAAGCCCTGGAGTTTTTATTGCTCCCATGACTGAGTTGACATTTATATGTCACTTAATGCAAATAAGTCAACATGCATTGTATTCATGTTGCACATTAGGACTCTTGCTGCAATTCACATGGCTTTCATGACCTTATAAATAGCAACTTCTCTCTTGCTTCATAGAAATGTGCAACTAAACCTCTGGGAATGTGACAAATATATGCAGTTAAACTGCAGTATAACTGTAAAGAAAAAAAAAACCAAACTCTTTCTTTTGCAGTGTTTGCTGTAGAATGAAGGTATATGCAAAACTACATTTATATGGACTGTGACACCTTTGAATGGGGTGCTATGAAAGCACATGCAAACTGCAATGGACTTTGAAAACATCATGTGCCATATAATTACAGCTCAGATAAGTCCAATTTGGCTACTTGATAGCAGTTCTTTACTAAAATGGAGGTTTGATAAGTAGAAAAGAAAATGTGGTCTAAGAAAAGCAAAGCATGGGAACTGTTCCTTTGCACATTTTCTTCATGAAAACCACCACTTCTGGAGGATGAATGGAGTATTTAGGCCTCAAAGTGTGATTGATATTATATCAGTACATTTAGAGATGGATCAGGTTGTGTAATTCAAGGTGACATTCCATGGCCTTATTTCTTGCTGGATTCAAAAACATGAAAATTAGTAAAACAGGCAGACACTATGGAGATATCTACACTGCCTCTCTGCCATACCCAAGAGCACTACTGTGAAGTACTCCTGGTCTTCCCAAATTTGCTCCCATTCTTCACACATCAAATCCTAAAAGTGAAGTGATGTATGGCTGAGAGGTGTGCTGAGCACTTGCCAATAAAGACTCTTGAGACAGAGGCTAAAAATAGACATCTCAGTACAAAGCGGATCAGCTGTGCTTGTTGTATACTGGCACAGCTGATCCACTTCATTGAGTTTAATGCATGTCACCTGTTGTCCTGCCCATTGATCTTGCAGGACAATGAGCAATGTGTTCTCTCAGAGTTGGAGGGGCCCAGTCTTGCATACCTCATGAATACCCATGCAGGAACAGGCCCCTCAAGCTCTGAAAGCACCCACCGCAGGGAATCTCTGCGATACATCTCTATAAGCAGGAAAAGCTGGCTCTCACAGGGTTGAGACCATCAGCCCTGGAAGTACACTGAGGCAAGTTGGATCTTCTGGTGCAGTCCTGGGGCTATGCCTCCCAATCATCTGGTTGGTGGTCTCAACCCTGGGACCACAACAGAGGGAGTTCAGTGCAGTCATGGGGCTGGAGCCGCCAGTCAAGTGATAGATGGCCCCTGCCCCAGAGCTCACTAAGTATTGATAAGGGCCTGGGGAATCCCCAATGGGGGCACCCTGAGAATGGGAATTCCTGGAGTGCACAGGATTGGGCCCCTGAAGACCTAGGAGTGCCTTCCCGGGGCAGCTGGAGAGTGTGGGCAGCTCCAGGCTGACCCTGCTTTCCTGCTATAAACCTAAAAGACATCTGCCACAAATAAAATGACACAAATTGATGCCACCTAGATCATGGTCACAAATTTGAGGTTTTTGTCACATAATAGGGGTATGGAGCGCTTGGCCTCTGTACCACCATAAATTTTTTTATGGTGGCACAAAGGCAACATCTGTTTCCACCCAGAGTTTCTAAGAGTAATGCTAGGGCATGTGTTCAGAGCTAAATTGCCTCCTTTTCCAGGATTTGGTGCCAGTGTCATTTGTGCATTAACCTCTAAACAGATGTACATTAACCTCTAAACTAACATGCTCAGTATGCCACCCTCAGCAAGACATTTAAGCACAGGCCTAACTTTAAACATTTGAGGGAGAAGGCAGAGCAGTATGGCACCTTATGGACATAGGGTGATCAATCTCTGGCTGCAAGCCAAATGTGGCCTGCAGAGCTATAGCATCCTGCTGGCATCCCCACAGGTCAGGAAATTTGGCATTAGGGGAGCAGTTGCCAGTCATATCACCACCTTTCCCCTCACCAAATTCCCAAGTCTGGAATGGTGGGTTGGAGTCAGGCCATGTCCCCTTTCTCCTGAATAGCTGAATTAGGGCTGGGCCGCACCTCCTTTTGCCCAGGTGGCTAGATCAGGGATGGGCCACATCCTCTTCCCCCTGCAGCTAAATTAAGGCTCGACTGCCCCTTGCCTCCCTGTGTGTCCAGATTGGGCCCTGCTGTGCCTGACCTGGGCACTAGATTTGGACCATCAGATGGATCTGGCCCATGGATGGAAAAGGCAACAGCCATCCAGCCTGCAGGGTTAGGTCCTGCCTTCCACCTTACTAGTCCTGCCCTGCCTTGTGCCTCACATAAAGTTAGGCTACACTTAAATGTCTCTGAGGGAGGGCCCATTAGTTGAGCAAATTAATTTTGTCTATATGGGCACCTATACACATGGTTCGGGTTTGGGGAAGGGGGGAGGGAAGGGAAGAAATTTTAATTAGAACAGCTCTTGGGAGGCACTCTAATTAAAGTGCCTTCAGCATCTCATGTATTCAGTGTCTTGTGTTTCAAAATGGAGACAGGGACGCTTTCACTAAATCTTGTTTAATGAGCTTTAATTAAAGTATCCCCACTGCCATTTTGAAATGCATGGGTGCTGAATACATGAGGTGCTGCAGGCATTTTAATTAGAGCGGGTCCTAAGAGCTGCTCTAATTAAAACGCTCCCCCACCCTGAAACGTGTATAGGTACCCATATAGACTACATTAATCTGCTCAACTAATGGGCCCTCATCAGAGACATTTAAGCATAGGCCTAACTTTATGTTAGACAGATGGCAGAGCAGGACTAGTGAGACAGAAGGCAGGACCTAACCCTGCAGGCCGGATAGATGCATCCATCCATGGGCCAATTAGGGTTGCCAACCCTCCTGGATTGGCCAGGTGTCAACCAGAATTGGCATCAATCTCCCAGGGACTATTGAAAGCAATCTGGGAGATTTGATATTGCGAATGGGTTGAACAATACAATTAATTACATTACATCATGTTGAAAAAAAATCTCCCAGAATAGCTTCAGTCAGAGTTGGCAACCCTAGGGCTAGATCCAGCTGGTGGTCCAAATCTAGTGCCCAGGGGAGGCACAGTATACATGAGATGCATCAGAGCACATGTAAAAGTGCCTTATGATGCCATGCTGCCCTACCTTCTGCCTAACTTGAGACTGATTTGGCTAATTACCGCTCTAAATGTGTGAGTACACTAACTCCGAAAGAACCGTTCTTATCCTTCAAGTCAGATACCCCTTTAAATATGTTACTAAATTTGGACTGCAATGCACAATCAGGATTAATAATAATACCTTAAGGAGGAAGGAAAGAACTCTTGCTGAACACAAGACTGTGCTGGCACTTACAGTGGCACATGACATGTCTCTGTGGGTTGGTTTTGCTGTTTAAACTGTTTGCTTATTGTAAGAATCAGGGAGGGATTTCCCTCCCCACTACACGCACTGAAAGTGTCTTTGACCATCTGGTTTTTGTGCAGTGGTCCAGGGGGAAGTGAAGACAGAGAAAGCAGAAGACTGCTGAAAACACGAGCTAACCTCTTCTCTGACACATTAGTCATTTTCCTCAGGGTTGTCTACCCAAAGTTCAGCCCTCTAGCTCCGGATATGACTTTTGCTGCTGAGGTGTTGATATTCTTGCTGTGCTGCCAGTATATACAGAACAGACCAGAGCTGGTTAGGACGGCACCTGGTCATGTAAGAGGGAAAAAAAATCCTTTATTTAGAAGTGTGTGAAAATGCAAGCAAATATTTCTCTGAAGTTTAATTTCTTACATGATCCTTTGAATAAACCACAGCTGCCCCTGCGTGGAACTGCCCACAATACTGAATTGCTTGAGAGGACTAGGAGTACACACAGGACTAAGTTCTCTCCTGACAGGAAAATAAACTTTGATTAAGGATAATAATTAACTGCATATAGCAAGTACAATTTTAGCAAACTACACTTTGCATGCACCAGATTTCTCCAAATATCCAGGAGAAAATTATTATGTACTGTAAAAACAAAAAGTGAATTTACTTGAAATTAAATTACTTTTCCTTCATTTGAAATTAATTTACTTTCTTCCAGACAACTAGAGTGACCGTATATTTTCAAATCAGAATGTTATGAGATTGGGATTTAGAACATAAGTAGAAAGATATCCTGTTTTCTGGATAATAACATATACTTGACTATGGGAAAGGCAAGGGTTTTTGTGGATGATATCTTTTGTAGGACCAACTGCGCATTTGGGACACACTGAGAAAAAACCTGAAGAAGAATGCACTGCGTTTGAAAGCTTGTCTAAGTCTATCCCAACTATGAAGTTGGTCCAATGAAAGATATCACCAGCAAAAAATTCCTTGCTTCTCACATATCTCTTGGACCATCACAGGTACAAACTCACTTCAACACTGCCATATACTTTCCTAGTTACTCTTGAGTGTTTTTGTGGGACCAGGACAGAATGTTAAAAATATATCAACAAAGTCAAATCAAACTGTTTGAGACCCAGTGATTGTTATCTATGTTTCATAGTGTATCTTCCAATACACAAGTTAGGACCCAGATTTCTAATGTACAAACAAAATGTTTTGTCTGCTAACTCAGTGCCATAGCAAGGGTTGGGGGTGAGCAGGGCAACTGCCCTGGGTCCCGAAGTGTAGGGGTACCAGCAGGCGCTGCCCAGCCAGGGCAGGGCATGGGATGGAGCCACAAGCGGCTCCCACTCCCAGGCAATCATGCATGCACTCCCAGGCAATCATGGGGGGCTGGGTATGTGCCCCCTGGATCTGTGCATGGGGTGAGGGCAGGCTGCCGCTGGGCACCAAACTTTGTTGGTACAGCACTGTGCTAACTGAATCTGAGCTACAATTGCATTGCAATCCAAACAGTACCGAGACCTAAAATTCTTATGTACCCCATTACCTCAGGTTCCTTTTCACTCCAGGGATGCTTTACACTGCAGTATAAAATGGTTTTGGTATAAGTGAGAAACAGGCCTTTGATCGAAGACCCACAAATACATGTATCATCAACTGACCAGCTATTTCCTTTTAGATACAGGAAGGCTGTGTGCTATCGCATCTGATTATTACTTCAGAAACTGACTAATTGATACCAATGACTTCACTAACTTATGAATTTAAATCTTAACTTAACAAGTGTAGAATTTATGGATTGAAGCTCATATCTCCCCCCTCCTCAATCAGCCCAACTCTTCATTCTTTCTTAGAGCTGTTCTAGGAACTCATAGTTTGGGCTTAGAATTGCTGAAGGACGGATTCAACTCTTCCTTAAGAGTTTCTTCTGTAATTTTCCTAGCCCCATCTATCCAGTTTAATTTCTCCCTCTTCAGTGTACCGCCTTTCACATTTTTTATTGCAAAACTGATAATCTTTAGTTTTTGTTTGTTTGTTTTTTTCTTTTTCCCCAGAAAGGCTTAAGTTGTACCCTTCAGTTTCATGAAAAAAAACAATTTCTCTCTCTCTCACATTTTTAGCCCTATGGTTTCAGAGACAGGGCTAAAATAGGAAATAGAGTCATAACCAGAAGCAAATATATTTAACATTATTTATTTAATTGCGTGCTTTTAAGACAACCTCATGATGTTAAAGGCCAGGTTCATAATTCTGAATACTTAAGACAATTCTGTCTTTCATAGTTTCATAGTAGTTTGAGGTCAGAAGGGACCTGAACGGATCATCTAGTCTAAGCCCCCACCACTGGCTGGAGCACATGCTGGGATCACATGACCCCAGACAGGTTTTCGTCCAACCTCTTTTTGAATTTACCCAAGGTAGGAGCAAGGACCACTTCCCTAGGAAGTTGGTTCCAGATCCTAGCCACCCTAACAGTGAAATAGCACCTCCTAATCTCTAATCTGAACCTATTCTCCAGCAGCTTCTCATCACCCCAGGTGCTGGTGGGGGGAATAGGGTCCTTCCTATTTGCTGCTGATCTCCCCTAACGAGTTTGTAGGCAGCCACCAAATCCCCCACAGCCTCCATTTGCTGAGGCTGAATAGGTTTAGGTCCCCCAGCCTCTCCTCATAGGGCCCTCCCCCTGTTGCCCTCCAACCAAGTGGGTGGCCCTCCTCTGAATCCTCTCAAGGCAGGCCACATCCTTTTTAAAGTGCGGTGCCCAGAACTGGATTCAGTACTCCAATTGTGGCCTGACCAATGTTGCGTATAGGGGGGAGTATCACCTCTCTGGACCGGCTTGAGATGTATCTTTGGATGCATGACAAGGTGTGGTTGGCTTTGCTGGCTGCAGTCTGGCATTGGTGGCTCATGTTCATCTTGGAGTCAATAATGACTCCAAGATCCCTTTCTGCCTCTATGCTCACAAGGAGGGAGCTCCTCAACCTTTACATATGTTGTGGATTCCTGCTTCCCAGGTGCAGCACCCTACATTTATCTACATTGAAGCCCATTCTATTACCATCTGCCCACTTCTGTAGTCTGTCTAAATCTAATTGCAGCCTCTCTCTCCCTCTGAGCGTGCCTACCTCTCCCCACATCTTGGTGTCATCAGCAAACTTGGACAATGTGTTTTCCATGCCCTTGTCCAAGTCACTGATGAAGATGTTGAACAGTGTAGGCCCCAGGACCAAGACCTGGAGGACCCCACTCTTCACATCCAGCCAGGATGAGTACAACCAGTCCACCACCACTCTCTGGGTGTGCCCCATCAGCCAATTTTTGACCCATCCAACTGTGTAGGCATCAATGCCACAGTCGCTCAATTTATTAATGGGGTACAAGACAGTGTCAAAGGCCTTCTTAAAGTCCAGAAAGACTACGTCCACGGCGACACCATCATCCAGGGATTTAGTTACCTGGTCATAAAAGGCCATCAGGTTGGTCTGGCAGGACCTGTCTTTGATGAACACATGTTGATTTTCCCTGTGCATGATCTCCCCTGCTGGCCCCTCACAGATGTGATCCTTGATACTTTTTTCAAGGATTTTCCCCAAGACCAATGAGAGGCTTATGGGCCTATAGTTTCCTGGGTCCTTCTTTCTCCCTTACTTATAAATGGGGACCACATTAGCTAGTTTCCAATCTCCGGGCACCCAGCCCGTAGACCACGATCACTCATACAACCAGGCCAAGGGCACAGCAATGACCCCCGCCAGCTCTCTCAACACCCCAGGGTGGAGGGCATCAAAGCCTGCAGATTTAAAAACATCCAGGCCTTCCAGAAGATCCCTAACTACATCTACGCAGACCCGAGACCTGGCAGTGCTATCTCTAAGATTGCTCCTACTTGTGGTGGGAGAGCTGTTCTGGTCCCTGTCCAAGAAAACAGAGGAAAAGAACTTGTTAAAAATTTCAGCTTTCTCGTCTGGCATAGCCAAAAGATTACCATTTGAGTCTAGCAGGGGCCCTACATTACCCAGTGTCCTCTTCTTACTCCCAATGTATTTGAAGAAGGACTTTTTGTTGTCCTTAATCCTGGTTGCTAGCCTGGGCTCCACCCCCACCTTTGCCTTCCTAATAGCCCTCCTACACTCTTGGGCCAAGGTCTTTGTTAAATGGGCACACTGGCCAACCTTGTAGCTCTCCCTCTCATCCCATCAGGTAGGTCATGACATCTATATGTTGGCTAATAGGCCCTACCTAATGGAAACTCAGGCAAGTTGCTCCATAGCATACTCCTACAGATAAATATACCCTATTGATATTATAACATTCCTCACCAGGTGACAAATGACATCAAATTATTTATCAACACAGACCTTTGTCCAATTTACAATAAAAAGGATTATCCAGCACTGACAGTGCTACATCTCATTTGTTGTGTCAGCCAGTTTTGACAATCAAGAGATTGCAAAACAGCTACAGAAATTAAACCTGAAACTGCTTAAGTAGGCAACTTTGACAGATATTTTCCCTAATGTTCCCATTTTTTATTTCATTGCATCCAGTTAATGCTAAACTCTTTTAAAGTGTGTTTCTCTTTATGCAAAGCAGCCTATGCTTGTTAAACTCTGTGTGGCAGAAAATTTCTAAACACAGGATTTTTCACATTTGTTTCACATTCTATTTGACAACTTGCTTCTCTTAGTTCAATAAACATTCCACTTATAAAAAAGCACCATTTCCCTGACCTTTTTTTTTTTTTGGATAAGTATAAGGGGAAGATGAAGCCCTATATACCACTATTTAAGCATTTGTTTTATAATTAGAACTCTGGTAAAGTGTTTTTGCAAGGGTCACACTTTGTAGGAGAATCAAACACAGTGTTCCCTTGCTGATTGCTCATTATTTCCCAATGAAGAGACAAGCCACTGCCATTGCTGCTCTTTACCCAGCATTTGGTTTATTCCTACCCACAAGCAGCCCCTAAAAATCTGTGCTATGAGCTATGAGCCAGAGCCAGTTGTGCAAATGTTGAGGGAATGAAGCAGGCTCATTGTTCTTTTTTATTTATTTATTTATTTTGGTATATAAAATATCTCTGTGAATTAAGTTTCAACCAGTTTTATTCTTTGTTTTCCAACAAAACAAAACAAAAGAGGCAGAAGGGCAGGAGTGTGGGAAGATTACAACAATGATTTATTGTAAATAAAAATAATTGTAAGTTATCCCATGCTCAGAAAGGCTTCTATTGTTCTCAATAATGTCAAGAGTAGTTTCATAGTTTTCACAGATTTTTGGGATCAGAAGGGCCCTCAGTAGTTCATTGAGTCTGACCCCCTGGCCTGAGCAGGAAAGAGTGATGGGGTCAGATGACCCCAGCCAGGTGTTTGTCCAGTCTTCTCTTAAAGACCTCCAAGGTAGGGGAGAGCACCGCCTCCCTTGGAAGCCCATTCCAGACTTTGGTGAAGAAGTGACTTTTATTGTGAAGAAGTTCTTCCTGATATATAGTCTAAATCTGCTCTCTGTCAGTTTGTGGCCATTGTTTCTAGTTACTCCAAGGGGCGCCCTGGAAAACAGAGCATTTCCTATCCCTTGGTGCTCCCCGCAATGAATTTACAGACAGCCACTAGATCCCTTCTCAGCCTTCCCTTGCAGAGACTGAAGAGATTCAGGTCCCTCAATCTCTCCTTGTAGGACCTTTCCTGCAGGCCCCTAGCCATATGAATGGCCCTCCTCTGGACTCTCTCAAGGTTATCCACATCTCTCTTGAAGTGTGGCACCCAAAACTGAATGCAGTATTTCAGCTGTGGCCTCACCAATGCCACATAGAGGGGAAGTATCATCTCCTTAGACTTGTTTATGATGTACCTGTTAATGCATAATAGAGTGTGGTTAGCTCTACTGATCACTTCATCACATTGTCGAGTCATGTTCGTCTTTGAGTCAGCTATCTCCAAGATCCCTTTCTGCTGCTGTGCTGCTTAGATGATCATCTCCCAATCTGTAAGTGTGTTGGTGATTATTTCTCCCTAGGTGCAGTACTTTGCACCTATCTTTGTTAAACTACATCCGATTTTGTTCTGCCTGCTTCTCCAGCCTGTCCAAATCTTCCTGAATCCATTCTCTGCTCTCCAGTGTGTTTATTTTGCTCCATAACTTGGTGTCATCCGTGAATTTGGACAGTGTGCTCTCCACGCCCTCGTCCAAGTCACTGATGAAGATATTAAACAGCACTGGTCCAAGGAGCCTGCCCACATCTTCCCAGGTTGATACCGACCCATCCACCATCATTCCCTGGGTGCATCCCATTAACTAATTTGCCACTCACCTGACAATGAAATCATTTAAGTCACAGCCACTTAATTTTTTTATGAGAATGGAATGTGACACTTTCTTAAAAGGCTTTTTTAAAATCCAAGTATATGAAATCCACCTCGACTCCTGCATCTAAGCATTCTGTGGCCTGGTTGTAAAAAGAAACAAGGTTTGTCAGGCAGGATCTACTTGCTATGAACCCATGTTAGTTGCCCTTCAGCATTATTTTTCCTGCTGGATTCCTACAAATATTATTCTTAATATTTTTTTCAAAGGTTTTTGTTTGAAAAATATTTTTTTCCAAGGAAGGAGGTGAGACTAACCAGTCTATAGTTACCCAGATCTTCCTTCCTCCCCTTTTTGAAAATAGGGACCACATTGTCCCTTTTCCAGTCCTCTGAAACATGTCCTGAGCGCCATCAGTGCTCAAACAGTCCTGCCAGTGGTTCTACTATGACACTGGCCATTTCTTTCAGCACCCTTGGATGAAGATCATCTGGGCCTGCTGACGTGAACATGCCAAGCCCCTCCAAGTGTCCCTTCAGTAGGTCAGCACTAACCGCTGGTGGGCTGGTGTCCTTCCTGTTCTTGTCTATAGTCCAATTTGGAGATATGTCATTATCGGTGTTCAGGAATACTGATGCAAAAAACTCATTGAAGATCTGTTTTGTCTCTTCTATCCATCACTAATTGCCCTAGCCTATCCTGTAGGGGTCCTATATTACCATGCACCTTCTTTTTGCTACCTATATATCTGAAAAAGGATTTTTTGTTGTCTTTAATTTTTGTTGCCAGCCTGAGTTCCTGCTGCTTTGGCCTTTCTAACCGACTCCCTGCAAGTGTGAACCAAGTTGGTATAATCCTCCCTGGTGGCTACCTCCTACTTCCATAGTCTGCATGCTTCTTTTTTCATCCCTAGGCTTTCCTGGATTTCCCTGTTCAGCCAAAAGGGTTTCTTGGCCCCTTTGCCCCCCTTTATGTGTAATGGGATTGTCCTCTTCTGTGCCCGAAGGATCATTCTTTGAGGAACAACCACCCTTCCTGTACTCCCATTTCAGTAAGGCTCTTGTCCCTCAGTGCCTCACTTACTAACCTCCTGAGCAAACTGAAGTTAGTTTTTCTGAAGTCTAGCACTTCTTCCCTACTGATTGTCTTCCCCACCTCTCGACAGATAGTGAATTCTAACAATTGATGGTCACTATCTCCTAGAGCACCTTGTACCTGCAGATCCCCCACCAGCTCATCCCCTTGAGCAAACACCAAATCCAGTAAGGCATTTCCCCTAGTGGGACCATATATTTCCTGTCCTAGGTGAAGGTCCTGTATGCAGGTTAAGGACCTACATGAATGGTTGGAACTAGCTGACTGCTCCTTCCAGCAGATGCCAGGGTAGGTAAGGTCACACAAGTCCCTTGAGCATACTGCCTCTGAGAGCTGCATTGAGAATTCCAGGTTTAGCTCATCCTCCTGGTGTGGTGGTCTGTAATAGACTTCCACTACTAAGTCCCTTTCATCCTGACCCCCTTATATTCTGACACACAGTACCTCAATATGTCCCTCTTCTGATGCCATCTCAATGACTGAAGACATGTATTGCTCCTTAACATAGAAAGTGATGCTCCCCATCTCCCACCCACACTTTTCCCCACTCTATCACACCTATACAGTCTATAGCCCCCATTGCCTACTGCCCAATTGTAGGTAGGGTCCCACCAGGTTTCTGTTACTCGAACCAGGTCAAAGTCTTTGTTTTCAAGCAGGAGTGTGAGTTCCTCATTGTTGTTCCCCATGCTCCTAACATCAGTATAGAAACACTTAAGCCCTTGATGAGTGCCCTTGGTACCCCCTTGTCCTGATGTCTATTGGGCCCCAAGTACTTATGTGGACTTTTCCAGTGCCTGGCACATGGTTCATTGTTCTTAGGTTCTCTCTGTCTTCTGCATCCCTGTCCCCCATCAAACCTAGTTTAAAGCCCTGCATAGGAGATCAGCCAACCTGTAAGAGAACAGATTCTTACCTTTCAAAGAGAGATGGAGACCATCATGTCTCAGCATGCCTCTTTTCTGGAAGTGTAGATCATGGTCGAAGAAGCCAAAACCTGCACAATGGTACCAACTCTGGAGCTGCAAGTTGATTTCCCCAATACAACTGTCTCAATGCTGGCCAAAACCACTGACCAGGAGGATCAATGAGAAGACCAACTGTAGCACTAATCTCCTAAATCTGGCCCCCAGAGCCTTGTAGTCACTCATGATCCAGCCCAAACTACTCCTGGCCATATCGTTTGTTCCCATATGGATGAGGACCATGGGAGTTAGATGGATCTAAAAGGAGACATGACACTGAAGTCTGCAGGTCAGAAGTACAAGCCAGTTTTAGATCCAGAGGCAGGAAGTCTGCAAGAATCAGATGATCCCAGCAAGATAAATATCCAAATGCCTTTTGAATGAGTCCAGAGTAGGTGCTTGCACCACCTCTGGAATGAGTCTGTTCTAGACCTTGGACACACGGACTGTAAAGAAGCTTTTCGTTATAACAAACCTGAATTGACCTTCTAGAAGTGTGTGGCTGTTAGACCTAGTTATCCCTTGGGAAGCCCCGGTGAACAACTGCTCTCCCAGATCCTGATGCACACCCCCCCACACATACTTATAGGCAGCCACCAAGTTCCCCCTGAGATTTCTCTTTGCTAAGCTGAAGAGTCCCATGTCCCTCAGCCTCCCCGTGTCAGGCTTGCTCTTTTGGCCTTTGATCATACAGGTGTATAGGTGGCTTTCCTATGGACTCTCTCAAGCTTATCCACATCCCTCCTGAACTGGGGGGGCCCAAAACTGGATGCAGTATTTCAGCTGTGGCCTCACTAAGGCTGAGTAAAGTGGGAGGATGACATCCCCGATTTTGCTCAAGATTCATTGGCAGATGCATGCCACAGTTTGGTTTGCTCTGCCAGCCATGGTATCACACTGGGGGCTCATGTCCATCTTGTGGTCAATCAAAGACCCCCAAGTCCCTTTCAGCTGCGGTACTAATTAAAACTTATCTCCCTTTTAAATGCTATACCTTTACACTTGACTACAAAGCAAACCATTTCATTTAAAAAGAAATATTTGGGGGTCTTATGGAGAGTGCTGTATCATGGGAGACTCAGATATAAGAGCAACTCTGAGTCTTGACATCCCTATGCTAAAATGGTAAGGTAAGCTTTGAGTAGTTCACTCTCAGTACAACCACCAAGTAGTTTAAACTTAGTGACTACCAGTTCAGCAGAGGTTGCTGATCCACTTCCCTAAATAAAGATAATTTGGTCCAAATCACAGATCAGTGGCAGTTGTATAACCAAGTGTGGGCAAACGGAACACTTGCATTGGGTACTGTGTTCAAGGGGGCACAAGATTGGTGGCCACCACTGCTGCCCACAGGCCACAGAAAACTACTTGTTATCCCTCTAGTCAATAGATGCATAACTAAAATTAAGTTTTTGACAGCACAGAACTTGATTATTCTCTCAATTATAAATGCATTACACTGGTGAGGCTTCTTGAATCTCTATGGAAACACTCTGATTTACACTAGTATAACCAGAGGGTAATGAGACATCAAAACTCCTTGTTTCTCCTCATCTGATAATCCCATGGATAGGTGCCACAAATAAGTCTCTCTCTCTCTTCTGGAACATTAAAGTGCTACCTTGCTTAAAGGAAGGAATGCCTTTGTACAGGAATTCAGTACTATTCAATAGAATTTATCCTCCTGGCCATGAGCTAGTACAGAATATCTAATAAAGAATATCTTTCACTGAAAAAACAGTCTTTATTAGATATTCTGTAATAGTTCATATATTGAGAAGAAAAACACTTGACATTATGATGCAAACATTTTGTGCCAGCATGAGTTTGGGATGACAAAATTATTTACTAGTGGCAGAGTACTAGTGAATTATAAAGATGGGACCAACTGAGTGATGATAAGAGCTTTTTTCATCCTCTCCCTTTGAAATCAACAGGAGACTTTCCGTTATGGATGCTGGATCAGAGCAAAACACAATCCTAACAGGACCTCATTATGTGTTCTGTACACTTCATACAGCATAGAAAAAGACATTGTTTTAGGAATGGTTTAGAGAGTTTGTGAAATTTTGTTGAGACGTTCACCTATCTTTTGCCGGCAAAGCCATTTGGTTTAAGTAGGTACCAGTCCAGCTATGCGTATCAACTGTCCATATCTGACAATGGCCTAAAATAAAATTCCCAGTGTTTTTTTATAGTGATTTTTTTTTTCTAGATGCTGTGTCCTTGTAAAGTCTAAATATCTCCTGCCATTCTAAGTTTATAATTGCTGTTGGAAAACTGCCAGTTTCTCATTGCTAATGGAATTTATGGCCCACTTTTAGTTTTAGAATTTGAACCTGCCACTAGTTGACAATTGAGCATATCGATCCTGAATTTATTTTGTGAGAAAGAAGGAAAGGAAAAAAAAAAAGGAAAGGGATATATTTTTTAATACAAGACTTTTCTACAATTGGATCAAAGGAAAGCAGGACTGGAAGGTACCTCACAAAGTCATCCAGTCCATCCCCCTGCTCAAAGTGGGATCATACCTGACTAAACCATTCCAGCCAAGTGTCTGTCTAACCTGCTCTTGAAAACTTCCAAGGATGGAGATTCCATGATTTTTCTAGGTAGACTGTTCCAGGGCTTGACCAGCCTAATTATCAGGAAGTTCCTCCTAATCTCCAACCTAAATGTCTCCTACTGAAGCTTGAGGCCATTGCTCCTAGTCCTAACCCCCATGGTTATTCTCTGTATTTGAAGACTGTTATCAAATACCCCCCTCAGTCTTCTCTACACCAGATTAAATAACACTAGGGCTTTCAGCCTTTCCTCATAAGTCTTGACCCCAAGTCTGCTTGTCATTTTTGTTGCTCTGCACTGTACTCTTTCCTTCTTGAAATGTGGGGCACCTATACACGTGCAGCGAGGCTACTTTGACACGCTGTAATTGCAGTACATCAGAACAAATTTGATTAATCATTTACCATTACTTGATTAGTAATTACTCCAGTATCACATGTATCAGTATCCCCATGCTGAAAAATGGCAGTGGTGGTGCTTTAACTAAAGCTCCTTTGATGAGCTCTAATTAAAGTTCTGGGTGCTTTAATTAGAATGCTGTCTAATTAAAGCACCCCGACTGCATCTATAAACACCTGTGGGGCCCAAAACTGGACACAGTATTCCACTTGGGGCATCACTGGTGCTGAACAGAGCAGAAGAATCACTACCCTCAATTTGCAAGTAACACTCCTGTTAATACAACCCAATCTGCTGGTGGTGTTTTTTGCAACAAGAATACACTGTTGGCTCATATTCATGTTATGGACCTGTAACCCCTTCTCTGAGCTCCTTCTCTGTGGTACTGCAGGCTAGCCAGTCATTCCCCAGTTTATATTTGTACATGCAATTATTCCGTTCCAAGTGCAGGCCTTTGCACATGTCCTTGTTGGATCTCATCTGACCGATTGTGAAACATTTCTCTAGTCCATCCAGGTCATTCTGGATTCTAGTCCTACCCTCTGGAGTATCTGCAACTTGGTGTCATCCACAAATTTACTAAGCATGCATTCAATCTCATGATCCAAATCGTTAATGAAGATTTAAAACTTTATTAGTGAATGTTAAAAGTCAGAGTTATTTGCATAGCTTTGTAGTACCAGCAAAACAGAAATCTTATTTTCTATAAAGGAATTTGCTAGGGCAAAGGCTATCTAGCTAGTGGTTCTCTGTCTCCTCTAAAGGATTAAGATGTCCCATATCCAGCCTGCAGAGTCCTAAGAACCCCAAAGTTACTCAGCCATTTCCTTTTCAGTCTGCCCAACCTTGGGCCCCAAAGCTGCTTTGCTGATCTCTCTCTTTTCAGATTGACTGGTTCTCAGGTTACCACCATGTTTCCTTGCTGCTCCATCCATTGTCATACTTATCTTCCCCAGCATCCTCCTATTTTTCCCTTCTCATCCCTACCTTAATGGTGCATTGTAAGGCCCTGCTGATGCTGAAGACCTCTCTTATCTTGTCCCATGTAGTAAGCAGCTCTAGCACTTAGCAAAGATCCTATTAACACTTCTTTCCTTATAATAAAATCTATAGTCTGTTATGGTATAGTGCTAATTTAACAATTGTTATGACACATAACTTTTTATAAGGGAGAAGAAACTCTGGAGTGAGTTAGTGGTGGTGTTATTAGAGAAGTTGGATGAAATATGCAAGGTTATTCATTTGCAGCTGAACTGCAATTTGACAGCATAAGCCTAGAAAAAGAAATGTAATCCTCCTTTTAGCCCCATTTAAATATGACTATGTGGCATTGCTAGAAAGGATAAACACAATGTGTGAGTTATCTATACCTTAGAATAGGATGTGTGTCTAAATCAGGACCAATGGTATGTACAGTTTCAGTCTTCCCTGTGTTGAATCCAATTTTTTCCTCTGAGCTGATCACACATTCCTGTATATTCCAAAACACAGGCATACTTCTGTTATTTGTCAGTTTTTCAACATTTTACTGAGATGATCTAGACTGCCAATACATGCACATAGTAGAATTGTATAAGTCTCCATGGAAGTTCTAAAAAAATAAGGCCAAAATCTGATCTAATTACAAGATATATCAGGAGTGGCTCCAGTGATTGCAACGCAGTTACATCTCAGCTAGCTGGCTAAGATGTAGCTATCAATCCCTTATATAGTCCTAAAAATTTTACTTCAGAATGTGCTGTATAATGGTAGCTTTGTTGCAATGAGTATATACCATATTCTCTTTTAAATCTGAGTCATGTTTCCTTTAAACGCTAACTACATCTTATTAATCAATACATTAAATGCAGTGAGGGGCTGGGTCTCAAAACATATGTACATTCTGAGCAGTTGGGTTTTGCACTTGGGAAACTCACATGCTGTAGAAAGGCAGCAGCACTATGTGACGGCAGGGAAGTTGCAATGCCTCTTGCCCCCAGGATGGAGGGAATGACCTGTACTTTTGAAAAGTTCTTCCTTTTTCTTTCCTCTCTATACAAGTAGCCTCTGTGATCTTGTGTATAGAGGGAATCTAAACATACTGTGCAGGGCCTGAAAAAATCCAGCCCTAAATTTTTTTGTGCATACTTAAAAAACATACTGGCTACAGGAACTCTTGAGCTTAAAAGGGTGGGGAACAAAGGTAGTGCCTCTTAATAGTGAAAGATCTAGTCCCTTTAGGAAGTTACAGCATGATCAAAAGTCTACAGTATCAAGAGGAAATTTGTAGATCCACAGCGATAAGCAAGACCAGTCCTGTACCAGGACTCTAGGCAAACTGATTCCATTCTCTGTATTTCTTGTATCCGTGCTCTCCTCAGGCAACCTGTAATTTCTATTAGGTGAAAATAAGACTCCCACTACTCAAACAGCTATGGGTTTCAGGTTCAACATTTTAACATTCTCTTATAATTTTAGTTCACTTCCATATTTCTCTGCATTTTGGGTTCCAGTAGATACTGAAGCTAGAATGACTTTAAAATAAATAAATAAATAAATAACTTAAAATGTTAAACTTCTAGGGAACCTGCACTTGTGCTCTGACCTATGATAATTAGCAGGCATTGGGGCATATTTGACTAATTGAGTTAATTAATGAGCTCCAGCAGCCTCCATGTCACATCTATTCAGTGTCCTCCCACTTCAAAATGGTGGTGGGGGCATCTGAACTAAAGGTTGTTGAGTACTTTAGTTCAAGTGACTTGCCACTATTTTGAATTGTGGAGTGCTGAATCTATATATGACACTGCAGGCATTTTAATTAAAGTGGTTCTTGGAACTGCTCTAATTAAAGTGTTCCCTGCTCCATCCTGTTGCATGTCTACAGATGTCCATAGGGATGCAGCTTCAGCTGGTGTGACTTGCTCTACTTTAGTCAGGCTCATAATAGAAGAGCAGTTAAGATGTCTTGTTACAGTTCTGGAGGTATGAGAGCAAACCTTGCCCTGGACTTGCAAAGGCCATTCCCAGTTGACTTAGGAGTAAATGGGTAATTGGTCATTTGGGCTGCAGGGAAATGTGAAGGTGGCCAGGCCCTGACATTGTGTGTTCTGTAACCACAGCAGCCCAAAGCGTGTGTGTTAGATTCAGGTGGACCTTTCTGCTGAAGTCACTATGCTGATTTATGCCATGTACAAATCTATTTATTGTCTGATCAGAAGCAAGCAATAAATGGGGAGTCTCTCAAGTACATCACATTGTATGACTATGCCATTTAAAAGATTAAATTTAGACAAATTTTAAATAAACTGTAAACCTGTCCTGCGTTATTTTTTCCCCAATTTGTGGTGTTAATGCCACACTATTGAATGTTTACCCTGAGGGTGTCTGGACGCACTGGGCGCACACCTTGCCAGGGTTGTTTGACCCCAGCAGTCTTTATGCCCAGAGCAGGGGGGCTGGACACAATGATCTCACAAGGTCCCTTCCAACCCTAAACTTCTGTGAATCTGTGTAAACATTCGATTACTACTTCAAACTAGATTAGAGCTCTGCTTCAGACTCAGTCATTATAAGCTCTTACATCCTTAATTTTCACATAAAAATAAAGCATGCTTATCCAGATTAAGAGATAGTTATATTTGGCATAGTATTAAATGTGGCTAGATAGTGCAAATGAGACCTAGGCATACTTTCTCCACAGCAGGCATATAATATCTCATTGCAGCATTGCATCACTGAGATACATAGAAGAAACAGCTGTTTTGGTCAAGCAAGCTGCAAACCCCTGCAAGGATGGAATGAATACAATATAAATACTAATAAAAGGATGATGTGAGAAGCAATGCCAGGCCTACAATCCTAATCTGTGCTGTCTCCATAAAGCCCCATTAGTGGCTTCAGAAATTATGATCACTATTTTAGACCATTTTTAAAACATAGGCAATAACTATAGCAAAGATCTCCAGCACCCAAATTAATACATGGAATCCTGCAGTGGTAAAAGAAACTATGTTAGCAATGCATTTGTAAATTTATTTCCGTCTTTGAACTCTGTTTATACATCACTTTGGAACTCAGCTGTTAGCATTTAGCTCCAGAGTAGCCCTGGCTTGTGCAACTTTGATGCCAAGAAGAAAAAAAAAAAGATTTCCTTTCTTAGTAAGACATTTTCAGTAAAGAGGGAAAATAAATTAGAAAGAAAAAGGAAGAAAGAAAAAGAAAGAAGGAATTTTTCATCTGGGATTTTCCTCACTTGAAATTTTGTTCTTGGCATTAAAATGTCCAGCTATGCCTCTAAAACAAAAAGCAATAGATTTCAAGGATCCATGGTGATACAGTTGTAAAGGAATATTAGCGATTCTGTGATTCAACCCAAGATATTCTTGAAAAAAAAGCCAATGTGAAATTCTTCCTTCTACAACTAAGATCAATAAAAACGCCCTCATTTTCAAAGAAGCGTTTTGATGACATTTTAAGCGAAGTAGTACAAAAAATGTATTTCTCAAATGTCATGTCTCACGGAGAACAGAAAATTTCTAACACCTAGCTCTATGTTGCATGGAATCTTAATCAATTCAAACTCCAGTACTTTGAAGTTCTCATACAGAAGCCAGCTGGTAAAAGTGTGTTGTAAGAAAAACTTATTGAATTATTCATTACGAATAATATCTGTTGTGAATTTAAGTGTTTCTTCCTTTCAGAAGTCATCTGCAATACAATTTTGATCCATGCCATTATATTTTTATAGGACCATATTTGCCAAATAGTTTATAAATGTGTATAAATGTGTTTTAATTTATGGATTGTTTGGGAACTATTAATAAGATTAATTTCATTTTGTGACTTGTAGTATTTGAATTGATAACCTTTCAGTGATCATATAGTATTGTTTTCATTCACATTAAGGGGTTGATTGAAAATACTTAACTCAGAAAAGCCATGAATAGAGACTGATGTGCTATTTAGTTGCCTATGAAAAATGAGCTGGGAAACTCAGTTAAGGTTTCCGTGCCTAAATGTTTACAAAACAGAAAAATGCCACCAAGATTGTTGTTAATTAATCTTGTTGGAAATCTCAGCCAGTAAGCTGAGAAAAGAATGAATTCAGAGACATAAGGGCAGATCCAAATTGGCTTTGTAAGTATCCACTGACATATCTTGTTTGGGGGAAGAGAGTGATCCAGATCAGCAAGGTTAGTTGCATGCTCAGATAAAGTAAAGTACAGTAAATGTGGAGATCTAAGAACCTCACCAAAACAATCTATAGCACATAGGCACTCAGCAAAGAGGTTTCAACAAAAGTCCATAGGAAATGCTGGCACCGGAGTGTGTCCAATGAAGATTCAGTGCTGTGTAGTAGGTGCCTGCTTTGTCTTTCTAAATTGAGACACCTAACTGATAGCAACATTGACAACAGGACAAATAGACCTGGCAGGATTCAATTTTTAAAAAATTGATAAACATCAATAACCGATGAGTTCACCGGACAATCTCACCTCACTCTCACAGACCAACGGAAAAATATTTCCATCAATAACAATCAAATTTTATAGAAAGGGGACTGTAACAGGGAACCCTTACCCCTATTACTGGACAGTGGAGAAAGGGAGATGGAGGGACAGAGGGAAGAGGGGTTAAAGAGGAAAACAATGGGACGACTAATAACTTGTCAATTAAGCAATTAACTGCTCATTCAGAGTTGCAGGAAGCAGGCTAAAGGGAGATAACAGGCTATTTAAACAAAACTCTACCAAAGTGGGGAGGAGGGGGGAGAGGGAAGAGTACTGGAGACTCCAGCCAAGTGGCAGCAGTCCTTCCAGGGCTGGCTAAGCACAGGGGACCACCTCTCCCTGAGTGCCACTTCCCTCCTCTTCTGGTCCCTGCCTGCCTGGCTCTTTCCTGATAAATGAACAGAAAAAATGGATTTTGCCAAGCTGCAAGGATGGGGATAATACAATAGAAACACACAAGAATAATGTGTGATGGCCAGTTTTTTCCTCACCAGACACCTAATAAATCAGGGACTTGGGTGGACTCTAGGCACCTCCCAGCATTGTTCTACATTGCAACAGAGTTTAAATGGAAATCAGATGCCTAAGGGATTTGGATCACTTCCAGACATGCACAGTAGCCTAAATAGTCTTGCAGGCACTGGAATGGGATCATTCTAGATCACATTTTATGATGTAGGCACCAAGATTCTGCCCAAATTCTGTTTAGGCACCTATGAGGTCAGTTGGATCTAGCCTGTGAAAAATCTTGTAGCTATTAGGATAAAGGTACTTATCACTTATGCGTTCCATACTTTGATTTTGTCTGTACACCTGTCTTGTGGGAGGAGACCAGAAGATATTTCTGTTCTTGTGCACACAAAGTGAGAGGCCAAGAGTGGAGTGGGCTGGTAGAGGTAGAGGCCTTGCCAATCTTACACTACATGAGGATTCACCTGCACCAAGAGCATTCTTCATTAGTACGCTAAGCAGACTTTGGGACTGCTCTGTACTAGTAGACAAATGTGAAAAAGCCACTGTGCAGCCAGGTTCTGACCCATGTTCTTTGATACTGACGATGGCTTGCTACACAGTGGACTTGTCTACATGAAATGCTGACTGCACAGTAGCCAAAAAATACTGTGCAGTAGCACGTCACAATGTGAACAGTTATAATATGCTACTGCACAGTATTAGGCTAAACAATGTTCACCAGGGCTAGTGTGCAGTAACTCCAGTTATTGTGCATTTATTTAGTACTTGCTAATACAAGCATTAAATAAATGTGCAGTAACGAATGCACAGTAGTGTCTCATGCAGACATGCCCAGTGTGAAGGATACGCATAACACTTCTTTGTCCTTCATTTAAAAGGGGTTATCCTTTGCATCCTTTAAGAAAACTACAAGGGGTGGATTGATATATACACAAGGGACAGCTCGATTATTACTGTGGAGCATTCAGCACTGCCAAACCTTAACCTCAAACTGGGGGTTCCTATTCACTGGAACAATATTGTTGATGTGATTGAGTGGTTGTAAAAAGCACAGAACATTCCTGTCTTCAGAATGCTGGAAGTAATACAAAACAAGTAAGTTTCTTGATCATTATCCAGTTGAATGTGACCACTGCTAACCATTACATCTTTCCCTGTGCATTTCACAAGTAAAAAAAAAAAAGAGTACATTCTAAATTTAAAAAATTTCCCAAACTAGAACTGCAGTATTTTACATCCATTTCACACCTGAGTGGAGGACCACACAAGGTCCAAGCCTTGAAGAATTGCAGTCTCCACATTCAGCTAAAGGAATATACAACTTGTGATTCTGATTGGCCATTGAAGAGTTACCTTGCAAGTCATCTTTCTTGCTACTTTCTATTTCACCTTCAAATTGCACAGAAAAGTGATACCTAATGTATTTTCTTCTAAGTTAACTTTAACACTGAGAGAGAAAGAACTAAAACATTATTGTTTTAATGTAATCTTATGAAACTCTTATTGGAAAAAAGGCACCCCTGCAATACCCCCTGGCATACATTCAAATAATGGTACAATTGGGCTCAGAAGAATTTTATGCTAATCCCAAACATTGTTCATTCTGCCCTGCCAGACAAATTCCTCAGATCCCATCTGGACTACTGTAAAATTGCCCCTAACCCAATCCTGTGGATGGGGAAAAGGGTGCTTTTTCCCAGATCCCAGGAATGCCCCATGCTAGATCCCATTGCTAAGTTGAGGAATTTTAATGTTCAGTTGGTTTGGGACTTGAGGATCTGGCTGCGGGTAGCCCTGGGACCCAGGGCTATCTGGGACTGGGGCTGATAACCACTTGGTTATTGTCGACTACCAGCCAACACCTTAAACCTAATGCTTAACTTTCAGGACCTTACCTCTCCCCAAGTAATGTGGAAAAATGTACTACCCTAAACTTAGGCCTTAGTGGGTAAAGAAGACTTAAATATTTGGTTTTAAAATTGATTTGATTTAAATTTTCATGTCTGTATGGTTTTCTACAGTGGATCTAGGAGCTGAAACCACATGCTTTGTTTTTAAAACTACTTCATGAACATTACATCCTACATGCTGGGCGTATGTTAGCAGAGGATGCTAGAACAGATGATTCGACAGTCCACCAAGTGGGGATAGTGATGGGTGAGGTTACGAAACCAAGTAAAATCTATAGAGAAAATAGTTTTGTCTGTTTCTTGTGAGTAGAATCTAAACCTTCTCTCCAAGTTAGATTATGAAATGTCTAGTCAAAGCAGTAAATCATTTAATACTACTAAGTGAAGCATTTATTTCATAATGATGACAAGGAGGGTAGGATGTCAAACATTACAAATATAGTGTATATGTGTATGTGTGTATACACCGATATAGTATGAGGTCTAATGCATTGATGTACTATACCACTATGCTGGCCCAGATATATTGCTTTGTCTCCTCCACTAAACCTTCAGTCATTTGTGCTTTGAAGTACCCTTAGGAAAAAGCCCCTCAGTTCAGAAGGGTGCTTGGGATGCAATCATGGCTGCCTTCTGTGTTTCAAGTCAGCATTGCAGAAGCAGCAAGCAGCAGGCTATGCTTGAGAGTGCCTGTGTATGAACAATCAGAAAGCAGGCCTTATTAGCCTATTTTGGGGTTTGGAGTGTAAATGTGTGTGGCTGGGTGGGGATGCTCAAGCCTATACAGGTCAGAGTGCAGTTTCTATTTTGTAAATATTCCCTGTGTAAAGTCTTCATAGTAGTAGGGCCTTTTTCTGCGTATCCTATGGGGCAATACTCATTTTAGATAGTATTGCCAATCCCATACATTCAAAAATCATGTTTCAGGTCTAAAAAAAAAGGGTTTCTTAAAATCATGGCATTCAATTAAAAATAATGCACTTAAAATGCCATATGGTTCCTAAGCATGTAGGGTGGAGCAAGGTCACATTTCAAGTTTTTTGCTACAATTATGAGGGATAAGAATCCTCTCACTGTTGCTTATAAAATGAAAACTAAGATCCTTAATGAATCACTTGATCACAAGTGTTTAGCTTAAGAAAAATATCACATACCATGAAACTTGTGATTGGCATTGGCAATAGCAAAGTTGTAGAAGGAATGCTATGTCTATCAATACTATAAATAATGGCCTGAACATTCATATTTTACATCTCAAAAACCGTAGGGTACAAAAATGCAGAGTTCTTTGATTTTTTCATTTCTTTCCTTTGTACATAGTGTCAGCTGGTCTGTATATTTGTTCATTGATACCACAGCTAGATTTTGTATTTGCTCTTCTCCTCTCTTCTGCCTTTTTTAACATTTAAATTAATATCTTCCCCTCAGTCTCTTTGTACAAGTGAATCTGACCTTTCCTCTGTTTAATTTTCTGCCATATATTTTACTGATAGTTTTTTCTTCCATTCATAGTCTTAATATGCAACAAGAAAAAGAGTCTGTATAAAGCCTACCAATTTCAGGCAGCGGGTAAATTAGAAATCCTAAATGAGTTTGTTAAATATCAGCCAATAATTATGTTGTTCCTGTATATAAGTATGTATATATGCTGTATATGTCTTAACAAGATGTACTTAATTTAATTCAAGTTTGTAAAAAAAGTAGTATTTGGTCACTAAGAGCTCTTCAGAATTAAGAAAGAAGAAGTAGGGTAGGTCAAGATACAAGGGCATCTTTAGCCTTATTTGATTTTTTTTCTTTATAAGAAATACAAAAACTTGTTATTTATCTGTATGTATGGGACCTGGACTGTGCAGTAGTTTCCTTAGACACATTTTTAATATGAATATACTATGTAAAGTGTTCTGAGGTAAGAATATACCATTAGATTTTAATCTGAATTGCACATTTCAGGAATAATTAGTAAATAGGCTAAACATAGCATAGAAGAGAATCAGTTAGCATTGGGCTGGGCCAGTAAAAGATGCTATTTCATTTTTTGCAAAAAATAATTTAGCTAAATCTCCCCTTGAGTCTTCAAATATACCTGTTAGTTTCATGTTGCTGTTGAGAAGTATAATGCTATTTGCTTTGGTTGCTCTTCAATTTTGATTGACAATATGCAGTACACGACATCATACAATACTGTGTGTGACCTTTAGGACTAAGCACAGACAGACAAAAAGCCCAAAGCTGAATCAATTCAGTCTTTGCAGACTAGTCTAAGATGCATAGATTAAACCAATAAGCAAGTGAACAGACATTCACTTTTGATTTTGGAAATGCAGTCACATGCCTGCAGTGGCTCAGGCCAGAAACAGGGGGAGGGGTGCACTAGAGCACACTGTCTTGTTTAGCTGGAATAGGTAACTTGGGTCAAGGCTAGCCCA
>NW_017729026.1:23573472-23588310 GCF_001723915.1 Gavialis gangeticus
GTGTGTGTGTGTGTGTGTGTGTGTGTGTGGGCGGGGGGGGAGGTTGCAGGGGTGGTGCAAAGTATCCAGGGACGCTGGGGGACTGTGGATTAACTTGAATCTGGAGAGGATCTGGGAGAAAAGTTAAATGAACTGATTTAACTGAAATCAGTTAAGCCTGATACAACATCCAGCCAAGTTTATCTGAAACTAGTTTTGGCCATTTGAAAGCGGGTTATGTGTTTATGTGCACTGAACTTCTGTTGTGTTACACATTTGAACCAGTTTCCAATCATTTATACTAGTTTATGAGAATTTCTGTCCCTAACCCAGGGTTGCATGATTAATTGAAAGCCAGATGTACCATTCAGCAGATGTACCTGAAGGAGGGAACTAGAAAAAAAGGGAATATTTGAAATGAACCCCCTCAGGTGTTTTAGGCCCCAAATAAGAAAAAATACACTTCCAGCTATGGAAGGTAGGACCTCCACCCTATTTCACTTCCTTTGAACATGGATCCCATGGGAACTGGACTGTCATTGGCCAGGCAATTTGAACATACACAAACTTTCTTTTCTGGTACAGAGATAATGTTGCTTCAGATAGAATGATCATTACTGTGGATAAATTAATGAAACTCAGGCAAAAATACCATTCTGAGTGCCTTACAGTGGGCTTAATAAGGATTTAAAATCTATGTTTCTCTGACAGGAACATCAGTACCTCCTGAGGGAAGGAGGGGGTACTGATACTGTCCTTTGAGCTTGATACAACTGTCCTACAATAGACAAATAGAGGTAGAGAGAAAGGAATGTCAGTAGTTGGCTCTTGTTACATTAAAGTACGTACTATAGAAATGTGGTAAAGAGGATAGGCTCATTCAAGCACCTTAGATACCATGGGCACATCTACACATTTAGTGTGGGGCTTGTCGGTAGGCAGCCCCTGCACTGGAGCACCCTTGTGTTCCAGACAGTTCCCTCAGCATCTACAATTAATTTGTTTACTCTGACCTAATAGCTCTAAATGTGTAGACCAGTGATGTTTTACTGTGGAGCTAATGGGGCAACTCTGCAGTAAGCACCTTGTGTAGATGCGCTCCAAGAGTAGAAGTCTATTCTATTCTATTTCAGTCAGTGGACAATGGAAGTGCAGCTTAAGACTAACTTGGAATTACCCAACTGGTGTGTGGGACAATTCTCTTACCCCTTCCAGGAACATAAGTGCTCCTGCTGTAGGAATAAGGAGATATCTTCACACCTCCAGAGAGTGATCCTATTCTTATAATGGGGAAAATAGTTGTGGCACACTTACTGATACAGCGTGGCACATCCAGGCTTGGAGAATCCCCAGGGTGATTCTCCAATCAGGTAACGGCAGGGTGGGGCTTGCCCCGCCCCTACCCAGGGCAAGGCAAAGAGCCCCAGACCTGGTTTAAGCCTACATTTTGCAGGTCCAGCAGAACTTTAGGGGGGCAGAGCCTCAGAAGAGAATAAAAGGAGCTGCATGACCAGCATGTGGCAAATGCATTGGGGATAAAAAGGGTGGGGCAGCAGAGAAGCTGGACACAATTAATCCAGCGGGCAGAGCCGGCACCCAGAAGAGCCCCAAAGAACTCCCCGTGCCAGTCTGATGCTCCTGGGCCTCAGCAGGAGGGGCTCCAGCTCATCCACAAGGAGATGGAGACCTCCTACCAGGCACAATGGAGTTGTGAGTTACCCAGGAAGGGGTTTCCCACAGAGGAAGGGAAGCTGCTCCAGGTGGTGAGGCTGCAGGGGAAGCCTAAGGGAGGGAAGGCTCCCTGGGTTAAAAGTCCCTGTCTGGGGCACATCCTGGGAAGTCACAGTGGGACCTGGAAAGTGCTGAGGATTTCTCCTCTAGCTGTTTGCTGGAACACAGCCAATACCTAAATAAGCCCCTTGAGGGGCTTGGTGGGAGCGTAAAGAGTTAAACGTAACCTGATGTTGATGTGTCTTGCATTTTGGTATAGCACGCCTTATATTTTGTGTATTATTATGTTTGTAAATTAGTAGTTAGAGTATATGATTCTATGATTCTTGCTGGAACTCTGCCAGATCCTGTATTATCTTTTACCTGTATCTACTTCAACCCATATTGATATCTTGGGGGCGGGGGTTAATTTATGTGTTGAATATTTTTGAGATTATCTGTATTGATTGGTTGTTCTCTTGTATTTACCCATACTTACCTGTTGCTCACCTGTACTCTTCTGTGGGTTACCTGGCCCAGATCAGCTGCTTACCTATGCAGGGTCCAGTGCCTTTAGAGGTAGTGTGATCCTTGCAATATAGCATCATATAAGGATTGTCTATTGTGTGTGTGTGTGTGTGTGTGTGTGTGTGTGTATACATATATGTATGTAAATATGTGTTGTTATCACCTTCCCTAGACCCAGTGTATCTGTACATCAATAACTCTGTATATAGTTAAGTTCCAGATTGTCCTGGCCTGGGACAGAGGGAAACTGTGAGTAGTCTGAAGTTTCATCCTCAGGACACCTGCCAGATAATAATTCCCTTCAACTGGAAAAGGGAGTACATACCTGTGTACACTCAGGCTACATAGAATTTCTTCTACACTTAAGTAACTCTGGAGTTAGCTCCAAGCTGCACTTTGGTTGTCCACTGGCAAAACAGAATTCTGTCTCATGATAGTAACAACAGCCTAAATGAAGTCCGGGTCTTGGTGCCACTCCGTCCTCTCTTCCAGCTCCCCTGTAATTCCCTCCCTCTGCACCCGTGCTTCAGTACAAAAGAATGGGAGAAGCCTGGATTTTTTTTGGAAAGACAGACTGGGAGCAACAGCACCATGGAGCAAACAGAGGAAAGAAATGGCTTGGATCACTACAAACAGAAGTCTTCCTGTCCTCTGCCCCCTCACTCCAGTTCATTGCTGGAGGTGGCTGCACATGTGCTGCCCAGCAGAAAGCAAGGAAGGGGCTAGGGGGAGGGCATCTCTGGTTCCTTCCCTACTCCCTGAGGTATGCATGCCTCAGGGAGCGGGGCTGGGAAGGGGCTGGAGCTGCGCTGCCACAGAGGGTCACGCCTCTTGCAGCTCTCCTGCCATCCACCCCTGGGATGCCAACATCTTCCAGGACGAGGATGCAGAGGGTTTTGGGTACTCAGCCCAAAAACATTGTCAAACCCTAGGTTGAAGGAAAACTGGATCCCCCTGCAGTCGCATAACAATGGTGAGGAGTACCAACAATTTTTAAATTGCCATTGAGGTGAAGAAAATATGCTGTTCTAATGGCAGTGGAGATGTTGAGCTGGGTTCTAAAGAAATTACATTGTCTTGGGGTTATGTGTACAGGAGTTTTCTAGTTTCTCAGAAGTGAATGAGTCTTTGATGATGTGGGGCAGTAATGGAAAGTTCAAGTGGAGGCTGCTGTATTTTTTACATAGTGATCGTGGTCCCAGTTGTTCTCTCTGAGGAATGTACAGAGAAAGATTAAGGTCAAAGAAAAAAAGTGATTATGCATTTCCCAGATCATGGCTGGTTGGGTGTTTGTTCAGTTGTCAGTAAATTCAGATGTCCAGGGTCTGATTCATCAAGTTTCAAGAAATGATTGCAAGGATCAATTGAGGCCAGAATCTAGTTTCATTTAAAACAACAGGAGTATTGAACACTCGGGGCTCCAAATGCAATATTCTATGATAGTTATACTACACTTTGAAAGAATTGCTGTGAAATACAGGGATATTTTTCTGAAAAGGACAGAAGCAGATAGATCTAGCGTAAACAGGTCTTGCATCGGATAAAAATTTGATTCAACTCTGAATACACAAAATCATTGAACCTGGAGACTTCCTCCAAAGTTTTAGCTCATTGATCCTGTGAGAGTTCTACCTGCCAAGCAGTGATAAACTCCAGTATATTTTTGGTAGGGTTCTATATCAACACTATTTTGATATGAAACAGGTTCTAAGTATGTAACAGTTCCAAAACATTACTATAGAAGGATTCTTGATTTCTTTAAATGGAATCTACTTTGCTAAGTGATAGTCTTCCAATAATCATGGTTTTAGTTTAAAAAAAAATCTCTGACTTCATCTGCATTCCATACCATAGGCTGACATCGCAGAGCCATATAACATTGCAACATAAGTTGTTCTTTGTTTTTGTCTAATTTATATTTGGAGATTAGGCATAGGATTTTCAATAATACACTAAATTTGCACAAGGAAACTGGAAAAATGAATTCAAAGTTTATCATCAGAATGCACCAATGTTGTTCCTGATACTTTTGGAAAGTGGAGGTTAGTAAACTCACATTTGTGTAGCTTTTTATCACATACCTATGAGCATTTGTAGGTGGTGATCTCTTAGATTTAAATTTAGGCTTTTTACATGCATTCACATATTTAATTTATATTATTGCATGCACTCATGTTCTAGTCTCTGTTCATTAAGGACCTCCCAACACTAGCTTGAGGAAGTTCTGTTAAATGAATCACATGCCCTTTGCAAGAGCTCTTTGAATGACATGTTTAATTATTGACAATTAACAAGATGCTAATTATACCTTCAGCTGATAATCCTACTGAGCAAAATAAAAATCATTTATGGAAGAAAAAATTGTTAAAGGCACAAACACTATATTAAACCAGATGACAAAAAGTTTGGCAACTTTCAACAGTATAAATCAACTAAACTGCTGAACTCATCACAGAGCTTGCCAAAATGGCTAGCTGCCAAAGAGCTTTTCATTGTATCCTCAATAGGTTTAGAGTGGGGAAAAAAGGATTTAACTGCAATGCCACTGCTCAATCAATGAACAAAAATCAGAAAATCTGTAACTGTTTAAACTTTGCAGAGTGGCTATTCTAATAGGCCAGGCCGACTCACAACAAGAGAAAGGCAATGGCTTGGAATGTTTAATATTATTTTTGTAACATGTCTTACTCATTCTGCATTTGTAAAGGGAAGTAGAAGTAAAGCTTCCTTAAATGAAGAATTTAGGCCTAATCTTGCAAAGGTGTCCACATGAGCATATTCTGGTCCCCTATGGGGGCCTTTGCTCAGGAATAAAAAAATGCCAGTGTGGATGCCTCTGCATGATAACAGCCACACACTTCAAAAATCATTATGAATATATAAATCACATAAGTCACATAGCTTTGCTATTATTTTCTGTGTATAGACTGTGTTTATGAACCATATTCTATAAGTTTATGAACCAGATTCACTACTGGTGTAGCTTAGCTTAACTTCAATGTCATTTAGTGCATCTGGGATCAGTAGTTTCCTCAAGGGTATTTTTAGATCAGATATTTTGACAGCAAACTAGTGAGATCTTGCTCACACAGCATCAGCGTATTGACATGAATGTGGGTATGACTGGGTCCGCAATCTGTTTAAATATAAAATAATCCATACATTTTCATTACAAGGATATCCCCATCAGAGCATGAAAGATTGACTTCACATATCAAATCAGCTCCACAAGATAGGGTACTGCTCCTTTTGCACTGCTGTCATGGTGGGAGGAGTTTATAACCCCAGAATAAAGATTCAGAAGAGAATTTCCCTGATCATACACCTTCACTGCAGGTGAGCTCTGAGAACCTGCTCCTTGTGTTAGCGTTTTACTGAAGTAAGTAGAAGTCAGGCAGAAAGAATCAGAAAAGGAGTTAGGTGTGCTGAAATGTTGCAGGTTAATCCTGCAGTTATGCTGAAGAAATGGCAATGCCACAAATATGTTTCAGAAACCATTGGTTGATCATTGATTTGCAAAATCTAAAAGTTTCAGAAGAATGTATATTTATGCAAATATTTATAGCAGAAGTTCATTATTTGCTCTTCATCATTCACTGATTTTCAGTTGTTCTCATGTTTAACATGTTTCATTCATACAAACAGGGAGTAGGACCAATGCTGTTAATGCTGTGTAACATTTATTATTAGTCTCATGCCAAGACTAGTGAAATCTGAATACTTCACTAACATTTGATAGTTTGGAATTTATAAACGGAAAAGAGGGACTAAATTACTGGTCAACAGATTTGCAATAAATAAGTGAATTGCATAGCTAAATAGATTACATCTTTAAACGAGCCACATAAATACCTTGCAATAACCAACTACAATACAGAAAGAAGGCTCCCATTGATCACATTCCCCTGATTGTCACATACCATCCCACACTGAAACCTACAAGAAATATCATCAAACAGTTCTTAACTGAGAATCAGAAAAAAATCAGCCCTTTAAGGAAGTACTCCCATATCCCTTCCAAACCCCCAGACTTAGCCCAATTCATCACCAGAAGCACACTTCCCTCCAATAAATAGACTTCAAATGGCACACAACTCTACCTCAACAATAAATGCAAAACCTGACAAGACATCTTTAGTGCCACAACAGTGAACACCCCTCACAACAAAACCATCAGAATTCATGGATCCTACAAACACCCATCACAGAATGAGTTACAAATCATCCAATGTGCCCAATGCCCCCATGGAAATTATGTGGATGAAACTAAACAGGTACTACACACTAGAATGAATTCTGACAGAAAAAAAATATAAAGGACAGAGGCATACAGACAGCAGTAGGAACAAAGTTTTCACAGAACAACCACTCCCTCTCTGACCTCGCAATCCTTGTGCTCAAGGGGAATTTACAAAACACCTCCAGAACAGAGATTATAGAGATTCATACCTCTACTGGACAATAAAAAAATTCTGGTTTTAATATAGACAGTGGCTTTATGGCTCATTACAACTTTGCTGTCACGGAGAGCCATGGGCAGCCAGGTTTGGAGGTCACCTGAAGGTCAGGAGAAGCCAAGAAGTCAAGAGATCTGCCTGGGGAACTGAGTCAGGGATTCCAGAGGGTCAGGCAGAATGCGAGGTCAGAAAGCTAGCTGGGTTGGGTAACCAGAAGGTCAGGCATAGTACAAGTTGAGGAGGTTAGCTGGGTCAGGTATCCAGCGAATCATCATCCGAGTCAGTAGCAGCACAAGCCAAGGATGCAGCTGTCTAAGTACAAGATTGAATCTTGTTGTCCAAACACTTCCCTTTCCAGGTCAGGGTTTATATGGGAAGGGGCAAGAGCTCAGTTGACCTTGGCTAGCCACTCTGACGGTAAGGAGTAGGTGTGTGCCTAGGCCCAGATGCTGGAGGGTCTGGCTACACATGTCTGCCCCAGTATATCACTGGGGAGGTGGCAGACCAGGGTGAGCGGCTACGCCAGGCAGGCTAAAGCCTCAGTTTGAGGCCATGGCTTGACACTTACAAGCACTGAATGTTATATCCCTGCACTACATGGGTAATAGCTATCCCCTTCTTCAAAGGTTTTACTCTGTCTCTAACTGGGTACATGCAGATGTTCACTGCACCTGATTCAAAGCATGCTGCTTACTTCAAGCTACACGATCATCGATCAGAAGTAGCTTGTGCACATGCTTTTGCCAGTGCTGCTCCAGGAGTCTGACATAAGTAATTTGGGGTGGAGGGAGGGGCAGGTCAGGTGAGATAGAGGTGGTGGTTATCAGGTCTGTAGAGAGGTTTCACAGGTCCAGGAGCTGGTGGGGAAGGGCTGACAGGCTGGTGGGTAGGGGCATTGTCCATCTGGGTGTAGGGGGGTTGGAAGGCTTAAAATAGTGCAGTCAGGGTAGGTGGGTAGGAAGACTGTAGCCCTGTGGTGAATGGCTGGGCTTTCCCAGCCGTGGGCTACACTCCAAACATGTGCAGGCATTCATTAGATTGGGTTAACTTGTTCCCAATATAACTTACTTCACCTCTTCAGGTAAGCCAAGTTAGACCAGGGTGGCTATTTTGTGCTCGATTTAACCTCCCTGAGTACCTGCACAGATCAGAATTCAAATGGACCTAACATTAGTTAGGTAGATCTAAGTGAAACATCTGCATGTACCCATTGCCACAAGATGTTATGGAAGCTGACAATTTAACCAAATTCAAAAATAGATTGGACAAATCTCTTGGAGGAAAGGTGCACCAGTAGCTATTGAGCATTGGAGTTAGGGGTACAGCCTCTGAATCAGAATGTTTATACACCCTAGATGTCAGATACTTCAGGTGGGAAGAAAAGTGGAAAAATCCCTGGTCATACTCTGTTCACTCTCTACTTCAACATCCATTCTTCCACTGTGTGATGCAGGAAACTGGGTGAGTTGAACCTCTGGTCTAAATGAGTAAAAGGTAGTTCTTACTTTCTTAGGCTCTTACATTCCGTATCACAGAATCTGATGAAAATGTTCCAGGGTGGGTGAGTGATGAATGGTAAAATTTACTAATTTCCGTATTTCTCCAAAGTTACAACTTGCAGTTTGTAGAGGCTTCTTTGCACATTTCTTGGGCCTCTGAATATTGACTACCACAATCTAGGTCCCTGAAACACTACCTCCATAATTTTATTGCTAAATTATCCATCCATTTAGATGTGGAATCTCTTAGCTGGAAAGGACAGGAAGCTACAATGCTGGTGTTTCACAGAATCTGCAAGTGGCAGCTTGGAAATATTTGTATACTGTTTTCCAGACCAAGCAGCTTAAACTTGTTTATGCCTCATGGAATTTCTTACAAATCCCATAATCCATTTAAGAAGTTGTAACTAAAGGAGGTCACTCAGCTTGACTGAGAAGCCTGCCTTTAGGCTGTCTAATGTAGAGATCTAATAGTAGAAGGATACTTTCCATACTATAGCAGAAGTTGCAGGAGGTCCCAGAAACCTCAGGCTTAGTACTGATAGAATAAGCTGAGGTTTTTGGCTGACTAGTTCAGCAATATGAAGCTGATTTTATTAAGAAAACTCTTCCCACAGAGGTAAGAATCAATCCAGGATGCCCAGAGCAATATAATGCCTGAGACTCATTGGACTTTGTTTCTAAACTTACAACATTCCTGAATCCATTGAAGATAGGATGCCTAGATTAGCACATGTAATAAACAGAATGATTTAAAATTATAAATTGCCCTTTCAAGAGGGGGAGGAGGAGGAGGTTTACAAAAATAGGCACAAGCAAGTTAAAAGGATAATTAGATGAGAAAAAAATGCCATATGTTGAATTACAAACATTCTTTTTTCAGCTGCTGTGATAGGTTTCCTCATAAATACTAGCAAGAGCAAAAGGAAACAGAGAAAATTGCTCCACTAAATATTAGAGAAAATGGAGATGGAAATAGGGAAATAGAAAACACATAAAACCAAAATATGAATAATATAAGTGTCTACACAGTAAATAGGAAATAAATGCAAACACAGACAGATGCAAAATAACAAGCCGGTGGGCTGCATATTAAATAGAAATGTCAATAAAAAGGCCTAGAGATCATTTTGAAAAAAAAAGGTCTCTGAAACAAAACATCAGCCCAATGGCAACATGAGTAAAAATTTTCAAGGAGAATATTAGGTAAACTCAGGAGTAAAATGAAGGAATATTATAACTTGGCAAAATACTGGTAATATTGGCCTTCAACCATAGACGTCAGTTCACCAAAGAGCTTAAGTCTGTGTTCACAATCTACTAAAGAGCAAATCAATACATTTATGGAAGTTATTTTGTTTGCAGGGGTGAAGTGGCAAAGCAGTTGAAATATCTTGCTATAGAGCCAGAGATGTGAGTTGGAGTCTCATTTTGTGTTAAAAGCATATGCCACTGTAAATGGTATCTACACATTCAGGCCTTTTAATCAAAGGTAGTGATGCTAGTCACATCATTCCTATGTGTGCTGATGGCTACATAAGTGCTATGCCCTAAACATATTGGCCAGATTGAGTTGTTAGGTTTATCCTTTATCCCCATCCTTGATCTTATTTGAAGGAATAAACATATGGAATATGTTCCCCCAGTAATGTCATCATAATAGACAGAATGATGAGGTTAGGATGTAGCTAGACATGTTTATGGAGAGTGAGGCAACTGAAAGATAAAGTAATAAAGAAAAGGAGCGATGAATTAGATAAATTTAAAGGGTTTAGTTTTATTGGGTCAAGTTGTGTGGGTGTATAGGGAACATTCAACTGCAGAGAATTTTTTCCTCCACAAAACCTTATTATGAGGCCTGGGTGGAAAGAAGCTTTATAAATGGACTAAACCAATTTTGAGATGCCTGAATAGACAGCTATCTGGCTGCTACCTAAGGGAAGTAGACTGGATTACTTTTTAAATGTTGTAATCATGGAATTACTGACAAATACTTAAATAATGGCCTGCTTCTAATATTTCAGAGAGAGGAAGAAAACATGGGGAAGGGGAAAAAACTCACAAGAAAAACAACAAAACAGATGAGGGATGGATAGGACCAAGATGTATTTTTTATTTCATGATAAAGTGATTGGCAGAATAAGAATATAAGAATAGCAATTTACTAGGTAAGACCACAGGTCCATCAAGCCAGGATCCTATCTCATACAGTGGCAGAAAGCAGATGCTGAGGTGAAGGGTGAACAGTGAATAATTCTTCTGATAGTTGAATAATGTTGAACCTTATCTAAATGTACTACCACTTACTCTACCTTACTGATTCAGCTTCCTCTGCTGGTGAATTGACTAGGACCTACCAGAAACCACTGGCTGTTTTCTCTCACCATACCATCCCTGCACAGTAAAAAACAGGAAAGCAAGAGCACTTGGGTCATGCATTTTCTGTTACCTCAAGTGTCACTGGAGGAATTATGGGTAGGTAATCAAGGCAAATAAAGTTCTCTAGGGCAGCAATTTTCCATCTTTACTAATAGAGCAAGTCGAGAGCACCTTCCCTTGTGTCCATATTCAGTTGGTGTTTGATTTGGGCACACATCTATAATACTAAGGCAAAGGTTTTACACCTCACTCCTCTAGGCTCCTTTAAAAATCCTGGTCTGAGACAAATGCCCCAATCCTACAAATATGTATGCTCAATTTCACCTACTAAAGCTTATAAGATCACTCACAGATGTACAGATAAATATGGTAATATGTGCAAGACCAGACACTAATTGTAACATGAGGGCAGCTAGGAATTCACTTAGACAATTCACTAGAATTTAGACAATAATTGATTGGATCCCCTAATTTGGAAGGATAAAAATGGCTTGGCTGGTATATGGCCTTGTGTGAGTTGTGGGTTCAGTTTTTCACTCCTTGCCTATTTCATTTAATTTTATTTTATACTTTGGGGTTGTTTGTTTAAATCTGTAAGGACAAGTGCTAAAAATAAAGACTTCCTTTTCATCTTGAGAGTTACAGGAAGTAGAGTTTAAAAACAGTTACATAATCTAGCCTGAATTTAGTGATTATCTATTATATATTCAAAGGTAAATCCACCCTCTTGCCAATTCAGAGAGAGAGAGAGAGAGATTGGAATTCTAATTTATTGAAGTTTGAACAAACATTTCGCCTCAACAAAGCTATGGTCCAATGTAAACAAGCTAGTGTGTGGATTTAGCCATATGAACTTTTGAACAGACTGCTACATAAATCTAGTACTTGTTGAACCAGAAAAATGTGTTGACCACTTAGGAGCTAAACATCAATTACCTACCACTGCAAAAGTCACATGCTACATCTCCCTGTCTTTCCAGCTATTTGAACTGGCCACTTAGTAATTCCAATATATTTAATTTTTAGCATATTTTAATTTGCTCTTGCTTTTAATATTTTACAGTACAAATATGGAGCACTGTGGCTTGAAGTTTAGGTAACATGGAATTCCATAGTAAGTAGGGTAAGGAAGAAATCTTGTGAGGCCCTCACTGAAATTTGGCTTTAAAAATAGCTGACAAAAGTGGCCTTTAGCTTGTGGAAAATGTAGAAAAGTGTGGAAGAATTAGTCATTTTAATAATCAATGGGAAATGTCTTGGTTCTGTCAGGAAAAATAAAAATGAGGTTAGAGATTAAGGTAGTACTTTTGTTTCTGAAGAACTGCATATGTGGCTGATAGGAGGATGCATTTTGGAAATAAAAGAGAGTTCCCTCTAGAGCTCAGGAGGAGAAGAGTATATGTTTGCTCTAGAGCTTGCGAGGGTGAGTGTATGCTTGGGTATCGTGATGTGTAGGTGGCAGGTTGTGGAAACTGAGGTTAGTTCATGTTAGCCTAAATCAGGGGTGGGCAAAATATGGCCTGCGGGCCACATCCGGCCCACAAAGCCATTCTACCTGGCCCATGGGGCACCTAAAATATTTAGAAAATTAATATTGATCTGCCCTTGGTTCCTGTCAAAAATGACAGAAACCAGGGGCAGTAGGACCCCGGGGAAGCCCAGTGGGCTCCTGCAACAGCAGGGCCCACCCAGCCCCACCTCCCCAGCTGGAAGCCCCAGCAGGGGCTTCCTGTCTGGGACCCTGTGATTTCACAATGCCAGAACCTCAGGTGAGGTGGGCAGGGAGGGCAGGGGAGGACCCCGGGCAAGGAAGGAGCCCAGGGAAAAGCAGCCCTTTGCCCACCCCATCGTCGGTGCTTCCTGCTGCAGCTGCTCCGAGCCCATGTGGGGATGTCCTGAGCAGGCACAGGCAGCCCCACATGTGCTGCGAGTGGCTGCAGTGTGGGGCTCCGGCCACAGGGCAGGTGAGGGGCCTCTTTTCCCCATGCTCAATGCCAGCTTGTAACCTGCCCCTGCTACCATTCTGGGCTCAACCATCAATGCTGCACATGGCAGCACCAGCTGTGCACCCCCCCTCCAACTTGCCACACTAGGCAGTGTTTGCTTCTGTTGCTGACCCAGCAGCCCAGAGGCGGTGGTGGCAAACACTGCGCAGCATGACAAGTGGGGACGCTGCAGCTGCTGCCATGTGCAGCGCTGATGGGCAAGCCCAGAGCAGCGCAGGGCCCAGGCTGGCAGCAGGGGTGGGTTACAAGCTGGTGCTGCATGCGTGGAAAAAGTGGCCCCTCCCCTGCCCTGTGCCTGGCACCCCATGCTGCAACCTGCTCAGGACAGCCCCGTGCAGACTGCAAGTGGCTGCAGCTGGGAGTGCTGGCCATGGGGCCACTTTTCCCCACACTCATCACCAGCTTGTCCCCTGCCAGGGAACAGGGGGTTGGGGCTGCACAGTGCCCCTGCCTGTACCGTGGGGCTGGGGGGCACTGGGAGTGAGTGGGTGCACGGAGCCCACACCTGTGACCTGGGGCCAGTGTTGGTGGGTCCCAGAGCAGGGTGGCAGGGATACAGGGGTCCCAGCTGGCAGGGGCTTTTTGGAGCCAGACCAGCTCCCCCCTCTCCCTGCTGGTGAAGCCCAGCCCAGCCCAGCTCCACAGACCCCTGCCAGCCTGTGCCCTGCTTTGGGCCCCACCAGTGGTGGTCCTGAGACATTGGTCCCAAGACATTGGGACATTGGTCCCAAGAAGGTGACCAGGGGGTGGGGCTCCCCATGTGGCCCTCGACAGCTTGCCAGAACTGGGTAAGCAGCTCTCTGCCCAAAATAATTGCCCAGCCTGGCCTAAATGGTGGTCTCCTTGCTTTGTAAAGACTACATTAATGGGAAGTCTACTTGAACAATCTTAACTGTTAATATGGACACTTTGGGGTGTGAAGTTTTGGGGTTTTTTATCACTACATAAAATTATTTCTTTCCCCTCAACTTTTAAGTGCCTGTTTATTATCTCTCTTGTTTCCTTCTCATGTTTAATGTATATTCCTTTTCTAAAGAGAGCGTTTACGTTCTGATCCAATCTTTAACGCACACTCCTCTGCAGTCACTTCTGCATGTGTGGCCCTTACACCTCTCTTCCCTTCATTGAACTCTAAAGCTGACAGTCTAGTTCAGTACTGTAAACACATCTATTTATCTGGTATTTATTTGGCCTGAGTGTGTGTGTGTTTAAGACATAAATATAGCTAAGAGCTAAGTCCCTGTTGTTTTTTTTACCTAGTCTGTTTCTCTCATTTATTACGCTAATGTATTACTATTACTCCAACTGTAGCAGGGTCTAGCTGCCCTAAACTTTTCAGGCCTCACTTGTGCTGTGCTAATAATTAAATAGCAATTAATTAGATAACTGTGAAATGCATAGTGTTACATTTACCCAGAATACAAAACAGTTGACTGTAGGTTGTTTTACCCTACATGATGCATACTTCTTTGTAGTCATCAAATTATGCTTTCACTGTATTTTGTAGACCAGTATTTATACTCATATCTGACTTACTTTAATAATAAAGTCAGTTGCAGATTGTGCTGAAGCAGTGTCTAAAATATTACAACACTAAACTGTTTTAAATATTAAAACACTAAAATGTTACAACATAAGTTGCGTTGTCACATTCAAATATTCTTAAATGCTCAAAGATGTTTTGTTCAGAATATAGAGTGGAAGCTTTATTTTAAAATATAGTAAAGCCATTATCAAATTTCAAAGACTTAGCCATTTTTTTACTGCTGAGTCAAAAATTCCTGTAAGAGGGTTAATCTTGAAAACACTTCCAACCTTTAAATATAGCTGTGCCAGCAGGTACCTCTACAATTAAAATTTCTTCATTCTTTAATCAGTATCCCTGTTGATCTCTTATGTTCTGCATTTGAGATCATATACAACAGGAGATGGATAAAGTGATTTTAGTAATTTTTCAGCTGTAGTCTAAAATGGTAGTAGAATAAACCTGACCCAAAATTGAGAAGTGACCTTTTAGAACCTGGAAAAGGTGGACTTAATGTAACCAGTGCATATTTTCTTAATTTTATCCCTTAGCAAAAGAACTGTTAGGGAAGCAATGTTACCTGTCAGCTCCATGTTCTTGGGGAACCCTAACACAGGATGCAGACTGTCTGACTCACAAAGAATCACCCCCCCCACCTAAACAGAAACTGATTAAGATGCAGTGAGAGACACACCTAAAACCCTCCAGATAAGGGTGACAAAAGTGAAACAACTGCCCTAGGTCTCATTTGCATC
>NW_017729026.1:23589430-23590419 GCF_001723915.1 Gavialis gangeticus
AAAGTCATGCTAAACTGAGGCTTGTTCACAGCAAGTAAAAATCCAAAACCCTGATGCTGCAATCTATTGTTTTGGAAGACACCAAGAGAGATCCCATCACGTATATAATGTCAAGCTGGCTCCCAAGTAGGTGTTTCCTGAGTATCAGTCAAGTTCCTGAGATGTTCCACCCAGATAACCCCTTGTCAATAGAGAGGACAATTTGATTTACACTATTGAGTATGCCTGAAAGAAGCTGAACTGGGGGTGTAAAAAAAATCTGTAAAAGAAGCAGCATTGTGTGTGCTGACACCACTCGCTTTCTTCTGGAGAGGCTGCAGGAGGAAAATCATCTCCCTTCAAGGATCGTGCTGAGAACTTTGACCTGTCAGCTCTGCAACCTGAGTGCCTTGGACTGGTGAGATCCCAGCTCTCTCTCTCTCTCTCTTCTCCTCTCTCTCTCTCTAAGCACAGATTTATGAACTTGAACTTTATTAGTTAAGCTTGAGTTAAGTTTCCCCAAATACTTAGTGAAATCAGGATATACTGTGACTGTTTGTGTTTGTTTTTCCTTTGCATGTCTGTTACTACCAGTGTCAATATATATTTCATCTACTTAGCAATAAATAACTTTTATAGTCAAACTGGTGGTAATTGGATATATTTTGCCTTCTTTACTTCTCTTTCCCCACTTGCTCTGCCGCAACGCCCCTCTTACTTAAGCTAAAGATCCCTGTGAAGCCCAGAAATACTGTGGGGTCTGCTCATCAAGAGGCTAAAAGATTGGGACATGATGAGTTTGAAACACATAAGGGGATCAGCTTGTACAGGCTGATTGACCCAGTTTGGCTCAGACGTGCCCTAATGAACTGAATGCTGGTCCTTGAGGGTGTCATCTGGTCACCCAGCCAGATTCAGAGGTCTTCTGTTTAACTGTGTGCTTGTGTCTGACTGTAGTTATTGTTGCTCTGATGAACTGATTCTTGGCATATGAGGGTGTCAGCCTGTCC
>NW_017729026.1:23590605-23601952 GCF_001723915.1 Gavialis gangeticus
ATAGAATTACCAAGACCCTAGCCCTAATAAATGAGCACACCCCAAAGTAGTGGGCAAATCTGGTAACAGCAGGTCAGAATGATAAAAATGTGCTGTGAGCCTCTCTCAGACAAATGGACCATCACCAGCATAAAAGAAAAAAGTAAGGAACATCTTTCTCTGCTACATACTTGCACATTCCATTTGTAAATGCCAGAGCCTGCTGGCTGGATACAAGGCATGAGATTTACAGCTGTCCTGACCATTTTTTTTACAGGATGTGTATGAGCTTCAGTGCTTCCAGACATACCATTGATCACAGATTTATATAAGTACAGAGAGCAGCAGTGCTGGAATAATTTCTTTCCAAGACCTTTGGGATACATGACTGGGCAGGACATTTGAATTTAAAGCCAAACATACACAAGCACAGGTCAAGTTAGATATCACTTGAATTCCAAGTGGCAAAAAAGAGCTTGTTCAGCAATAAGTGGGGGGGAAAGAAGACAAAGGGTCTACTATAATCCCACATTATTATAACATATAAAAAACCCCAAGTGTGTAAGTAACATTAAGGTTGTGACATGAACTAAGAAAATTAAAAAAAACCCATTACCATAATACTCCATCCTTTACCCATGGTCTTGTAAAAAAAATGGACCAGTTGACATCATAGAATGACAGAATTAAGTCTTAGGTTTGAAATTCCTGAATTTTTATCGGTTTGAGTCAAAACCTTCTTTTACTTAAATGTAAAGTTTTTTTGTTTAATTTGAAGGAAAGACATGCTTCTTTTGCCCAAGAGACCAAAGTGTTTCCTATAACTCAATCCTAGTCTCTTTGATAAATTTATATTTTTAAAAACTTGAAAAGAAGGTGCTTAGTTTTTTTCCCCATGGTAGATATAATTTTTTTTTTGCTCATTTCTCATATGTTGCTATGCATTATTTTGCCACATTGGCTTCTTTGCACCAGTTATTTTTATTTGGCAAATAAACATTTTGATTTACGGACAAATATCGTGCATGTCGTTACCGCGTGGGAGCGGTAAAGTTACAGGGCTGAAGGGTACGGCTCATTTGGAGTTGGAATGTGAAGGGTAAGTACTGAGAGAGACTACTTGGGATGGGATTACGCTTTAATTATGCAGGAACTAATTTACCACTTTTTAGATTGGTTGTACAACTGCTTAGCTTTCATAAACAATACAAAACACAACATACACTAACACACAAAACACAAAATTACAAGAAAATTTGCTGCTTCTGTTGATAATAATACTACAAAAAAAGGATTACAAGTACAGCTACAAATTGCAACTACTTTCTTGATTTCAGTATTATTTGTATTATTCGTATTTTATATTCACCACACCAATAGGCGTAGCATACTTGGTTATTCTGTTCTGTTACTGAGTCAGACGAGACATTGCTGGCTCAGTGTTCCATGACTTTCAGGCGAGACGACTTGTTCACTTTAAGCGAGATACTTGTCTCAGGGACTCTACGCAGTTGATCAGGCTGCAATGCAAACTAGTTGCGATTCTTCCTTCGATGTTCTGCAAGTGAGCTCTCCTCCGAATTGGGATTGCTTATGCTTGACTTATATGGAGTGAGTTGGCGTCATGGCCCCTTCCTACTCTGCCTCGCTATAAGTCCCATATTCAGGTGTGGATGCAACATCTAGTGCATCCCTGTTTTTACTCCACTGACCCAGTTTTGGGCAATTTTTTTCTGGTCCAAGCCAGTTCCTGGGACCTCCCAATTGCTCTAAAGTAACCTAGTAACCTTGTATGCTCAGTACCTGATTGGTGTGTTAAGCTTCATTCTGTTACTTAAGTTTCATTTTACTAGAAATCACTTACTCTTAGGTTTTGTTTTTGTGTATTTATATACAGGCCCTTTCAACAATGGCTAATAGGCAACACACATATTTATTATTATGACATTTATATTTATTATTATTTACTCATAACATTATAATGGGTCTGTTATATAATTTTTTTTAGATGACAGATTCTTACATATATAGAGCATACTCAGTCCATTCTATTGTATTCATCCAGCTGTTGTGCATAATCATTAAGGAACATTAAACACATGCAAAGAATGTGAAAGTAAAATAACTCTCTCATTCCCAACTGGTTTCTTCCTCAACTCTCCTTCTACTCCAAGTACCCAAAGATACAAACAAATGCTATAAATGAAATGCGTGGAAAATGTAAGTCTTATTTTATTATGAGAAAGCAGACAAAGGAATTATGAACCTACAAAATTCACATTATTTGTATTTTCACACTTCTAAAATTTAAAAAAGCGAAGAGGTTTCTTCCCCCTCCTCAACCCTCTTAATTGTTGTTAAATACAAAGCTGCAAACTTTTCAGTTTCTAAAGGTTGAACACATTGTACACACTAGGAGTTCTTTTTATTTCTCCATTCCCACAGCCAAGTATATGGGTAAGATTTCCATTCTTTGTAGGATTGAGGCCTACTGAGTACGTGATGGAGGTCCATAATGTAGGTTGTAGAGAAGATATTTTCCTTCTGTCTTTCATGCTTATCATATGCATACTAAATAGTGTTTTCAGTTTGCCTTCTGCTCAGACTGGTCTTGATCTCTGTTGCAAAATCTAATAACAATATTGTAGATATCCAAGCATGCTCACTTTGAGGAGATTGTATCCTTCCCACTTCTATTAATTATAACAAACGGTTATCAATAGGCAGAAGAGAGAAACAGAAAACACCAGAGATCAATAGAGATGACTAAATTTGGCTTTGTCATAATAGTAAAATTATGACAATTTTTTGTTCCATCAAATTGATACTGTCACAGGTGAGAAGCTAATCTCAGAAAAGCTTCCCTGAAATGCTTTTCAATTACTCTGCATTAAAGGCAAAAAAACCTTAATCTTACTCTTTTCCCAGTTAGATATTTAGTTGTCTCTCTCTAGATATTTAGTTCTCTATCCCTAATAACATTAGGTATTACACATACACATCACATGTAATGTTCACTAGTGAAGTCACTGGCAGGTACGTGATATTTAAAATCATAGAAACTGTAAGGTACTTTATTTTATTATATTTAGGCAAATTTAATTACCAACATGATGATCATACAGGTTAAAGGACTTCTCTTTAGACTATTCTGATCACTATACACCAAGGATCAGATTATACTTAAAAATTTAACTAAGAGCACCAAGAATGGAAAAGGTATAAAACAATCTACAACCTCTTATACACTGTAACAGGGGGCTCTCTCAGGGCCAGTCCACTGTTTACCCACCCACCTGTTTCTAGTTAGGCAGGAGGCTGCCTACTCTTCCCTGATGCCAGGGGGCACTATCTGTGGCTCTGTTCCTCTCCTACACCACAGCCCTAGCCTCACAGATGCCATCCAGGAGACACAATGCTCCCAGCCTACAGCTGGACCAAGCTTAGCCCTCGTTGTTAGGTCTTAGACACACATGCATTCATACCACCCCAGTCTCACTAGGGCCTCTCGTGCTCCACCCCCTCACAGGGTCTCTTCCATGCATCAACAACTTATACTGCCTTGCTCCCTCTCAGAGCAGGCCCCTTCAGCCATAGGCTTTATTTAGCACACACCTTGGGTGGCAGATGTACCATCTTTTGGGCCTCTCCCACGACCCTCATCGGGGTAGTGGCCAGCCAGTTACTTGACCAGGGTCAAATCTGCCCTGGCCCATTCTGGTCAACTTTATACAAACTCACACTCACACAGCAGGCTCCCAGCCCTTTGGTTTCTCCCTCACTGTGGCTCCACATCTGCCCCCTCACTGGAGCTCCACATCTTCCACCCCCTCACTGGGGCTATGGGGCTTCCCTCCCCAGCAGAGGCTCAGGTGGTCATCCCCATGCCTGGCCCCAACTGCTACCCAGAGTGATGTGGGGGCTAGATGTTATTGAGGTGCCCTGACCTACCTTCCAGCGGGGTGGTAACTGGTCTGGTATTTTCCTGGAGGCTCCCATGCTAGTTGGAGCTCCACCAGGCCACCCACTCCCAACAGGGTGCAGTTTTAGGTCATGCCCAAGAGCCTCCTGCTCCTACCTGTAGATGTTCTCATACAGCAGCTCAGCCAGGCAATATTTCATCCCTGGCTGCCAGCAGCAAACTGCTCTGTTTATATAGGCAGCCATGGTTCTAAAATGGCCACTGCAATCAAGCACCTGCTGGCTGCTTGACTTGGCCCTTAAAGTGGCAGGCACCAACAGTGCCCTGCTACACACAGCTTCTGTAAAAATTAGACAGTGTCGATGCCTGAACTTACTCTAAGTGAAGGACTTTGTGCTCCACACCTGGGTGAGGAGAGCAGGAATGCCTCAAAACAAGAAGAGAGGCAAAAGTCCATGACCCTAGTCATTCCTCTATATTATTCAGTGGGTGCATCTACAAAAGATACTCACTGTGCAGTAGCTTAATAACAGTGCATAGTAGCATGCCAGGCAAAAAACATGCTAATATGCTAATATGCACAGTAGTATTAGGCTACTCCACGGTAAATGCCACTAAAAAGCCATGTGCTGGTGCTACTGTGCATTAGTGTGAGTTACTGCACATTGATTTAGTACTTGGCTAACCAAACACTAAACTTAATGCACAGTAACTATGGTGCATTCATGAACATGTAGGCACACTCAGTGTAGGAGAGCTGTAGCATGGAAATCAAAGGTATCCAATGGGGAGTGGCTATGGGTGTTTCCCTTTGTTCCCTGGAAGGTCAGGAAGGAATTCTTCATTCTCCAAGGCAAAATTTTTATCCGAGTTCTCTGGAGGTGAACCTTAAAGAAACACTATCCATGCTCACTTATCCATATCCATAAATGATCTAAAAATATATATTTTATCATGACACTGCTGTAATGGAGTGACTTCCATAGTCTAGGTCCTATTCTGCCAAATCTCATGGTGCTTATCTGTTAGGCTGGTGCTATTAGACTATTGGAAAGCTATCAAAAAGAATATGCTTTTGGAAAACTATTCTTACAAAAAGGTCATAGAGATAAAACGAGAAGGGATCTCTCAAGCATTCAGACCCTCTCTTAAGATAAAAAACACTCCTGGAGATCATGAAGTCTGGCATATTATTCTGGATATGGGTAAGTGAGCATGGATATTTTTTCCATCTTGACTATTTATACATATAGGTTGAAAACAAACAAACACATAAGACCTTGAGGCTGATATTTATCTTAACAACCAGAGGGGTAAGGCCCTCAACAATGAAAATATTAAATAGGGGGCAGGTTTTCACAAAGTGAAGCTATTTTCCTACTATCTTCTCTTGTTTTCCTTGAGTGACTGTATCCAGCTTTTTCTCACCCAGTTTCTGACATGGACTCTACACTGACTAGATACAGACATTCAAAATCCTAAGGCGGAATCAAAGTTATGTGGCTTTCTGTAAGTGACATAGTTTAGATCGGTAGCGAACAGAACACAAATTCACCCTTTGGCGTGGGGTGGAAAACCTTAGACTGGGTTTCACCATTTTTAAACCAGTCTATATGTGTTGAACTTTTGTTCTGTTACGGCTATAGACCAGTTTACAATCACTTATACTGCTGAAAGTGTAATGCCTGTACTTGTCCCAAGACAGATGGAAGATTCTGAATATTTACTACAGAATTAAATAAAGAAAAAAAGCGTCTCCAGAGATAACTAAGATCATGCTGACATTGATTGACTGTTAGTGAGGAACACTGATACTCCATAGGTGTTACCCAAAGCAGAAATTCAAAACAGCTGGGACATCTGCAGTGCAAACCAAATCAAACACATACATTTGATAGGAATCTACCATTCTGTCTGCCTTCCAAGATTTCCTCAAAGTATAACAGAGATGGATGTTCCTGAACTGATTAGGAAATCCAGTGTGATAAAGGGATGAGGTCATTACAGTAAACACTGGTTGATGCTAGATAGATGACAATAGATTCATGTATTACACTAAGTTTGACCACACAGACATTTAACTAAACATTACCAAAAACTTGTAGTATTTTTAATAGGTTTACTGGTTTTCATGAATTCAACATCCTGTTACATAGTTTATTGGCACTTGGCAATTTTGTAGCAATTCTTTTCAAACAAACTGCAAATTTCTTGTTCAATTAAAATATTGTTGCTGTATAAATTAGAACATAAAGTACAATACCAATTTTGTCTTTTTTCTGGTATATTAATTATGTGAAAGCTAAATATTTTGGGGTGTAATATATTTTATTGGACTAACTCTATGGTTGGGAAAGACCTTAGACAAGCTTTTGGGAACAAGATACCCTTCCTTCTCATATAATCTATAGGATGATAGGAGTAGAGGAAAGTAGGGCTGGATGGGACTTTGCAATGTCATAGAATCATAGAAAATTAAGGTTGGAAGGGACTTCCAGAGGCCATCTAGTCCAACCTCCTGCTCAAAACAGGAACATCCCAAACTATATAATCCCAGCCAAGGCTTTCTCTACGTGAGCCTTAAAATCCTCCAAAGATGTAGATTCCACAGCCTTCCTGGGTAACTTGTTCCAGTGCTTTACTGCCCTACTAATGAGACTTTTTTTCCCTTATATCTAACCTAAACTTTCATTGCTGCAGTTTGAGATCATTGCTCCTTGTTCTGTCATCGCCACCACTGACAAGAATCTAGCTCCATTCTTTTTGAAACCACCCTCCAGGTAGCTGAAGGCTTCTATTAAATCCCCCCTCAAGTCTTCTCTTCTGTAGATGAAAGAATCCTAGTTCCCTCAGCCTCCTCATAGGTCATATGCGCCAGCCCCCTAACCATTTTTGTTGACCTTTGCTGGACACTCTCCAATTTGTCCACATCCTTTCTGTAGTGAGGGCCCAAGACTGGACACAGTACTCCAGATGTGGCCTCACCAGTGCAGAATAGAGGGGAAGAAACACTTCTCTTCACCTGCTGGAAACACTCCTACTAATGCAGCCCAGTATGCTGTTAGCCTTCTATAAAACAAAGGCACACTGTTGGCTGATATTCACATTATTGCTCACTGTAAACCCTGGGTCCTTTTCTTCAGAGAATACCATGCTCCCCACAACTAACTAGAAGAACTGTTCCCAGGTGGAATTCAGTTTACAGTGGCTCTAAGTTCTACATCTAAGGATGCATGTGAGGGCTGCTACTCCCTGACAACCCTATGTATGGCCAGCACTGTGGCTGAAAGCCAAAGTCCCAAGCCATTCCTATCCTCCACACCAGAAGTAGGAGAGGTGAGGTGAGGGGAGTCCCACTTTGCACAAGATCTGGAATCCTGTCCCCTTACTATTCAGTGCCATACTCTGGTCCCATATCCAACCACTCTCATATTTGGAGACTTAACAATAAACACTTTATTGACCTACCAGCTGCCCTATAACCTGCTAAAGGTACAATGAATGTTGGGTGGGGCTGGACCCCAAAACCTTAAATGGTTCTACCCTTTAGAAGTAAGCAATCACTCCCCTAGCTCTGGCAGATAAGAATAAATCAGCCATGAATCTCTCATCTAATGGCAGCAGGAATAGATTTCATAGATTTCATAGACATTAGGGCTGGAAGGGACCTTGGAAGATCATCAAGTCCATCCCCCGACCCGAAGGGCAGGAAGTCAGCTGGGGTCATAGGATGCCAGCAAGATAAGCATCCAATTTGCTCTTGAAGGTGTTCAATGTAGGTGTTTGAACCACTCCCAATGGCAGGCTATTCCAGACTTTGGGGGCTCATGCGGTAAAGAAATTCTTTCTTATGTCCAGCCTGAAATGGTCTTGCAACAGTTTATAACCGTTCGACTTCATCATCCCTTAGGGCACTCTGGTGAACAAATGTTCCCCCAGATACTGGTGGTCACCCCGATAAACTTATAGGTAGCCATCAGATCATCCCTGAGCCTGCACTTTTCCAGGGTAAAGAGCCCCATAGCTCTCAGTCTGTTGTCGTAAGGTCTGTTTTCCTGACCTCTGATCATGCGTGTGGACTCTCTCAAGCTTCTCCACATCCTTTTTGAATTATGGGCCCCAAAACTGGACGTAGTACTCCAGCTGCAGCCTCATCAAGGCCTAGTACAAGGGGAGAATGATGTCCTGGGATTTGCTTGAGAAGCAGCTACAGATGCAAGCCAGCATTTTGGTCGCTTTGCTAGCCACAGCATCACACTGAAGGCTCATGTTCATCTTGTGGTAAATGATGACTCCCAAGTCTCTTTCTTCCGTAGTGCTAGCCTGTGTAGCACTGCGAAGCCTATAAGGATACTGCAGGTTTTTCCTCCCAAGGTGGAGAACCTTGCATTTTTCGGTGTTAAACACCATCAGGTTCTTGTCCGTCCATTTGCTGAGCCTGTCTAGGTAAGCCTGGATCACCCGCCTGGTGTGGATGATTTGCTCCAAATTTTAGTGTCATCAGCAAACTTGGCCAGTCCACTTCTGGCTCCAATGTCCACATCATTAATGAAGATGTTGAACAATCTGGGTCCAAGGACAGAGCCTTGGAGGACCCCTCTGGTCACAGGACATCATGATGAGTGACTTCCATCAATTACCACCCTCTGGGTCCGACCACGGAGCCAATTTCCCAGCCAGCGGATCATGGTGGACACAAGGCCACAATTGGCCAGTTTCACCAAGAGGTGATCATGGGATACCAAATCAAAGGCTTTTTTGAAGTCAAGATACATGACATCAATCTCTTCTCCCTTATACAGGTGATAGGTCACCTGGTCATAGAAGGAAATGAGATTGGTCAAGGCAGACCTATCCACAACAAACCCATGCTGGCTATCCCTCAGGATGTTGGTGTCGGTCAGTCCATTAAGTATGGCCTCTTTAAAAAAACTTTTCAAAGATCTTCCCTGGGATAGAAGTCAGGCTGATTGGGCCTATAGTTAGCCAGATCCACTTTCCTCCCTTTCTTAAAAATAGGCACCACATTGGCCTTCTTCCAGTCTTCAGGCACTACACCAGAGCACCAGGAGTTTTCAAAGATCTGTGCTAGAGGCTGGGCTATGATGTTCGCCAGCTCCTCGAGTACCCTGGGGTGTAGATTGTCAGGGCCAGCTGACTTGAAGGTATCCAGCCTCTCAAGGTGTTCCTTCACGAGGTCAGTATTGATGGAGGGCAGAGGATCTCCCTCACCCAGATGTCCCTGTCCTGCAGTGGGCAAGGCATCGCATGGAATTGATGAAAGACCTATGCAAAGTACTCATTTAATAGGTTGGCTTTTTCCTGGGCGTCAGCTGTCAGTGGTCCCATCTGGTTCAGCAGCGGTCCAATGTTGCCCTTGCTTTTCCTCTGGCTCCCCACATATCTGAAAAAGGACTTTTTATTGTCCTTGATACTCACAGCTAGTTAGAGTTCAGTTGCAGCCTTAGCTTTGTCTGGGACAAGCTCTGCGCTGTTGCAGCATGAAGCATCTAGCTATTTTCCTCCTCCAAGTAGCATGAGGAACAGAAATAGGAAAGAGGAGCCCATGCTGATCTCCCATACACATACTCTGTTGGCTGTCTGAAAAGGGAAGAAAGTCAGGAGAGTAAACAAAGTGTTGCCCCAGCTCTTCCTGGTTGAGATATTTCCTTTCCAATCTCCATTATCCCTGATCCCATCAAAGATGCATGCTGGCTACTGAGGTTAGCATTTTTACATTATGAATAATACATGTATCTTTATTTCCATTTCTCTTTCTTCATTAAGGGTCTTGTAATAGGACTACTCATGTTTAAAGGATGGTACTTGTTATAGTTCCTTGGTCAACTGAGGCCATAATAAACTAGAATTTGTCTGAAGCTACAGTTCCTGCTGACATATTGTTTCAATTGCTCCTTCAGGACTCAGGGAGGAGTCAGTGGCTCCCAGCTGGATGAGTAACAGAACTAACCTGTCAGGAGGGGTTGTCTCAGACTCCACAAACAGAGCCAGCCAGGGACACTCTGCTAACTTTTGTAGACACTATCTGAAAAATATGGTGCCCTGGTTTTCACATATCACATCATTTATCTGTGCTTTCTGGAAATGTTTCAGACATGCTACATACCAAGCTGGATGCTAGAAAATGGAATTGTCCTTCATTATATCTACATGAAAAATGATGGTAGTTATTTCTTTGCAGTAAAATTAATGTCTATCAGTGCAACACATGCAAGAAGACCAATGCAAAGCTCAAATTACAAAGGGAATACATAAGGGAGGTTTTCCCTTGAGAAAGAGAATTGAATCAAGTGAGTGTTTGATAACATTTTCAAATGGAGCTCCCCACTCATGACTAACCTTGGTATGCATATGCAGTTTCATACATTATTTTATATGCTTCAGCATATTGTAGAGATTGCCTTCAGAAATGTAACCCATAAAGAACACAAGAAGAAAGCAGTGCACAAAGTACAAGAAAGAAAGTTAAGTTTATATTCAGGTTAACATTTAATTTCCTCACCACCATTTCTCATTACTACACATTGAAAATCAATACTGCTGAAAACAACTCAACAATATGTCAACATTCTTTCCTAATTAAGAAATGATAAAAAAAACCCCCAAACCTGGTTACTTATAATGACTGATTATCACATGTTCACTCAATATGAGCAGGATTTAGAAAAAGACCCTGTTATTAAAAAGTGCAGCCACCACACGCTTCAGTTTGGAAAGAATTCATAAGCCGTGCAGTTTTGGGACAAATGTAGTAATGGAAAAATCTCATGTGGAAGCTCTACAAAAGCTTGGCTTTATGAAAGAAAGATAGATCTCCAGCAGAATTTTCTTCTAATTGTTTCTCTAAGAAACTGTCACATAAGGTGAAAAAGTGTATAATGTAAAGATCAGACTATTATTTTTAGATTCAATATAAAACATGTAAGCAAACAATTAGAACCAACAGCAAAACACAAAAGTTCAAATCCCCTCATTCTTATTCATTTTACCTGAGGCAAAAATTGCATTGAATTCAAGGCATTTTTAAAAAACCCAACTCCTGATAAGGGATAGATCACAGCTTTATCAAGGAAGGTAGGGCACATTGTTGCATTTCCCTAGGAACATACAAGATAATGTGGACAAGGAAGGTATTCCGTACCAGGTCTATCACTGGTACAGGTCAACATATTGGTTGCTGTGTTTCCCTTGCACTTGACCCAATCATGACCAGCCAGAAAAGGGGTATCCTATCATCTCTTATTTGGCTGTGTGACTAGCAAGTCAGGTAACAATCTGACCTAAAGTTTTCACTTAGTCTTTACCTAGACAAATTCCAATCAATTTGACTGCAGGTTTGCCTGAGCAAAAACAAAGTTAAAATTGCCCATTCTCAGGATGTCCTTCTAAATGTTTTGCATATTTGGGTTTTAGAATAAAGTTAAG
>NW_017729026.1:23606952-23614651 GCF_001723915.1 Gavialis gangeticus
GTTAGCACGCTCCAGCAGCCTTGGCATCTCATGTATCAGGATCTCCGTACTTCAAAATGGCAGTGGGGGCACTTTAACTAAAGCTTCTTCAACAAGCTTTAATTAAAGTGCCCCTGCCACCATTTTGAAGCATAAGGATGCTGATACATGAGATGCTGCAAGCGTTTTATTTAAAGCAGCTCTTGGAGCCACTCAAATTAAAGTGCCCCTGCACCACCCCCAAGAATAAATTACTTTTTGAAATTTATTGCCTTCAAGGGAGCCACTTTTACAGAATTTACTATCAGTGAGCAGTCTTTCCAGGACTAAAAGTCAGGAGAATTGGATAATATTCCAAAGTCTGTTGGTGACCCTGAAATTTTGAGCAATTTACCAGGCCAGTAATTTCAAATCTGGAGGGTTTAATTAGCTATATCCATGTTAAGGTACCTGAATTCATCACTTGCCTTTCAGAGGCGATGAATACTTATGTATATCTTCAGATATCTCTGGTTGAAAATTCTGGCCATAACTTCTGCACAGCTTACTTCCAACTTTAATAGAATGGGGCTGGAGATTATTTCTCTCTTTTTAAGCCAGGGTGGGATTAACTATGTATAAAGTATCCCATAAGGTTTCATTTTTTCCCTAGGTTAGATTTGCAGGACCACCAATGTTTTTTGTTTTTGTTGAGGTCTGGAGTGGACTTCATGTGCTGTGCAGATTTGAGGCATTTCTAAAGCCTGAAGGCTTTCTAAATCCCATGGCCAAGTTACCCTGGGGCTGCTGTGGCCCTAGGAGCAGCCTAGAAGCAGAAAGATGCCATCCCTCTGGCTTGAGGTACAACACAGAAGCTGTTTTAATTCTGGAACATTTACGAGTCTGAAATCATGGCACGCTCTTTTCATGTGTGACAGTTGGATTATTTTCCCCACTTCAAGTGGAAGCTAGCAACTTTTCTAGACCTGAAAGATAATAAATGTAATCCTTGTTGAATGAAATTGGTTCATTTCATTTCCCTTCCTTACATGAGCTCTGATTAACAGCATGAAAAGTGGCAACTTTTAGAACAAGCTGAGAGCATGTAATGTATTCTTCTCTGTACTGTATTAGAGAATGACACACTTTTCCTTGATGGCATTGTGTTTCAAGAGGAACATGTCAGCAGCATGAATAAGCACTATAAGACCCAGTCCTTTTCTGAACCTCATGGCAAATCCAAATGTTAAGTCCCATTGCTTATTACATCTGCCAAGTTCATGTCTGGTGTCATGTATTTTCAGGATACAATTAAAGTGTCTTTTTATTATTCAAGTTAAAAACAAAGTGATTTCAGTTCAGAGTTAACTATAAAGGAGGTTAATGCATGGTTTGCTTTAATGATGAAGGAGGAACTGGAAGTACCACGTGTGCCTTCTCTGTGAGACTCACTCTTTGGAAGCCATAAAATCTGGCTGATATAACAGAAGTGTTTGTAATTAGAGTTAATAGAGTTAGCTGAGACCACAGGAGGGGGAACGTAGCTTTGATCCCAGGTGGCCCCATAACAAGAAGACTCACAGTGAGGGAGCACACTGGATTGGAAAATATTAGAAGCATTCACTGCAAATCCAAGAAGTCACTGATGGAAAAGAAAAGACCTAAGAATATAGTTTACAAGTCGAGCTAATTTATTTTCTCATTTATATCTATTCATTTTTGCTCCAAATTGCAACATTCCAAATAAGGATATATTATTAATTAAGACTGTTTCATCAGGCCATGCACTTTTTATAATGCCCCTTTGTCAAGAAAGTTAAAAGTAGGGTGAAAGCAACTGGCCAAATAATACATATGGAGGAAAAGACGCTTTTGTTTTGAGTGGCTATAAAATAATTTTGCCATAGGAAATCTATTTTTACACTGTGTTTGCTCATAGTTTTCTGCATTTTGTATTATTTTGAACGACTTTGTTGTCATGTCATGTTATTGACTGTCTACTTCTAGAAGATCTGGGAAATAACTGTCATGTTTGACAAGTGTCATATCGGGATTTCAGCTCATTTAAAAATAATATTTAGAGTCTTTCTATGGTGAGTGTTGGTTTTTTGTGACAGGTTTTTGGCTTGTTACCCAGGGGATTTAAAATTACTCATTACATAAAGCAATTGTGCTACATCAATAGGCTAAGTGATAATTTCAATGTTAGCAGATGAGCCCAGTGCATTCTGGGATACATATTTTGCAAAAGTGATATACAAACCTAATACACACAATGTCATCTCCGCCTAACCACAAACAAATGCATTTTATTTTGTACAACATTTAGAAACAAAGAGCATCATACAGTATTTTAGAGTTAAATAAATAATAAAAAACCCAATTCCTAAGGGAGGGAAACCTTAGGAGATTCAGATACAAGGGGAAATCTATCTATCTATCTATTGCTGGGGATTAGATATTCTATACTACAAATTAAAAAGGATACTAAAGAGAAGTTTGGGATACAGTCAAGGTGTGGAAGCCAGTGGCAGAGTATAGAGGGTTGGATATTAAAATACTTTGGGAAAAAATGGGAAGAGTCAGTCACACATTCTTGTCTTTATGAAATAACAGGCAGTAAGGTGAAGACTGAAGAAGGCTGGGGAGCTTGTAAGAGTCAAGATAAGAAAAGACACACTCAAACCTTAGGTTTTCAGCAGAGGTGGCATCAAGGTAGAAAAACATACAAGGCAATGAAATGACGAAAAGCAAAATTTGAAATGTTCATTACTATGTTATGACTTGCTATAAAATAGGCTTAATAGAGGACCATAACAGAGCCTAGCCAATCCTGCAGTATTTATTTGCTTCAAAAATGTTGGTTAATAATACTGTATAAGGTGATTTACTAAAGACATCCTTGAGCAAGATTTTCAATCCTTACTTGATATCCAGCACCTTAGAAAACTGCCTGCTCTCACTCATTATCAAATAAAATTTGTTATTTGGGTGAGAGGTGAAGGGCAAAGAGAGTCCCAGTGGAATTAAGTAAAGCATCTGTGAGAAATTAATTTAATTGTTATACAGATTATTGTCAATCTCTTCTCATGCTGATGACCTCAATATCCTGCTTGAGCAATACTTGTTTAAGTATAAATATTTCAGCTTCTTGACTGAGTGGCGGAAAGACATGAAAAAGACAGCAAGCAGGTTGACCTCAGATCTCTGGTAAATGCTCAAAGCTCGCCTTTGACATTATACTTCCACTATCACACACACACAAAGAGATTTATGTGTCTATCAAATCCTTAAACTGAATTTATTAAAGATGGTATTTCCGGCTTAGAAAAAGTGGCTGCCAGCTCAATCCATTCCCACACTCCAACTCCATTTGGCACAGATAAAAAGAAAGTTATCTATAAACTATTTTTTTTCTGTTTTTCTGTGCACCTTTCATGCTCCCACCCCCCTCACTTTTTTGTTTTTCCACCGAATATCACCATTCTCCATGGAAAACAGGCACTTCCTTTTACTATGATTAAAATCAGCAGTCAAAAAGAGGGAATGGGAGGAAGGAAAGAACCATCTTACTGAGCTAGGGAGAGTCTCAGAATGATCAATTAAGCTTCTGTTTTCAATCTATAAACTGTGCTATTTTAAGCAACATAGTTCTTTTTTATACAAATAAGGTAAACAAGTTGCAGGTAACTGACAAAGTACAGGGGGAAAAAGGTGGTAGATTTCCCATGTGTAGATAAGTAAAAACTTAAATAGTGAAGAAGCTTTCGTGTCATTAGAAGAATTCTTGGGAAATCTGAGATTCTTCAAACATTTTCTTGCTCTGATTCCAGCTTAATTGTTATCAGTTCTTGACTCTGCTTACAAACTCCTGAGTGCAAGACTTGGTTTTGTCTTCAGCAGTAGGAAACACTCACTCTTATCATTAAAAAATGTTTTATAAGCCAAAAAACATCTTGTAATTGAATGGCACCTGAGAGATTTGGATTTCATTTCTGGCTCTGCTACAGATCTCCTATGGGATTAATATAGTTTTTTACTGCTTCATTTCCTCATCTGTAAAATGGGAGCAATAATACTTCTTTCCAGAAAAGGATGTTGATAAGTTCATTGATATTTTAAGTTCATTAATATTTTAAGATATGTTGGAATAATGTAGCCATGAGAGTTCAGGAATTATGAGAAAGAGAAGGGTTATTTTGAGGGATACCTTGTATTGGACCAACTACATAGCTGGGATAATGTTAGACAAACTTTGAATGAAAGGCATTTTTAATCAGGTCTGCAGCTTGACTAACTTTATCCTAGCTATGCAGTTGTTCTAATAAAGGATATCATCCACAAAAATCCTTGCCTCTTAATATAAAACATTCAGAAGCTTACTGTGATGAATGGTATAAAAACACCTGCATGTAACTAAAGGAGAATTGGGCTGACCATTGTTTGATGGAGGACTTCCAAGAAACACATAAATAATTCAGGAACTCTGTTTTGTGACTGAGTGGGTGTCACTTTTCCCTTGGGTGCACTGTTGGAGGTGCCATCTTGCAGATGCTACAGAAATCTATGGTGCTGAACTGCTCAGACTCATCAACATTCCCATGTCATGTTTGAAGAGAGATGTTAATCTTCAGGAACCTAGCCATATTCTTTTGCAGGACATTACAGTTTTCTCTAACCAGTCTATGAGCACCATCGTAGTAAGCACATCTTGAAAAGTGGTAAGGTAGGAAAGTTGCATAGCTATAATGCTGGTCATAATGTCAGCCCAGTGTATGGAGAGTGGCATTCCACTGTGTCATCACATGCTTGTGATCTGCAGGGATCCAGGTTTCCTGTTTCTCACAGAAAAACAGAAAAAAATGCAGACCTCCCCCTTTAAGAAAAACACTGATTTCTCATTTTGCACTTTTTCAAAGAGCTCTCTGCAGGCAGGCAGAGTTCCAGCCTTCAAGGGACTGGGAGAAACAGGAGCAGGGTTCAGTCAGGGGGCACCATGTGCAAGTACATGCACATGGATGAAAGGCAGCCGGAAGAGCAGGTCCCCACAGGTAAGTCTGGGGGGTAGGGGGACTGAGGCTCCCATAAGAAGGGAGGGAGGGAAGGAGTTGCTCAGGGCTGGGGCTGGGGCTGCTGCCCAGTCAGGTGGTACATGGGGTTTGGGGCCATGCATGACTGTAAGGCACAGGCAGAGAGTAGGCTGGGGCCATGGGTGGCTCATCCTGGGGCCAGGGTAGGGGCTAGCTTCCCACCACTGTGTTCACTTCTAGGAGGGGCATAGGGGGCATATGCCCCCCAGATTTGTGTGCTGGGCGGGGGCAAGCTGCCCACTGTGGGCTCAGGCTCCTTGCCCTGCTGTACTCTTCTTGGGGCCTCTGTAGCCCAGCAGGAGGGATCTGGCACAGCAGGTTAGAACAGAGCCAGGCAGGGAAGCTCAGTGCAGTTGTGAGTCCTGCACCACCCTGCCAAAGTGCCCCCTGCCTGCCCAACAATAGCAGGGGTAGCAGTGCAGAATTGTGCCCCTCACTGCTTCTGGGTAGGCAGTGGGTGCCTCGCCAGGATGACGCAGGGTTCACAGCAGCTTTGAGCTTGCCTGCCTGGTCCTGCTGTGCCCTGCCATGCTGGGTCCTGCCCGCTGGTCAGAGGCAGCTCTGAGGAAGGGCAGCAGTCAAGGAGCCTGAGCCTGCAGTGGGCATCCCATCCCCAGCCCCTATGGGCTCTGCTCTGGCCAGGGGCCTGTGCAGGACCGGGTGCTGGGATCTACATTCTGCTCCCTGCTCGAGCTGTAGCAGCTGCCACCTCCCACTGGCAGATGCTGAGGCACAGTGAACCTGGATCCTTGTCCCTATAGGGAGCTCTATCCAGCAGGGCTGGGAGGGTGGCAGAGGGCTGTGGGTGGGGAGTGAGGGGCACCAGCAGGGCCAGGGGCTTTGGTTTGGGAGTGATGGGCCTGGACCTGTGTCCTGATGAGCCAAGGGGGGAGGTGGAACTTGATAAAAAAACCTAAAATCAAACACCAAAATTTATAGGTATTAAGAATTTATTTATTATAATGACTGAGGCACTGGTAGGCTTCCAAATTCCTTTATAATTGTAAATATATCAATAAAACATTGTGTTCAACTGATACCTATATACATAGTGGTGTTTCATTTTAATCATGGATTTTGGTGTTTTTATCAGAATCTGTGGGTTTTTAATCAGAGAATTAATTTTTGATTTTTTTTAATCAGAGAAAACCAAGATCCCTGGTGATCTGTCAAAGAAAGAAACACCTGGTGGTTTTGGGGAATTAGTTTTTATCATTGATAGTACAGCTCTGTACACACAAATGTAGGGTAGCTGCCTCAAAAAAGGGGGGTGGGGGGGCAAAATCATTTGGTTTTTTTGCTTTAAAAGTTTTTATTGATGATACAAAGTCACCTGTTATTTAAAATTGATGCAGTTTATCTGAGCTTTGCCTGGGTTAGTTGAAGTTGAATTAAGAAGAGGCAAAGAGGCTCCAACCACCTTTACTGCCTTCTCCAGTACAGGGGGCACAGGGCTGCTTCAATTTATGTCAATTATGTTCCTTCCTCAGGACCATTCCTTCTGTCTAGGATTGCCAGAACACAAATTTATCTGCCTATGCTCAGTCCCTACCCTCAGTTTGTTCCCAGTCTTCAGGGGGAGCATTTGATGGTCATCTGTTACTGGGGATTCTCTACTCTCCTTTCAAGGTGGATTTAAATCTCCTTTGCCATGATGGAATAGTACAGAGAGGGTTTCCCTTTTGGATCTAAGATCTGCCCCTGTCAGTTCCATTAATCAATGATGAATTAAGTTAACAATTTATGGATTTTTTCTTTATGACTTAGGGACACAGCACTCAAATCGGGGTGGTACAGAGGAGCACTATCCAGCAGAATGCTGTCCTAGGAGCAGATATGGCCAGAGCTCAAGGTCAAAGACTGAATAATGTCCAGCTCTCATTTTCTCCGGTCCATGATTTCTCTAAACAGGCAAGAAAGAGTGGCACAAGTATTAGCAGTTATCAAGCCTCATGAGTGAGAAAGTTATGATTTATGTCTGTCTATGTATGCTGGTGTGACAGGAATGAGGTTCCTTGTGATCTCAACACATTGCTGCAGATTTATCAGAGATATATATGTGAATTCATAATTGTTATTAGTAGTAAGAAATAAGTATTATTTTCTATCTGTTCTTTAGCAAAGGCAGAGGTGTAACAAGGTAGGTCTGTGCCCTGGGCAGTAGCTTCATATGGCCAGCTGCCAGCAGCAGTGGCTATTTTTGCACTCCCTTTGGTTATGCTATTGAGCTAAATGCCTCTGTATCCCTCAATTTCCATGAAAGAACTCAAAACAGAAGAACAGAAGAAGTGCCATACTAGGTCAGATCAGTACTCCATCTAGCCCAGAGTCATGTCTCTTGGCAGTAATGAATAAGAGATGCTTTAAGGAGAGACTATTTGTACAGAGCATGTCTAGTGTAATCCATCCCCTTGCACCATCCATCATTGGTTTAGGTATGTCAGAGAAAACAACCTTGACTATTTTATTTACTAGCTCCCCATGGATCTGTTCTCCATGAATTTGTCTAAACCCTTATACATCATGTTGTACAGAGATTAATCTCACTAGTATCTGATCAGCTAAGGACCTGGACAGATGACACATTTACACCAGTGCACTTTAGCTTCATTTTGGATATGATATAAATTATGCTTAGGATCATTAGAGCA
>NW_017729026.1:23619651-23620288 GCF_001723915.1 Gavialis gangeticus
CCTTATACATCATGTTGTACAGAGATTAATCTCACTAGTATCTGATCAGCTAAGGACCTGGACAGATGACACATTTACACCAGTGCACTTTAGCTTCATTTTGGATATGATATAAATTATGCTTAGGATCATTAGAGCACAGGTTCATTAGAGGCAGATCCTGTCAGACCAACCTGGTGGCCTTCTATGACCAGGTCACAAAATCCTTAGACACAGGGGTAACAGTGGATGTAGTCCTTCTAGACTTTAGGAAGGCCTTCAACACTGTCTTTCACCCCAGTCTCATTAAAAAACTAGGGGACTGTGGCATCAACACCTACACAGTCAAATGGGACACTAGTTGGCTGGAGGGCCGTGCCCAGAGAGTAGTGGTGGACGGGTCATTTTTGACCTGGAGGGATGTGGGCAGTGGGGTTCCCCAGGGCTCAGTCCTCGGGCCCGCACTGTTCAACATCTTTATCAGCGACTTGGATGAGGGTGTAAAAAGCACCCTATTCAAATTCACAGAAGACACTATGATGTGGGGAGAAGTGGGCATGCTAGAAGGAAGGAATAGGCTGCAAATTGGACCTAGACATCTTACAGGGGTGGGCGGATGAGAACAGGATGAGTTTCAACACTGACACGTGCAAGGTAC
>NW_017729026.1:23625288-23627696 GCF_001723915.1 Gavialis gangeticus
ACCAGGAGTGACTAGAAATAATGGTCACAAGCTGGAAGAAGGTAAATTCAGATTAGACATCAGGAGGCACTACTTCACTGTCAGTGTGGCTAGGATCTGGAACCAACTTCCAAGCAAAGTGGTTTAAGAGGAGGCTAGACGAACACCTTGCTGGGGTCATTTGACCCCAGTACTTTTTCTTGTCATGGCAGGGGGTCGGACTTGATGACCTGCTCAGGTCCTTTCCGACCCTACCAACTATGAAACTATAAATTGCACTGGGATCTAGAACTTCCCATAAATAAAATGGAAATCTGCTCAATACTTGAAAATAAGGACTAATATGATTGAAGAAATAAAATCAGCATGGACTTACCACATTCCTCTTGACCTGCTCTTGAAATAGTTGAATGCAGGATCTGACCCACTATCATTATCACTGTTACTTATTCTATTAAGCCAATATATTTTGCTTTGTAAACACCATCAATGTAGCAAATCTTTGATAGAAAGTCAAGCTGGAACATTTTCTTACAAATGCAAAGATACGTACAAAAACATGGCAACAATACAAGGAGAAAAATCAACTGCACACAAGCACAAGCAGAGTGGATAATGATAGAGTTTTAGAGATGATCCACAGACTAACCTTGGTAAGTTTATGTTCCAATGTCTCTTATCCACAAAACAGGTTACACCGTGAGAAATATTTAAAACATATTTATTAAAAAAAATTAAAAATATTTAAAATATTTTGTGTGTCCACACAGCTCTGTATGTGTGTGTGGTGAGGGAAGGGTTGGTAGTGGCAATAAAGAGAAATTTACAGAAGGTCAGAATATAGGAGATTATGAGTCCCCTAATTATTATTCCATTACATTAATAATGCTGGATTAAGAGGATGTAGCAGATGCTATTTCTCAATTCCTCCTTAGCAGAAATATTACATAAAGCTGTATTTTGGAGAGTTTATTTTTTTTACATCAAGAAAAAAATATGTTCCCTGGGGCTGGGAACACCTCTTTCAGGGCTTGACTCTGCCAATATTTTAGTGGTTGCTGGGGAATTTTAATATATAAGCTCTTAACTGGGAAAGGGGAAAAAAAGAGAAAGAATTACTGTATGGTCTCTGGCTTGAAATGTGTGGAAAAATACATGAGTTATTTTCATAGCTTTAAACATAATTGGGATCCACATTATCTCCCCACAGTAGATTCCCAAACTGCCGAATTGGGTTTTTTTGGGTAGTGAGAGATGTTATTTATCTATTTGATGTACTCATCTATGATGGCAATGAAAGATATTTTGATTCAAAATCATTCTTTAACACAAGGTATAGAAATATGTATACAAACTCAGTAGATGTGTCTACAAGAGACACTTAACTTCACATTAGCATAGTTAACTGCAAAGTATGTATGTGCGTCTACATGTGCACATACTTTCTTCACAGTAAATCTCCCCAATACTGAGTAAATTTTCTACCTCCAAACATAGGTAGCAAATTTACTCAGCATTAGTAATGGTGCTTGAGTAGATGCCTGACCAGGAGCAAAATCTGTTCCTGGTCAGCCATCCAACAGGGGCAGGAAACAGATGCCTGCCTCTGGAAGCAGCCTGTTGTCAGGGTGGGCTCTGCCATAGGAGCCTGGGCAGGGACTCTGCCCGCCTGCCCCAGCAGCAGGGAGCTCCAAGCTCCCTGCTTCCAGATTGCAATCAGAGAGTGGGAGCCTGGGAGACCCTTACCTCCCAGCTTGAGCCCTGCAGGATAAGGGTCTCCCTGCCCAAACCGCATGATTGCAGAGCTCAGTCTGGGAGATAAGCATCTCCCAGCAGTGGCTCCATGGTTGTGGAGCTGTTGCTGGGACTTCCCTGCTGGCAGGGGCTGGGCAGCCTGTTCCCTGTACAATTCCATGAGCACAGAGCTGTGGATGGAACAAGTTCCCCATCCAGCTCCCCACTCTCCAGCTCTGCACACATGGAGCTAGGCAGAGAACAAGTTCCCCAGTCCCTGTCCTGCATGCCTGGATGGGGAAAATGTCCCCATGCCCTGGCACCAGGGAGCTTCCAGCACCTGCTCCCCAGTTGCAATCATGGAGTGGGGGCTGAGTGCTTGTTCCTGGCCCCCATTCTGTGATGGTAATTGCAATTGTGGACCAAAGGCTCAGAGCTCCTTGCATGGGAACAGTTATCCTCCTATCCTGGAGCTGGCTGGGACCTGCTTCTGACTGGAACAGTTCCCAGCTAGCCCCAGGCTGTGCGGGGAAGCATGTGCAACCTGGAGGTGGTTGGGGACTGTCCTGTTTCAGGCAATCTCCAGCCAGCTCTGGGCTGCACATGCAGACTTCCCCGTGCAGCCTGGAGCTGGCCAGGAACTGTCTGGTTTGAGTCACAGGGCTTGGAAAGAGCTGCAGGGGAGGGGCAGGTCC
>NW_017729026.1:23627767-23641816 GCF_001723915.1 Gavialis gangeticus
GAGGGCTGGGACCTGCCCCTCCCCTGCAGCTCTTTCCAAGCCCAGTGCCCTAATTGGGGAGCCAGGGCCAGGAACTCCCTGCTGCCAGGGCAGGGGGACATTGTTCCTGCCCCAGCAGCAGGCAGCCCCTTTGGCCTAGGAGACAACTGTCTCCTGGCCCGGTGCTTCCTTCCAGCCCCTGGTTTACCGCCCAGGAGGATCCTGGAGCTCCTGCTGCTTGTGACAGGGGCCCATTGCAGGGCTGGAGGGACCTGGCAGCAAATCTACTCTCTAATCCCTGCATGTATAGACACCTACCCAAAAACCCTTATGGGGCATGTCTACATGTGTCCTTACAGTGCCTTTGTTACTGCACCATTATTTAGCACTTCCTTTTGGAAGTACTAAATGATGACACAGCAACAGCCCATACTGTGCCGTGTGTGCTGTGCAGTTATTTTTAGCTTCTATGTCACCATAGCAACATGCTATAATGAGGGAGTACATTGCTTCAGCAATGTAGCTGTGGCATCACAGTGACCGCTGGCACTACATTGCAATAATGCATTGCTACAGTGACATGGTGTCATGTGTAGATGTGCCCACTGTGCAGTAGCATACTAGGCTGGAGTAAATGCATATGTAGACACACCTAGTGTGTGTCTGGTAGTGATACAGCATAGTTGGTAATAGGAGAGAATTAAAGAAATACAGGTCCAGACTTTCAGTTTGTATGGATTGGTGTATTTTAGTCCAGTAAGGTTCTAACCAACTAATTAGCATCACAATTCACATAGTTAAGTGCCAAATTACAGGTTAGTGTAATATTTCAATTAAGATTTTAAATACATTAGAGCCAGGGAATTATAGGGGGAAAATAGATTCCCCCAAAAATATTTTATATTGGGTATCCTGAACTGCCATCTGCAAAGACACCGGTATATTTTAACAAAATCCCCTAGTGTTTCCAGAAAATACGAAATTAGAAATAACCCTGTTATATGCTTTTATTCAATATTTACGTTAACTGATACTGAGAGGCCTTCCTCAACTATATGTAGTGCCCTATTGTGTTTGCCAATGCCATAAAGAGTTTATAATTTAAGCAGGGGAAGTAGACCAATAGGTGTTTTACTCCTTTTTTTGTTTGATGCAGAATTAGGTCTGAAGAAGACCTGGTGACTTGCCCAAAGAGTCAGAGACAAGAATTAAACCCCCAATCCTGCCCCAGACTCTTCTCCAATGCCATAAACGAGGTATCCATTCATTGGAAGGCTGTACTCCTCATGTCCTTCTACATTCAAGTAAGGATAACACATGTAGAATTTATTGATTTGTGTAAGAACTTCTATACAGCATAGACAAACACTTGGGATCTAGCCATTCTCATTCTTAAAATGAATGAGTCATATGACAGTTGTTCCTCTTCAGTAATAAAAACACACAAACTTTTGGACTGGTTCATAAACAAAGGGAAAACATTTACAGGTCTAAGAATAACAAGGACAAAGAAATAATGATCACTTCTTAGTATTTTTTGCTTAGCTTTGTTCACAGGCCACTTTTAAAATAAATTCTGTCAAGCTGGTGTGTCCTGGTAACCTATTTGATGAGTGACATAATTTTAGTATAATACCTAATTTCTGTTCTGCTTAGAGTTGTAGTCCTTAGAGTAGCATTTAAAGTAATACATTTTAAAGATCATTGTTAAATGCATCGCTCTCAAGGTTTATAGAAAAGAAGCATATGTTAAAATTGTTTTTGATGTATTTAAAAAATGAACTTTTCACTGAATAATGTCAGTAAGCTTGTATTTCTTAATGTATGTGACCATTCCATGGCATTCTTTTTTTTCATTAATCATGTTTTGTTTTCTTATTTCAAGGATGTAGGATTTAATATATCTAGATTAGCCTCTCTGTCTCTCTCTCTCTCTCTCACACACACACACACACACACACACACACACACACACACACACACACACACACACACACACACACACACACACACACACACACACACACACACACACACACACACACACACACACACACTCTCATATTCACAATACAATCCATTCAGCAAGCACTGAAAATCCTTGAACCTTTTTTAAAGGAGAGGAAAAGCAAAGCAAAGCAGTGAACTCTCTCATCATGCACTAGGAGATAAATACTGGCTCAGTGCTGTCCAACCTGCTCAGCACTGATGCCAGCAAAAGCAATTTGCACAGAATTCCAATGGCAAGGGGAACTTGTACCTTTCAGACAGCAAGCAAATCAATATGCTATATTTGTGTTAAAAATGCACTCATTGCAGTTTTCATCAGTTCACCCTTATGACACCCTTATGTCAGCTCAGACCCATTCTGAACCCTTTGAAATTAATTAAGGCTCTTCCTTTGACCTAAAAGGGTTTTTGATCATGCACATCATGAGATAATACTTGGTCAGATGAAGAGTGAAGAGATGAAAAGTGAAGCAGTGAATAATTAGGATGTAAAAATATAGCTTTTAGGACATTTTAATAGAACTTGACATGGACAAGTAATAGGAAGATTGCTTTATGGTTATTGTCTATGTAAGAGTTTGAATGTTCATTCTTCCAGGAGAAACTCTCTCAGGAGTGACCTCTACAGGGTTGGACACAGGCTATTTTTCTTCCAGAACTGCCATTTGTTTTGGGAGAAACTGTGAGAATGCCTGTACACTTGTGTTTTCTCTTAGGAAAAACTAGCACTGTGATTCTCCTAGGAGAAATGTAATGCCTGTATGTGGCCTATATTAGCATAGAATTTGTGCTGAGAAACTTCAGAAACTGACAATCAGGGCAACTGTAAATGTTTTAATTTTCTTAATTATTTTACAATTGTGTTTCTTTTATATAATGAAATGAAGGATGTGGTTTCTGTTGCTTTACTGAAGGTAAAATAAGCTATCACTGAGAATAAAACTCCATGGAATATTGTGCAGAGCAAAAAGCAGTTATACTAGAGTTTATGCTTTTAGATGGTTTTCCTCATCTCAGAAAATGACCTTTCCATTTACTAATGGTAACTTTTATTCAATATTATATGACTTGCATGAGTGAAATAAATGATTATTGAATGATGGCATTGCATTTGCAAACTAGCAATGAATACAGGTAACAAGTATAGTTTATAATTATGCTAATGAAACCTTAAGCTAAGAAACGGCAAAAAGGTCATAACTGTATGTATGTGCAATTACCTGTTACCTTGTGCCTAAATATGACAGCCAGATTAGGGACCTCAGAAGCATCAGGAATGGGTAGTTGGATGTTATATTTGTCATTATTTTCTTAGAAGCTCTGGGCTGGATTCTTCACTCTGCTGAGCTCACATGAAACAATTTAAAACAACTATCTTTCGATATTTGGGAATTTGTAATCTAGGCAGTAGACACATTGCTGCAGAAACAAAGAATTGCATCACCTATCAAACTGAAACAAAAAAATGCGTTCTTTACAGAAACTCCAGAACTTCCTAGTTTGTCAGGGTCAGACATATTGCAAAATATTTCCATTTCTAATTTAATACCTTTTCTACTTCCTGCCCTATCAGGCTACTTCCTCAAACAGGGTGTTAACAAGAAATGGCAGAGAAAGATGCTACAAACTGCAGCCTTTACATTTTGTTAAGGAATAATTTTATGATGGATACAATCCATGCAACATTCTCAGGGTTTTCAGAAGGCAGCTACTACATAAAAAATTATAGTCAGTTATCAGCAAATATTGATATAAACAACACTTTAGGTAAATGTGGGAAAATGGCAGTTTAATTGACTTGTAGTGCCTGTGAAAATAAATTAGAATACTGTATTTATCCAAATGTAAGATGAACCTAAATGTAAAACAACCCTCCAATAATTGGATTCTATATATGGAAAATTTATCATTTTGTTATAATTTTCCAGATATAATCTAAATATTGGAAAGTTGACTTGAATCCCCTCCCCGCATAGCTACAGCAGGGAAAGCAGTGACTGGGGGTGGGGTGTCAGGTGGCACTCTTGCCCTCTGCCCTGCCCTCTTCTCTCCTTCTCCAGCCTTCCTGCTCCACCTTCCCATGTATCCCGACACCTGATCTCCCCCAGTCTCTGCCCCTCGCCCCACTTCTCCCATTCTCTGCCTCTTTCCCCCCACACTGCCCCTAGTCTCTGACTTCCGCTACTCCAGTCTCTGCCCTTTCCCTCTTGCTCCCCAGAGTCTCTGCCTCCTTCCCCACTGCTCCCTAGTCTCTGCCCCTCACCCCACAACTCCTCAGTCTCTGCCGCTTTTCCTCCCACTCCTTACTGTCAGAGGCTGCTTGGTCTGCTCCGTCCCACAGCTCAGCATGTGGGAGCTCAGCCCTTGCCTGGCCATGCAGCAGTAGGGGAAGGAATTTCCATGTGCTCTGTGCCTGGGAGAGACCCCAGCCCAAGCTGAAGCCAAGCTGCATCTGACAGTAAGGGGCAGGGAAGAGGTAAGTGGGGGTAAGAAGCTGCAGAGAGGAAGCAGGGAAGGGGGTAAGAGACTACTGTAGCTCTGACTTTGGTCCTGACCCGGGCTCTGGGCCAGAGTCAGAGCTGCAGTACTTGCCTGTTCCCTCCTTTGCTTTGTATGTAAATATAAGAAGAGGGGGGCTTTTCCCCCCAAGCTGATGAGAGGTGCGGGAACCTCATCTATATTTGAGTAAATACAATATGTAGAGAAGGGGGAGGTTATAGCAGAGATATAGCCAAATTACTTTTCGCTTCAAAATCTTGTAATTTTACCACATAGTATATTTGGTCAAATATATATATTTGTGTGTGTACATACACACACACACACACAAATATTCTCTGTATATTCTCTGTCCTAATTTCTCTTGTCTACTGAAGCTGGGATGAGATCATTTAAGATCCACATCTTACTCTGCTTCTCAGGGCTAGACCTGAATCCTTTGCAATTTAAAACTGTTAATAGGTAGCTCTACATGGTGGATCCCTAAGAAAGTACAGTGATAATTTCAAGTAGTCAAAACTCATGAACCAGTTCCCATAAACATGACTTAAAACTGATGTAATGATAAAATCAGTACATTTTAGTTTCTCTTTACTTGCATTCAATTTTTTTAAAATTTTTTCAGTTCACAGTTTTTAGTATGTTCTAAGCAACTGTGAAAGCTAGAAGTTTACTGAGAGATGATGTTAAAAACCTGAGAGATGTGTTCACTTGTAAGCACTGGACCCCAGGAGCTTTATATAAAATAAAATGTGTCATGAGACTCATGATGAAATCCTCAGAGTTATCTCCACAACAATGCCACAGTGGGTATGTCTACACAAGATGCTTTACTGTGAAGTAGTGTAATTTACTGCTCAGTAAGCTTGCGTCTACACATGCAGATGCTTACGGCGCAATAAATCTCACTAATCATGAGTAAATTTGCTACCTGAAAATGCAAGTAGAAAATTTGCTTGTAATTACTAAATGTACAGAAGTGCTCATGTAGATGCCTGACCAGGAGCAAATCTGCTCCCAGTCAGCTAGCCACCAGAGGTGGGAGATTTCTTCCTGCCCCCAGGAACTGCCCACTGCTGGGGCAGGCTCTACTGCTGGAGCCAGAGCAGGTACTATGTTCCCCTATCCTGGCAGCAGGGAGCTCCAAAGATCTCCTAGCACCAGCCCCATGGTCACACAAGTGAAGCTGGTTCTCTACAGTTGTGAAGCTGGTCCTGGGAGATAAGGATCTATCAGTGTTGGCCCCATGGTCACAGAGCTGGCCCTGTGAGATAAGGATGTCCCAGTGCCGACCCTGTGGTCATGCTGCTGATACTGGGAAATAAGGATGTCCCAGAGCCCACCACACAGTTGGGAAGCTGGTGCTGAGAACTCCCTGCTGGTTGGGGTTAGGGAGCCTGTTCCCTACTCAGCTCCACAATCATGAGCTGATCAGGGAACAGCTCCCCAGCCCCCTCCCTGCAATCACAGAGTGGGGACTAGAACTGTCCCAGTCAGGGGCAGGTCCCAGCTCCATGCCTTAATTAAGTTATCAATGCATGGGGCTTGGAAAGAGCTGCAGGGGTAAAGCAGGTTCCAGCCTTGTGCCCCACCCACTGGTGGGACAGATAGCAGCAAGCCCCCAGCTGGACAGGAAATCCCTGCCCAGCTGGAGGCTTGCTCCTAGCTGCCATACCAACACATTGGGGTAGAGGGCTGGGACCTGCCCCTCCCCTGCAGCTTTTTCCAAGTACCCTGCCCTGATCAGGGAGCTAGGGCTTGGAGCTCCCTGCTGCTGGGGCAGGGGGACATTGTCCCTGCCCCTGCCTCAGCAGCAGGCAGGCCCCTAGTAGCAGGAAGCAATGTCCCACCCCTGGCCAGGAGACAGCGGTGCTCTCTGCCAGCCCCTGAACTAGCATCCTGGTGGTGGCAGGTGTCTATTTCAGGGCCCAAGGAAGCAAGAGGAATTTCCTGTCATTAGCAGCAACAGTGGCAATATGTAGGAGGTGCACAGGGGTACATATGCACTCCCTGAAAGCACTAGTGCACCCCCTGACAGGCTGTGCTCCCCACTTAGGTGATGGGCAGGGGGGGCAGGTGGGAGTGCCAGTGCCCCCCCCCCCGCAAGTGCCTGCCAGGGTGCAGGAGCACCAGACGAAGCACCACAGCCACTTCCAGGAGCACTGCAGCCACTTCTTGGAGTGTCATGGCCACTTCCTGGTTGGCACAATTCATTGTGGGGGATCCCCTCCCTCCACCCCAATCAGTAAGATTACCCATGAAGAAGATCCCCCCTGTCACTGACTGGTCACTGGGGGGGCACGTTCCCCCCCTGACTAAGGTGGAACCAGTCACCCATGACCAGCAAATCTGCTTTTACTTCCCTATGTGTGTAGATGCCTGACCTGAAGCATTTACTCTTGGGTAGTTTACTTGCAAGTAAACTGCTCCCAGATCTAATGCACATGTAAGCATACCCAGTAGCGTGGGAAGTAATCCTACTCTGGGAAGAAACAGGTCAGAAGCTTAAGGGTACCACAGCTTTGCTACCCAGGAAGCACCTTCTTCCATTTGGTAGGGAAACCATATTGAGAAATGGTTAAAATAACTGGCCAATAGAACACATTGTCTTACTTGCTGTCTATGGAGTCAAATAGAAAATCAGCTACTATAGCTTAACGTTTTGGGTGGGCATCTTATAAAAACCAGAATCACTTGAACTTTTGATTTCACAGCTTTTGTCATTGAATTCCCCTGTAGCCCTTTGAGGTTTAAATTTCAAGGCTAAGAAAAACAGCAAATATTCAGAATGTCATGATAAAATCATGGCAGATGGATGATAGTACTGAACATATGATTTCCTTATCTGTCATATTCTGCTATTTGATTAAACTGTGATAGGAATCTGGGTTATTTCAGGAAAAAATAATATGCACATGAAAATACCTGTAAACCTCCATCATACAAACAAAAAATGTACTGGAAAATATTTATTGAATTAGGATACGTTTTCCAACATCATTCAAGTAAAAATGATATATAAAGTAACTATTTCTGAACAAAGATGTGTTTTGGAGTAGGTCAAAATTTAATAGTGCCACACAAGAAGGAACTCAACCTGATATATGATGTCATTTTGTTAGGGGACAATTGGATTATAACAGCTTTAGGTATAAACTCTGTCTTCTTTCTACATCCTTTTAATTTTATTTTTTTATATATTTTAAGAGCACTGCTAAGCTTTAACTTTGCAAAATGACAAATTGGGAAAACATAAGAAAACAATATTTTATTTAGTTAGTCCAAATAATATGAAAGAAGTGAGCAGCTGTAGCAGAACATTATTTAATTAGTGTATACTTCAGTGGGAACACTATTTTACTCTATCAGTAGTAACAGTAAAATATCCTCAGTGGTAGGACCAGGGGTGCACCCAGGGCTGGGGCAGTAGTGTGGCTGCATCCCAGTTTCAGACCTTTGAGACTATGACACAGGACCAGCAGCTGGAAATATTTTTTAAGTCCCCAAATCAAGTAAAAATATATACCCCTTTCTTCTGCTTTGTGCTTTCTGCGTCCTGCTCAAAACGGGACACCCTCAGCCTTATGGGCTAGATGCGTGGCTCCAAAACTGCCCCTTTACCATGCCCCATACCTCACAGGTAGTATTTAAATATTACCCCTCTGAGGCCTTAGACTGGTTCAGCCTCCTGTCATCACTAGGCTCTCTGCAGCCCTGTCTCTGAGCCCTCACTGGTGCTATGCTCTGTACAGCTCCTGTCTCTGCACCCTCACTGGTGCTGGGATCTCTGCAGCCCTTGTCTCTGCACCCTCACTGACGCTGGCCTTGCTGGCGCTGGGCTCTCCACACTGTAGTATGCCCCAACGAGGTCTCCTCCTTCCTAATAGCCTCAGTCTGGTCCACCAGTTTACAAACAACAACCAAAATATGAGCCCCCAGGCTATAATGTAATACAAACAGTGCAGGGTGCACTCTGTCTCTTTACAAGAGGCAAACTTCTCCCCAAGCATTAAGCACCTTGTAGTCCAGGGTACCTGGTGAGCTCCTGGAGCCCCATTAGTCTTGAAGCAGCATATCAGGTGGCCACAGCATCTCTGGGCAATTCTTCTCAGCAGGCTCCTCCCTCTGGCTGCTGCCAGAGAACTAATCCCTGCTGGCCTCATCCTTCTTCTGGTCAACTGACTGGGTGCAGGTGCAGGCTAATTCTCTTGTTAGCCTGCTGCCATAGTAACCTGCACCTGTGGGGTTTCTGCCTGGCTCCTAGGGCCTTCTCCCTAGGCAGTTTCTGCCCTTAAAGGAGCAGGCACTTTAGTACCCTGCGACAGTACTCCCCAGTGGCCAGATACGGAGTAGTGTACCCCTGGCCACTGAATGGGGGAGTGGGGCGGTGGAGCACAGTCAGACACTAAGCAGGGGGGAGATGTGATGAGCGGCTGGACACATTGCAAGCTTCCCCCACCCCCTGTGTTCAGCCAGGCAGGCAGCGCCTGCAAAGGATGCTGTGTGGTAGCGTTCCATCCCCATCTACTTGTACCCCCAGGGCCTTCTCAAGTACCCCCAGGGGTATGCATACCCCCAGTTGACAACCCCTGAACTAGAACATAAATCAGAGTAATTGATACTCAGAGGACAAATAACATCTGCATAAAAATGTGCTTATTCTTTTCTGTTTGGCATAGGGAAGGAGGAGTTCTATGTTTTAAAGAGCAAATTGGGCTTACTGGACACATCTAGACATTTAATTAATGAGGCTGAAAATATTCCAGCTCAATTTGAGCTGCAGTAAACTAATCCCAACATCACCGTCTACATGTGCAATAATTTACTGTGTTGCATGATACCTCTTGTATCTGACAGGACTATCTGGGAGCCTAATAGATTAGTATACTGTGCCCTTATTGCCATGCACATATAGACAGTGATGTTTTACTGCATAGCAAGTTAGTCTGCTGCTAAGTAAAGCTTCTCATGCAGACATGTCCACTGTTAGTTAAGTCTATCAAGTGAACCAGGGAAATGAAGATTCGGTGGAGGTTTGTTTACTTCCTCAGAGGAAAGATAATATGGCATTTTCAAGGAGCATCAATACAAGAGATTATATCAGGCCACATCTAAGATAGCAATCAACATCTAGAAATGGAAGTGCTCTGATAGAGCAGTAAAGACCTGTTTACTTTGTTTTCACTGAAGATTGAAGAGGAGAAATATTAGAACCATTCAATGTAAAGACAAGGATCTAAATCCCATATGCCTAAATGGCCACATAACTACAGTTTTTAGCACTTACACAGTTGTGATTCAGCTCTGCATGCACAAGAAGAGCTGAGATCTGAGTAGCAAAACAGGAACACCCAGGTACATGCAGGAAGTCAAGTAAGTCCTGCCATTTTAGTTGCAGAAAAACCATGACTAGTGAGTGTGAGGGCCTTGTTGCATGTTAATTTTAGGCACCTCATGGAGCAATTAACCCCTGTATTGTCCACATGTTAACACCTGAAGCTAGTTTTAAGCACTCTTTACATTAGTGTAAACACCCCACCTCCCCACTTCTCCCCCAGTGGTCCAGATCAGGCTCACTGCCCTCCCTGCCCTCTCCAGCACCCCAGATCTCCACTCAGCACCCCACTCCACCATCTCCCCTGACCCTTACTTGTGACTGGGACTGTCCCAGGAGAGCAGGCAAGGAAAAGTTAACCTGCTTGCCTGGCTTCTGCCACTGTAACCACTGCTGCTGTCTAAGCTAGGCTCATCCCAAAGAAAAACAGTATCCTGGCAGTGGAGGGGGGAGGGTCAGGCAGGCAGGTTAACCTTTTTCTGCCTGTTGCTCCAAGAAATTGTAGGCATCCATAAGTAAGTGGTGGGGGGGGGGGGGAGATTGTAGGGGTGCAGTGAATGGGGATCTGGGGTGCTGGGGAGGGCAAGGAGTGCAGGAAGCTTGATCTGGACCAGATGGTGGAGGTGGGGTGTTTACACTAATATGTAGTCTAGAGTGGGGTAGGGGGAAGCCTGGAGTGGGAGTGGGGTGTCCTCTGGGTCCTTGCTGGTCTGAACATGTGACTGCTCCAAACTCAAGCTAGCACTGACACAGAGCAATATTTGAGCTCACAGTGTAACCTGTAACAAGGCCCTGAGACAGCAGAGAAAGGGAAGTCCTCCAAAATTTAGCCCAATAGGTTAGCATTTAGCTTTACATTACTTTTAATCATATAGAAATGATGGAAAATGAAAGTGTCCTGAACCCAAAACTTTGTTTTGGCTTTGGTTATGAATCATATGCAGGCAGAAGCAAAACCCTAAATCTTTATTTTCCTTAATGTGAAAATCAAAAAAATCTGGATCTGAATCCCAGATTTCTCAGTTTGGATTAGTCAGGTTCAGGCCATCCTGCCAGAGAAGTACCTTTGAACTTGGTTGGTACGGATCCAAATCTCAGGTTCTCTGCGTTGATTCAGTTATGACAACAGTACATCTTAAGTGCAAATGCCATGCAAACATTATGAAATGTTCTGTAGAAATCATAAATTTGAATGAATTTATCTGTTGGAGAATGGAGGAAGGCTGATAGGCAAGCAGAATGTGTAGCCTCTGAGGGGGCTATTGCATTCTAGGTATAATTGCAAATGACACATTTATGCTGTTATTGAACTCAGTTGCGGCATGTATGACAACAAGGAAGCTAAGATCCTGATTTCATCTAACTTTATATAGTGTAGAATGACAGGTTTCTTTAAACAGAGTAAACCAGATTCTGTTCTCCTTGGCAATATCAATAAATCTCTGATTTATATTAATTTCCCAAGTTGCACGTTGCATTGTGAAATTAAGTGTTTTAACTTTTTTGGACTATGAGTGAAATAAGAAAACAACCTGTATCCTCATTCCAAATGTGTGGGTGGTGAGAGAAAACAACAACCTCTATTTTCACTGGTATGTACACGGCCTTACCCAGGACCTCTTTCTTAATCATCCCGTAACTGATTAATCTACATATGCAGCTGCATAATGTCCATTAAGCAAAGAAACATGGAATAAAAAAAGGAAATGTAATAGTCTATATGGATAGTATATAAGTGGTTTGGAAGAATCCTTCTACTTTCCCATGTACATCTGGCAGTTTTTTCACAATAAATTTTTAGAACACGTAGAAATTTCTATCCAGAAATTTCCACTGAAATAACTGTGGCTTTTGCTTTCTACAAAGAAAAAGGAGGTAGTAATTATTCATTCGGACAGCAGTACATCAGACAGGGAGAACTCTTCCCAGAGAAGCATCTTTTTTTTAGTAGGAGAGATTGGCAGGAAGAGTGAAAGTACACGACAAAGCTGGTAATATATACCAATGATACATGTAGCTAATACAGTCTAAGTCAGGGATGTCAATAATATGGCCTATGGGCTGGATCCAGCCAAAGGAACTGGATCATCCAGCTCATGGACTTTTGTCCTGACTTTTGCTGTGGTAGCAAGGCTTCCCTTGATGGCAGGGCTAATCCTTCATCTTGAGGTTGTACTTGTGCAGCCTCATTTGCACTTATGCAGCCTCATTTGCACACACACATACACACAATGTCCCCTCACACTTCAGGGTCATGATGCTGGCTAACACCAGGGGAAGTCCCACACCAATGGCAGACCTTCTGCCTGTGATGCTGCACTACTGGGGCTGCCCACACAAGATCCAGTATGCAATCCAGGGGCACAAGAAAAAGGAGGAATGTGCCTAAGTTTGACACCCCTGGATTAGGACATTCAGCCAGAAAGTGAGACCTTGGGCTGCTATAGACATGCAGGGAGCCTGCTTTGATGCACTGACACATTGCAGCAGACTCAATTAATTGAGTACTCAGGAGCATGGAAACTTATGCGCTCTGGCAGACTTCCACGTCACTTGTATCAGCATCCCTGTGTGTCCCCAAGCTGAAAAAATGGCAGGAGGGTGCTTTCAAATGAAACATGTTTGCTGAGCTTTAGTTCAAAGAGCCCTGCCACCATTTTTTCAGTGCAGAGATGTGCTGGGACACCGATACACGTGATGGAAGGGCACTTTTGATTAGTGCAGGTTGTTGGCACTGGATTTGGACCCAGCCCTTATATCTTTGTTCAGGGCAGGCACAACCCTCAGACTGACCACAACACCTGCCAGTTGATAATAGGTGAGTTTACTGATACAGAGTAAGAACAGAAAAATAACAGTACAAACAATCAAACAATTCTGTATCTACCAATCCTACAGCTGTCATCAGAGTCAAAGTACATCTGGTCAGTATACAGGCTCCACCCTGAGGCTCTGTATCTTAGGTGTCAGAAGCCTGGAGGTGAGATGCCGAGGCTCACAGCCTCCCCTCCAGTAGGGTGCATCAGATGGACTGCTGGTATGCCTTTGGTCCATGGTGGCCTCAGGGACCCTTCCCAGGTGAATCCATGGCTATCTCTGGTTGGTTGTGTCTCTGTGGTCACACGTCCATGTAGCCTTCCAGGACTTCTAATTTGGTTTTTCCCCCCAAAACCAGAACTTAGTTCCCCTTCGAGGCCTTGTTGCTGGTGTCACTTATCTTGTGTTATGGGACAGTATGGTACATACTTCTTTGTGTGTCCAGGCTGTGTGTCCTTGTTGTGTTAGACAACCTGTCTGCCTTGAAGTCTGTGATCTTGTGTTATGGCATGCCCCCTTCGATTCTCAGTCTGTGTCCATCCATTGGCCTCGTTGTGTTAGACAGCCTGTCTCTTTTTAGGGCCATTAGAAGCTGGGTGTGTGCCTCCCAAGCTTTATAGAAATCCAGTTAATCCCTGCTTCCCATTTTGACCCCTTATAATATATATATATATATATTTATAAACCTCTTTGCCCCCAAAAAGATGTTTAAATACCATTTCTAAGCCAACACAGCTCACTAATTAAAGCTACTGGCACTACATCCCAGAGCACATGTAATTCCCTTGGCCTTGATTCCAGGTATTCTGCACACCAGGAGGATTGAAACCTACACAATCCACATCCTAGAAGACTTTCCCCTCACCAGAAAAGGATGGGAAGTGAGGAGGTCAAAAGTCTTGTACCTCCCTTGTTGAACTTAGACACTTCAGCGAAGAGCACAAGATTATCTCTGGGGACAAAGGGGCATGCCTATACATGTGAGGCGAGGCTGCTCTGATGCACTGTAATTACAGCACATCAGAGCAGACTCAATTAATTGGGTCTGCTGGAGTGTGGTAATTACCATTCTCCAGCAGACTCCAGTGTTTTGTGTATCAGTGTTCTATGCTGAAAAATGGTGGTGTGGCACTTTAACTAAAGCTCATTTGATACATGTGATGATCTTGGCACTTTAATTAAAGGACCTCTCAGAGCCACTCTAATTAAAGTGCCCCTTCCACTGTATAAACACCCCATGAGAGTAAGCATGGTGGAATGTGACTCAGTAGCTAGATTTTAACCATGCAGCACCCTGCACTTGTCAGTATTGAAACGCATCCTGTTTTTGTTAGCCCACCCCTGTAACCTATCCAGGTCTTGCTGCAGTCTTTCCCTCCCTACTAGCGTGCTCACCTCACCCCAAATTT
>NW_017729026.1:23641966-23658551 GCF_001723915.1 Gavialis gangeticus
ATCCTGTTTTTGTTAGCCCACCCCTGTAACCTATCCAGGTCTTGCTGCAGTCTTTCCCTCCCTACTAGCGTGCTCACCTCACCCTAAATTTTGGTATCATCAGCAAATTTAAACAGGTTGCTTTTCACCCCGTCGTCCAAATCGCTGATAAAGAAATTGAACAGCGCGGACCCAAGGACCGAGCCCTGGGGGACTCTGCTGCCCACTTCCCCCCAGGTTGAATATGACCCATCCACCACCACCCTCTGAGTACATTTGTATTTTACATTAAAATGTTTTTTTAGATAAAGAGTAGAAATAAATTTAAGGGAAGAGCCTGGAACCCAGGATAAAGGGCAGGCACCATAACCATCTCTCCCTTATCCTTCAGCAACTGCTATTTCAAATGACTGAGTCCTTGTCAATTGTTTTAGAAAATACATGTAGGGACTTACTTTCACAACTGGGTTCCAGGCTCCAGAACCCAAATGGATACACACTAGGGCTGTGCGAAATGGCAGTGTTCTGTTTTGACCAATGTTTCGACATTTTGATGGAACAGCATTTCTTTTTTAATTTTGTTTCAATTCAAAACAGCTGTTCCATTTTGCTCCATTGAAACAAGGTTGAAATGGCAAAACTGTTTTGATGTTTTGCCCATAGGGTTCCATGGGGAAGGACAAAACATCCTATAACTTTGTCATTTCTGGCTTGATTTGGACAAAACCTTCAGAAATGGTAGCCCCTTCTGAGGTTATGAAGCCTGCCAAGTTTCAAGAAGATAGGTGCAGGGGGTTCAGGGAAACTGTACCCTAAAATCTTGAAAGCAAAACTCATGTCACGTGTATGCGTTAAGCCACAGTGGGGTCAAAACTGCAGGCATGCTAGCCCCTGCTGAGGCCACAAAGCCTGGCAGCTTTCAAAGAGATAGTTACAGGGGCTTCTGGGTTCTGGGGTCCTGCACCTCTAGCTGCTGACAGGAGTGTCACGGGTGCTTATGCAACTGTGTCTGTCTTGGGGCATGGGAGTGGAGGGGGAAACTACTGCAAGCCTGGCTGCTAGGCCCTGCTGCAGCCACAAAGCCTGCCAGCTGTTAAGGAGGTAGGTGCAGGGGGGTTCTGAGGCCCTGCAATCCTAGCTACTGACAGGCAAAACTCATGACATGGGTGCTTTAACAGATTCTTTGCTTCCATTTTTCTTCATCGTCAATTTGGACGAGGGAGTGAAAAGCACCTTGTTCAAGTTAGCAGATGACACTAAGATGTGGCGAGAAGTGAGCACAACTAGATCTGGACAGGTTATAGAGGTGGGCAGATGAGAATAGGATGGGTTTCAATACGAACAAGTGCAAGGTGTTGCACCTGGGGAGGAAGAATCAGCACCATACCTACAGGCTGGGGAACTCCTTTCTTGTCAGCACAGAGGCAGAAAAGGATCTTGGTGTCACTATTGATTCCAAGATGAATATGGGCCACCAATGTGGGAATGTGGTCAGGAAGACTAACCATACCTTGTCATGCATCCATAGATGCATCACAAGCAAGTCTAAGGAGGTGATCTTCCTCCTCTATGTGACATTGGTCAGGCTGCAGTTGGAGTACTGTGTCCAGTGCTGGGTGCTGCATTTCAGGGGAGATGTGGACAACATGGAGAGGGTCCAGAGGAGGGCCACTCACATGATCAGGGGGCAGCAGGGCAGGCCCTATGAGGAGAAGCTATGGGACCTGAACCTATTCAGCCTCCACAAGAGCAGGCTGAGAGGGGATCTGGTGGCCACCTATAAACTTGCCAAGGAGGACCAGCAGGCAATGGGAGAGTCTCTGTTCTCCCAAGCACTACCAGGGGTATCAAGGAACAATGGCCATAAGTTGACTGAGAGTAGATTCAGGCTAGATATCAGGAGGCACTATTTCAGTCAGGGTGGCTAGGAGCTGGAACCAACTTCCAAGGGAGGTGATGCTCACCCCTACCCTGGGGGTTTTCAAAAGGAGGCTAGACAGCCACCTAGCTGGGGTCATTTGACCCCAGCATCCCTTTCTGCCCATGGCAGGGGGTCAGACTTGATGATCTGCTTAGGTCCCTTCCAACCCTACCAACTATGAAACTATAAAACTCAAATGTAATCTTGGGAACCTACTGGTAGAAATGTAAGACTATTAAGAGATCTCCAGCTCTTATTAATTTACTTAAGCCACATAAGCACTCCCTCTAAACACATATTACCAAATTAGAAAGGTAACTTCTGCTTTGAGATAGTCTGAATTAAAATACTTGCCCAATGTAAGTATCCATGAATATATGGATAATGCAAAATATTCATGGATAGATGCATAATTTGGCCTTTGTAATAGTAAAAAGTTAAAGGAATTTAGAAGAAAAATAGAGGTTGAGGATAGACAAAATATTTTTTGATTATTAGCCTCAACAAGCAGAAAATAATATTATTCTAATGTTAGTGGTAATTTCATGTATATCTAGTTAAGTTTGAAATACTTAGCTAGATCTGGGAATATATCCTATACACACCTGAGCATACGAGAGCTTCAATGTGATATGTTGGCATAAAATGTCCTGACCCTGCCCTTGTTTTGAGCAATGGTATGCAGGTCTTTTCTAACCTTACCTCTCCCATTTTTGCCCTCCCTCTAAAGTAAACCAAGTCAATTCATCATAATCAGATGCCACAGTGTAAATAAAATCTCAATACCTGCTCTCCTTTATCTGTCCCATTACCATTAGCCTCTTACTTTCATATGCCCATATTTGCATTGTAGGAAACATAATCTGAAACCCCATTAACAGAAGGTTAAAGCAAAAAGAGCTTTTAGGCAAGGGAACTGCTAAGAAAGAATAGAAAAATGAAGAAATTCTCTTGGATCACAAGGTGAGACAGACTATGCAAGACCTACTGAGTAACCTCATGATTCACACTGAGGGAAGAGGTGACAGGATTTTGAGTTTTAGTGTGTGGGGGGGGGGGTTCCATTTCCACCACTGCTGGTAGCCCAAAGTCAAAGGAATACATGTCCTCTTGAAAGTTTACATCTTACTGGGCATGTCTAGTACACAGGTGTTGTAAAGTGCATTTAATCAGAAGAAGGCACATTTTTTGTGCATGTTTCACTTTCAGGTTCTGTGTACAAAGAACAGTCAGTATATATATCAATATGTAACTGTCTATATACTACTTGTATCCTCTGTGTGTGTGCATATGTGTGTGTGCATGTATCTATATATCTATTTATATAAATATATAGATATATAATATGTATTGTCAAAGGCCAGCAAGAATCATCACTGTTTTCCATCCAAAGAAATTGTATCAATACATCATGGTATACTTTATTCATAAATACAAGTGAGAATGAGTCTGCTTCAAGCTTCAAGGCTAACATCCTGCATCTTACATTTAACCATAACCAATGCTTCAAAAATAGCCCCTAGTGTCCTATAACATACTGAACCAGTTATGTAGTACTGCATATATGTAGAGAAGGGGAACACTCCTTCATGACTTTTGTGTCAATCAGCTTACATCTTGAATCATTTTTATTGCGCTACCTAAGCATGAAGAACTACACATATTATTGTTGGACATAATGTTACTTTGCTCTTTAAAAAATCCAGTTAAATTCATTCTATGACGTCTTGTGCTCAGAAATATTTCCTTTAATTTGTTTTATGTTTACTTGGCATTAAACCACAAAACACACAAAAACATATCCTTTCCCTCCACTCTAAAAATTACAGTAAAGGAAGAATAAATTGTAAAATTATTTGGAGAAAATTAGTAATGTTTTGAGAGATGACATAATATTTGAAAGGCATAGTAGAGACACAGATATATAGCAAGGTTTCATTAATGTATGACTTTCATTTTTTTTTCTGACATATTAAAGAAGAGCTGAGTCAGTTTCTTTTCACCTTTCAGAATTGCCACATATTGGTGGCATGCTTTTGAATAATGTCAAAGTCTAACCCCAAGTAGAGTATATTATAACAGCCATCTCGAGGAGGCAAAGGCATAGGTAAGTATAACAAAATCCACAGGTGATGCAAATGATTGAGTTGATTATGCTGTGTACAAATAGACAAAGCTGCTGTTTGTAACAACCATCACCTATGTGTCCCTCGTACACATCACATAAGCCCAGAATCTCACAGGAATCTGATCTACACTAAGATTCTGATCTACAAATCACCACAACATTAGGGCTAAGTACAGATAGTCAAAGGGTATTTATAAACATGCTCCAGGAGGTGCAGCGGGGGGCACTTTAATTAGCACACCTTCAAGAAAAAGCGCATGGAGTGTCATGTGTATCAGCGTCCATGCACTGAAAAAAGGCAGCAGGGTACTTTGAACTAAAACTCAAAGGAGCTTTAAAGTGCCCCGCTTTCATTTTTTAGCATGGGAACACTGATACACATGATGCTTCAGCAGACTCAATTAATCGAGTCTGCTCCGACACGCTGTAATTGGACTGCATTGGAGCAGCCACTTTGCATGTGTCTAAGAGCCCAAAAAGCCCAAGAATGAATCAATTCAATCTTAGCTGGTTAGTTTAAGCTGCATAGATTGTACTGATAATGAAGTGAACAGACATTTGCTTTTGATTCTGGAAATACAGCCACATGCCTGCATTGGCCAAGGCCAGAAGTCAGGGGGAATGCTAGAGCATGCTTCCCTGCTCAGCTGGAGCAGACAGCTTGGGCCAAGGCTAGCCTACCCACCCTGCAAAGGGAGGGGAGATTTGTGGTGGAGGTGCAAAGCATTCTGGAATGCTGGGGATTGAGAGTTAAATTGAATCTGGAGGGAATCTAGGACAGAAGTTCAATAAACTGATTTAACCTAAATAAGTTAGTTCTGATACTAAATCCATCCAGATTTATCTTAAAATGGTTTCAGCCATTTTGAAAGCAGTTTATACGTACTGAACTTCTGTTGTGTTACACTTTCCGATCACTTATATTAGTTTATGTGTAATTTCTGTTCCTAGCTTAGCAGTTAATGGTACTGATATGTTAGTACGCATTTCCTGTTGTTTCATAGTTTCGTAGTTCCTAGGGTCAGAAGGGACCTGAACAGATCATCAAGTCTGAACCCCAGCCCTGGGCAGGAATGAGTGCTGGGATCATAATACCCCAGCCATATATCTATCCAACCTCCTCTTGAAGACCCCCAAGGTAAGAGAGAGCACCACCTCGCTTGGGAGCCCATTGCAGAGCCTGGCAGCGCTAACTGTAAAGTAACGCCTCCTGATATCAAGCTTGAATCTGCTCTCAATCAATTTGTGGCCGTTATTCCTTATTATCCCAGGTGGTGCCTGGGGGAACAGAGCCTCACCTATTTTCTGCTGGTCCTCCCTGGTGAGTTTATAGACAGCCACCAGGTCCCCTCTCAGTCTTCTCTTGTGGAGGCTTAATAGTTTCAGGCCCTTTAGTCTATCTTTATAGGGCCTGGCCTGCTGCCCCCTTGACCATGTGAGTGGCCCTCCTCTGGACCCTCTCCAGGTTAGCCACATCCCTCTTGAAGTGTGATGCCTAGAACTGGACATAGTACTCCAATTGTGGCGTGACCAGTGTCGCATAGAGGGGAAGGATTACCTCCCTGGGCCTGCCTGTGATGCATCTGTAGATGCACAACAAGGTGTGGTTAGCCTTACTGACCACTTCCTCTCATTGGCGGCTCATGTCCATCCTGGAGTCAACAATGACTCCAAGATCCCTTTCTGCCACTGTGTTGTTGAGAAGGGTGTTCCCCAGCCTATAAGCATGTTGCAGGTTCCTTCTCCCTAGATGCAGCACCTTGCACTTGTCTGCATTGAACTCCTTTCTATTCTCATCTGCCCACCTCTGTAACCTGTCTAGATCTAGTAGGATTCTGTCCCTCCCCTCCAGTGTGCCCACTTCTCCTCACATATTTGTGTCATCAACAAATTTGGACAGTGTGTTTTCCACACCCACCTCCTAGTTGTTGGTAAAGATGTTGAATAGCACAGGCCCAAGGACTGAGCCCTGGGGAACTCCACTGCCGACATCCCTCTAGGTCGAAAATGACCCATCCACCACCACTCTCTGGGTGCGACCATCAAGCCAATTTGTCACCCATCTGACTGTGTAGGCATCAATGCCACAGTCACCTAGTGTTGTTTTTTTTAGGATGAATGGGGTGGGAAACAGTTTCAAAGGCCTTCTTGAATTCCAGGTAGACGACATCCACCTCAATGCCCACATCCAAGCACTATGTGACCTGGTCGTAAAAGGAAACAAGGTTAGTCAGGCAAGATCATGTTGGTTGCCCCTGAGCATTACCTCCCATGCTGGGTCCCTGAAGATGTGTTCCTTGAATGTTTTCTCAAAGGTCTTCCCAAGGTGAGACTAACTGGCGTATAGTCCCCGGGTCCACCTTTCCCTGCTTCTTGTAAATGGGGACCATATTGCCCCATTGTCTCATTTCTCCAAGCCCCAATCTCCAGTGGGCGCTAGGTCACTGGATAATTTGGAGACATAATAATAGTTATTTGTCATATACAGTAATGTATGCATCTCTACTAGCCTTCTAAGTTGCCTTGAACACAATTGAACAAGAAACAAGAAAATAGACTTAGTGGAGCCCATTGTAGATTGAAAAAGAAAACCAAGAGGTAGGAACTCAATCATTTACCAAAAGTGATCTTCCAGGTTTTAATACACAAACAAAAAACTATCCCACCAAACACACACAGGAAACCCTCTAAAATCCTATCTTAATAGTCCTATCCCATCTTCCTATGGACTGAAAAACTTCTCAACTTCACCACTTAATCAAACCTATTCAACGTAGTTTGCGGATCTAGCAGCTTTACAATGTACACATTATTCCTGTTCATATCTAGAAGAGCAATACTACTAATGCAAGATCAATCCCATATCCATACTGAAAATCAGAGTAATTGGAATAAAATAAATCTGAGTACATCAAGTATTTCTGTAGAAGTTTGGCCACTAACTTCCTAAATAACCTTCCCAACTTAGTAGATGTTAACCTATTATGTAGTGGATGAGATCATCATTTTTTTCCTTAAGAGCACTTGCTATCCTAGTCATCTTCACAACCACTACTAAGGACATATTGATCTTTACAGGACAAGAGGGAAATGGGTCTAATGTACTAGTTCTGCCCTCAGGATATTGCATTCCTACCTATCTCTGAATATAAGAAATTTCATCTGCAAAGGAAACTGGGAATTTATCACAAGCAAAACAACAGCAACAACAAAACAAAACAACCTCCTCCTCCCCACACCCCATGACTGTGTTTAAAATTAACACAGCTTGGTTTAATCAAATTATCCACCACATAGAAAAGTTCCATTATATGAGTCTGCATATAGTAAAATGGAGACAACTTGTCAGCTACAGCATAGCATTCTATTTCTTTAAAAAACTGACATTATTAGTCAGACTGAGATCAGGATTCCTACCACAAGTATTTTGGGGACCACAGTATGAGCATTTACATTACAGTGCTTGTCAGATTCCTCAAATATGTGAATCCTGATACACACCTATTGCTTCAATCAAAGTCATATCCAAAGCTATGCCAAGACATCATAAGCATCATAAAAGGTTCATATTAGGGCCAGTACTGACAATAAATGTTGAAGGAATGCGAATATTGAAGGGCTGTCAGCCATTAAACAGGAATTATTACTAAACTGTGCACCAATAGCAATTGCCAAGTACTATGTCCTCAAAAGATGCACCAAGGGTGAAATAATACCTGTCCCAGGTGTCAGAGATGAAGCTCACCATGAAGATAGCATACAAACAATATGGCAAACCTGACCTTTGTCATCAACACAACAGCTATGGCTGATGATGAAAATATTGAAATTCTAACAATAGATACCTCGGAATTTATATCACATCAGCCTACAAACCACTGAACAAAACCTGTAATTTTACCAGACTATCAAACCTCAGACATGACAAAACACAAGTGATCATCAGCAATTTTAACAGTCATAGTATCAACTGGGGATACAACACAAACTAACAGAAACAGGGAACAGGTTGATGCATGAGCAGAGGCACATCAATTAAGCCTAATATATGATCCTAAGCTTTCTGCTTCTTTTTATAGTAGTCACTGGAAAAGAGGGCACAGCCCTGAGCTAGCATTTGCCAGTAACAACATAGCTAGATTCGGTAATATTGACATTTTGGTACTTATTCCCCAATGACAGCATAGAGCAATCGTTTTACAAACTAAAGTAGTCATAACAACAGTCTTAGTTAGTTCCCCTTTAATACCACTTTAACTTCAAGAAAGAAAAATGGGATGATTTTACTAAACACCTCAATGCTGCCATGCTAAGTGTAACTCAGGTAGTACTCCAAGAGGTACACCCTCTCCAATTGAAGGGATCAAAGCAGGTGCACAAGTGCTGTGGGAGGTGTAGGGACTCTCCTCCCCCTATAGAGCAGAGCCAGACCACCAATGGGGACTTAACCATATACCTTTTAATACTGGGAACATAACAGGCATAAATCAGAGGATATAGTGGACACTACAATGCCCCAAGGGGGAAGGATTCAACAAAGGTTAGACATGTACAATCATCATCAGAAAACAGGGTTAGCAAAATATAAAATGCAAACAGCCGAACAAACAATACGGGTTGGTGAAATATAAAAAGGCACAAAATGCAAAATGTCAAATGACAAGGAAATATAGGGCCTTGGTGCCTGAAGGGGGAGAAAACACAATGGACCCTTTCACTGCCAGAAGATTTTCTTCTTGTTATCTCACTCACCCCAAGTCACCCAAGCTTGGATTTGAACCCACATCTCCCATATGGTAAGCAAGGACACTACCACACAGCCACCATTGGTAGCACTACTTCAACCTGCTAGGGGTCTTGACCTTCCTAGAGCCCTGGCCTCATGTCAAGCTGCCTGGCCTCTGATTGGAGGAGCTGGAAGCAGAGCTGGGAACCCCACAGGTCGCTGCTCAGATCCTTCCTGGAGTGAAGGGAGCCTCTCCTGCTGGCTGCAGCCTGTCATAGGGGATCCTGAAGCCCAGTGGGGAGCCTCTCCTGCTGGCCGCACGCTGCGCTGCTGAGGGTCCCACTGCTCCCTGCAGGTCCTGCTCTTTCAGGCTCTTCCGGGGCACTGCTCCTACCCCACTGGCTCAGCTCTTACCAGCTCTGTGAAGCTCCTTGTTGTCCCTCACTGGTCTCTTCCCTGTGCCAGCCCACGCTACCCCTTTTATCCCCCTCCAGGTGACCCAAGGGGCCAATCAGGACCCAGGGGGGTGAGTCTCTGGGGCTTGATTGGTGAGGAAAGGGAATCCCAAGTCTTCCAATCATCTTTTGCCCTTTCAAAACCCTTGGGCTAGGTCACTGCCAGCTAGCTCATCACATAAGCTTCAAACCAATGCCAGAAAACTATGAGCAGTTTGTAAAACTGCTACATAACATCTCAAGAGGCTCATATCCCAAAAGACTGCAGATTGAGCTACATACCATATGACTAACACTGGAATCAGTCAATAGATACACAAAATACAATGGGCTGTACAAAGCAGACCCATTTGTTGAGGAAACTATCACTGAAGGAGAAGAACTGGGTGCTAGAGAGGAAAAAAGAAAGTTGTAGCAGAATCTCATTGAGAATGTCGATATGGCACATAATAGCAAAAAACAAAAACAAAAAGAAATGGATAACCACCCAGAAACTTCCAACAACCAAAACAAGAAAGAATAACACTGCAATGTCACTGCAAGCCAGGTTGCAAATCAACTCATTAAAAATGGTAGAGCACCAAATAAACAACTCAAGTTTCAAATCAACAGAAAAGAAGATGAGGAAGTTGATCACTTTGGGAGACATTTTTCAATAGCTGAATTAACAACTACGGAGGAATGGCCTGTCTCAAAAGACCATATGTCCAGGTGTACTATTTAACATCTACGCAAATAATCAACTAATTCACCCAAGCACAAGAAGTTTTATTTATGCAGACAATTTGTGTATCACCCCCTGCACAACAGACTTTGCTCAGGTGGAAGCCATCCTGGCATCAGCACTCAGTGGGTTCAGTCAGGCAGCGTTTGCATAATTGCTGAGCCATGCAATAGCATCTTCAGTGGGCATGTGCAGTTCCTGTAGACTGCCACTGAATTTAGTCAGGGGACGACATGGACAATATGAGACATGGTGTGTTTTTTGCCACAGCTACAGTCTGGATTGTTGTTCAATGGGTTGTCAGACAATTACATCAAAAATTAACTATGTGCCAATCCAAATAAAATACATGTTAGTCTCTTCCACCTTTGGAACTGAGATACTAGTAAGCAGCTCATCCTAACCTGGTCCCCAAATAGAAAGGAACAACCCTAGCCCACTGCCCAAATCCTTGAGAGTGACACTAGGCTACATGCTTTTGTATGGAGCAGATACAGAAAAGAAGCAGTGCAAATTTAGTTCCTGGAACAACATATTAAATAAGCTCATCAACTCCAGATGAGAGGCCAACCCAAAAATGTTCCAAACTACTGTACTTGTACTTTGTTATTTTGCAAATGAATACACATGGCTCATTTGGGAAAGATTGGTATATCCAAAGAAGCTAAACACTGTAGTGAGCAAAAGTTGCAGGTGCATTACTGGACGCCTTAAATCAACAAATATCAACAGTCTCCATTTACTTGCTGGAATCACCCCACCAGATGTCAGAAGAGCAGTAATAAGCAAACCAAATGCACCAGCAGATCAAAAGAGAAGAGGAACCTACTACACGGCCATATTGCAGCTCCCAGTTGACTAAAATCATGGAAAAGTTTCCTTTCAACAATGTAGGCACTGGGTGACAGACTAACAGACACATGGGTAAACATGTGAAAGGTGTGACCAGGGATCCTGCTTTTCTGTGTTTAAAAAACACAAATTCTCTGATAAATGGCAAATTCTCTGATTAACCCCCTCCCCCAAACCTGTGTTTTTCCATGATTAAAATGAAACACCACTAGATAGATAGATAGATAGATATCAAAATGTACAGGTATTTAGAATTTATTTTATTACAATGATTGTGGCACTGGTAGGCTTCCAAATTGCTTTAAAATTGTAAATATATCTATAAAACATTGTGTTCAACTGATACTTATATATATCTATGTATTTATATATCTATATTTATCTATTTATATCTATAGATAGATATAGATATATGTATCTATGTTTCTTTATGTATCTATGTATCTATCTATATTTATCTATTTATAGAGATAGATAGATAGATAGACATAAGTATCAGTTGAACACAACATTTTATAGATACATTTACAATTTTAAAGCAATTTGGAAGCCTACCAGTGCCGCAATCATTGAAATAAAATAAATTTTAAATACCTATACATTTTGGTATTGAGTTTGATTTTTTTATCCTGGAAAATCAGAGCTCCCCCTGCCCCCTTTGCTCATCAGGATGCAGGTTCAGCTGTGGCTGTCCCCTCCTGCTGCTTTGTGGCACTGAGCAGCCCTGATATGCTGGTGCCCAACCCTTGCCCATGCTGTTGCCCCTCACTTCTGACTTATAGCCCCCTGGCCCTGCTGGTGTCTGTCACTCCTGAACTGCTGCCTGCCCCCCCCCCCCGGGTTTGAGGAAGGGAGTGGGTATGTGGGGGAGTGGGTGTGGGGGGGAGGGGAGGCAATGCAGTGGAGTGGGGCTGGGGGACCAATGCGATATAATGGGGGAGTGCAGGGGTGGGGAGGGCATGTGCCCTCCCACCTGGCCACCCTGTGGCCTGTGCCCCTTCCCCTGCAGCATGCTCTGTGCCCTTTCCCCTGCCCCCTGCTTTTGCCTCTAGACTTACCTGGAGGGTGCTGTGGGAGGTGGGCAGCTGCTCTCCACCACTGCCTGACTGCTATGTGCATGTGTGCACATACATGCACATGGCTCCCCCTGCATCTCACTCCCCACAGCCCCAAGGCACCCCTTGCAGGCTGGAACTCTGACAGCCTGCAAGGGGAAACCAGTGGTTTCACACATTTTCTCCTTTAAAGGGGAAAATCCATAATTTTCTCCTCTAAAAAATAAAATCTGCATTTTTCTCTGTTAAAGAAGAACATCCTCATTTTTCCACTTTTTCCCAGAGCAAACAGAAAACCCAGATCCCTGGTTATAACTACAGATGACCTAGAAGGGAGTTAGAGCGAATTCCAAAACTGCTGACTATCTCCCTGCAGGCACAGAATTTGATCGGCCAATATGGAAAAGCTTGAAGCACCTCTGAATAGGAGCTGGTAAGACTGAAGTTAACATGCAACTGTGGAGATACATGAGCAAACACCATGCGTTAATGTGGAGGAAACTTTCAGATTACTGAACTCCTACTGGCCTGTCCACATATAAGAGAACCATGCACCAGTGAGAACCTCAGATTGAGGTATGGATGGAGCAATAGTATGTACTCATTTCTGGACCCAAATTTGAACGTGGTGACAGGACACAAGAAGAATAATTTGTAAATAATAGTGACTTGTGTGGGAAAAGTCAGTAAAAAAGAACAGCACTATATGAAAAGTCATAGACAAAAACTTTGTATAACATCCCATCAAACCATTGGCAGGTCAGTTATATTTGCACTTCAATTTTTCCAAGATTTTGAAATCTCTCGCCATATATTGATTCTGGCATATATCTTCAAATTTTCATTGCCTTTATATGAATTTTGACTATCAGCAATATTTTCTATAGGTGAGCTGGCCAAAATTGAACTCAGTTCTCAAAATAAGGTTTGTCTGACAGAATTCAATGATATATAGTTAGAAGGGTGAGCCAGAATCTTTTATCTGAATTCCTTTCACCTACATCCTTGAGCATTGGTGGTTGATATAAAATTGAATACTGATCCAAGCCACCCCAAATTCTCATTTTGGAAAACCAAAACATCTAGTACACGCTCACTAAATGGCAGTTTTTGATTCAATACCACCTTCTTGCCTCTAACATCAGTGGTTTTGAGGAAATGGAGCCTTTATCCAGTGTACCCTGCTTTTGGGATTTGCTCTTCCAGAACTAAAACCCAGCTTCTCTTAGCCCTTTTCTAAATAGAACCCCTGTACTATTTTCCATTGCTCTTGCCTGTTCTGCAGCAAGAGGCCTAATCCTGATCTGTGGTTTTTGGGGGAGGAGAACAATTAGTCAAGGAAACAAAGCAAAACTCTAAGGGATAAGAAGTGAGGGAGAGTACATGGAAAGCTGAGAAGGCATTTACTGATTTATTGAACAGAATATCAGGACATGTTGTTCAAAAACAACATTAAGGTAAGGCTTTGTGTTTCTTTGTAAACTTTCTAGAGGCGAAAGCCAAAACCTTATACTGTAAATGCTGATTCTTCCTTCTCCTGCTCCCTTGCACCCCCTCCCCCCACCCCAATTCTAGCTTTTTTGTTCATGAAAAACCAGTTAGAGGAAAAGCTAGATGGGGAAGCATTCCATAATTACTCAATATAAGCTGCACTGAACAGGATGCTTCAGTCTGTCAGTGCTAGTAGTACTGATTGCACAGCATTCTGTGTTATTCTCTGTGCAGTGAGCTATGGTATTTTATTTCATACATCATTTCATATTCTGGAATGTATAATCATACATCATACGTCCAGCAAATTGCACTGCACAGTCCTGAATGCACTGTGTGAATCCATGTTGTGAGGTTTCCCAGTCAGGCAGGTAAAGAGAGCAATGTGAAAGAATAGGTAGTTGTGAAAGAACAGGTAGTTTCACTTTACTCACCTGCTGGCAATGGATAAAAAGGTTTAGAATATCCCATCTCTCTACTCTGGTTTTGAATGATTCTCTGCTGAGCAGTCCCCAAAGTTCAGTGAACCAATTGTGCTTGTGCTGTGATTTTACTTTATTTCTTCTGCAAGATTGCCTTAGCACATCTGGTAAAAATTAGATACATAGATTAGTTATGGTTCTGTTTCCAGTTAATTTCTTGAAGCCTCTGCCCTCACTTCTTTAACACAGAGGAAAGATATAAATTTCTGATAGGAATAAGTGTTCTCATTACTGGCCCTGGTTAGTTATTGCATGGCCAGTGTCAAGTTTAATTAGATTTCAAGAACTCCAGGTCCATAATTTGTGACAATGGAAGTGTATGCTGATGATGCATCTCTGCTGAGAGCACTGCTAGTCCAATAAAGAGATGCTCTCTAATCCACAGAAATATGTCACACACTTGCAGTTTTAATGGAACTGTAATCAGCCTAACCCAAGCTACATATCATCTGCATTATGCTACATAAAATTATTCAGTGGTCTATAAAAAAAGGCAAAGTGCTTTTTAAAATTATCAGAAATGAAATTTCACTTGGATTTTAACTTTAGCTTAACACTTCAGTTGATCTCTTCTTTTCATTATAACAGACGGGAAAGATACAGAAGGATTACTACATGTCATCAAGTGAAAAATAAAACATTAAATTCTCTCTTCCAACTTTCAGCTGGCACCATGTGTCACTTGTGAAGGTACATGTATTATCTTTATTGGATAGATGTTACCACAAAAGACAGCTACCACCAAGGCAGTGTGTACTACTGTTAGGGTTGCTACTTGTTTTATGCAGTAGAGAAATCTTTCATATTTATTTTTTTCCCACACCCCACTGCACTCAAGGGTGGGCACTGCTGCTACATTACCATTTAGAAAAAAGGTAACAATGGGCATTTTATTGTCAAGTAGTCTAATTCTCTCCACAGTAAACGTCTCACATGTACACATGCAATGCTATTAGGCAGGAGTAAACTAATTAACTCTGTAGCAGGATAGTACTTGTACAATTACTCTCCTGTGGCAAAGTTTTTTTAATCCGCAGCACTGCATGTGTAGATGCTAACATGGCTGTCTGGGGCAAAACGGTGCTTCAGGGCAGGGGCTGCCTGCTGGCTAGCCCCACACTGGAACACCCTTGTGCCCCAGCCAGCCTCCCTGCAGCATGTTGAGCTGGGCAGGAGCAGCACCAGCTAGCAGGCTGACTCTCAGGCCCCTTGCCGGCCAGGGCTGCTCAGACCCAGCTCAACATGCTGCAGTCCTGGGCATATGCTCAAAGAGTCATCCAGGAGTAATAGACTCCAGTTTGATAAGCATTAATTGGACATGTGGATGAGCCCAACAGTAGCAAGAAAATCCTTTAGACCCTACCTTGCCAAGATATTATATCCCTTTGAATTAAAACATACAAATTGTGATCAGTGAAATGGTCAGCTTCAGACAAAACTATAGGTGCTTCTACTACTTAAGACCTGTAGTCAAAGCAAGTCAGGCATTCCTGCTTGTACAACATACAGCTGCCTGCCTCTTAAGTGAAGCTAACCCCTGAGAGCACATTACACAATAATTCAAGCCTCTCACTGGCTCCTCTTTTGCTTCTGGGTCAAAATTAAACTTGTAGTTTTTGAGGCCCTTGTTTTCTTGAAGTCAGACTGCCTTTCACACTGAGCTCATCATGACACAGAAAGTATCAATGCCTACAATGTTTTCTAAGTTAAGTTTGTAGCTTCTAGCTGAGGGGCATAGGCAAAATTTTCAGTTGTATTCCTGAGTCTCTGATTTCACTTTAAACAGGGGTGGCCAAGTTGGAGCTTGCATACCACAAGTGGCACAGGCAGCCTCATTTTATCAGGGAGGAAGTAAACAACACAGTGGCAGGTAGGGCAGGGAGCAGAAAGCAGAGTGAGCAAAGAGTAGAACATCTGATTGGGCAGAGGAAGGAACTTGGAGTGGCATTGAAGGATGGCAAAGGGCTTAATATGTGGCAGGCCTACCTAAAAGGTTGGTCCCCACTGACTTTAAAGAAGACTTTAACTGTTTTGATATAAGAAAAATATCTTTAAAATCTAATCCAAGCAATGACATTTGCCAGAGTTTGCAGAGAGCCTGAAAACAGAGTTCTGAATCGTGATCTGCCTCTTCATCTCAGCAACTACTCAAATGTCAATGATGGCATTTCATATGCCATTCCTTAAAATAAAAGTTCAAAGACATGTTAAAATTTAGTTTAATTAACATTTAAATTCAAAATATGGTTAGGGCTTTAACAGCAGCTTTGGAGACCAGAAGAAGGTACAATTTGCTTCATTTTCTTAAAGGGAGTTAATTCACCAACAGATTCAGTCATTCTCTTTTACAGTAAGGCTATCAAGAAACTTTCTATTGGTGTAAATGACTACAGCTTCATTCACTTCAGTGGAAGTTTGCCTACTTTACATCAGCAGAGACACTGACATATGGATTTGCAAACCAGAGACTGGAATTCGGAAATCAGACTGGGCTTTAATGTGACTGCTTTTCAGGCCCTGAGCAACACAAATTCCTCCTCTCCCCTCTGCCCCAAAACTTGGTGTCATCCACAAACTTGGCCAGCAAACTTTTCACTCCCCCATCCAAATCATTGATAAAGATATTGAAAAGCACCGGTCCAAGCACAGGCCCCTGAGGGACACCATTGGCCACTTTGCACTAGGATGACACAGATCCGTTCATGAGAACCCTTTGAGTCCCACCATGCAGCCAGTTTCCCATCCATTGAACCATTGAGTAGCTGAGCCCAC
>NW_017729026.1:23663551-23677548 GCF_001723915.1 Gavialis gangeticus
AAACCTTCATTACAGTGGGTGCTATGGAGCCAAGCACAATGATTTTATAAGCTTAATTAGTTAATCTGTGTACACAGGGGCAAACAGGTAACCACATGTATAAAATATGCCTTTTCATCAAACCCATGTTGTGTGCATTGTTCACCTATAAATTCCTATTTTAGCTTACATATATTTTGTAGGAATTGTTTATATGACACTGTTGCTGCATTTTGCCTTTTGTGTTTCAAAATGATTAGCTGCACTCTAAAGCTTTATAACTGCCTGCTGTATAAGCAGCAAAGCACTGCACTTCAAGATAATTATAATCATTAGTAGATCCTGATTTCTTTAGGTGGCTAATATTTCAGCCTGATTTTAGAAAATATTCTACTTCAGAAATAGAGCTCTTAACATACTCTAAGGTTCAGACCGAAATTACTCGACTAGGTTAATTAATTATTTGCCTTATTAAGAACAAGGATTTCTCATTTTCCTGTTTTATGTTGGTCCTCTTGAGCCTTACCAGATGATTTAATCTGATATTGGCTTTTAGGCATCCCGCCATAAGCCATCATAAATAGTACGTATCTGAACCATTGTGCTACTGCAACAGAAATGACAAGTCTTGCTCAAGGAATAACTTGTACTGCAAGATCTGTTCTAGATTATTTTCTCCCATTTGATCAGTCATTTTTATCACTCTTCCAAAATTTGACCCTAGCTTGGGCATCTGAAGGTCGTACAACTGTGTCTGAGTTAAATAAACAGCACACATTTGTATTAAAGTAAATGCCTCATCCCCACTGAAATGAATGTTTCAGTGTCTGTATCTTATGAGCTCTGTGGTTCAGCAGATTTGCCTCTGTTCCCAAACAGAAAATTAGGGTAAGGAGAGAGAAAGTAACAATCATTTTTTCATCTCCCTGTAAGTTTCTTGTCTCAAAATAAATAATAACGTTTGACCTGTTACTGAGACAGCATGGAAATTAAGACACATGACAATCTTTCTTAAGGGTTTCCCTTGAGGCAGCTGTGGCCATTTCTCACAACATGCTTTGGCTTTCTTTCCCCTAGATAAAAAGCAAGCTATAAAAGTAATAAACCTTTCATGCCTGTTCACAGAGTAGTTAGCCCAAAAGTCTAGCTAATTAGGGTTTTTATTCTAAGGCCAGGATAGAGTTTATAAACTCTTTGCACTGGCAGTGTGGAAATCTACAGAAATGGCTTCTCTTCTTGGAGCACAAACATTTGCAACTATAGCAAGCAGCCTCACTTGGTATAATGCTCTGTATGTACTAAGTGTTCAAGTTATCATGCTGCACATAACTCAAAAAGGGACATGAACAAAGAAGAGAATCAGATTCAATAATTAAAAGCTTCTCTTTAAAAAATACAAAAGTAAAACATTAGCCTACTAGGATATGATAAAGGGCCTATATATAGCATACTATAACACATAAAATTGGTGAATGTAGCATGCATTTGTGTATGGATGTGTGTGTAGGTGTGTGGTTATGTTTGCTCATCCTGGAAAGCCTCCAGCTTAAATTTGCATTGAATCTCAAGGATGACAGGGAGTTCTTGCCATCTGCAGGCAACAACTCAGTGTTATTGCAGACTATATCTTGTGGAAGAGAACAGAAAATCAGTGTTAGACTGTACCAACTCTGTCTGGTGACACCTAAAAAAAGGGCTCTTCCATTTTTCAAAGAGTTTGTTAGTAAAACAAAACAGGAGAGCTAAATAAACATATTTCTTTGGGTGCCAATACATCAAACGGATTATAGTTTGAAAACTGCCTGTTATGTGGATTTTTTTCAGAAATAAAAAGGATGTAAAACTGAGGGAGTATAAGTTGGATAATGGAATGATCTACATTGGTGGATCACACTCAAGGGATTTTAAGTTTAAATCGTCTCCTAACCCGCCTCCCCCCACCCCTACTCCAGTTCTGTTGCTTGGCCTCACTAGATTTCTTGTCTCTCCTATATATCAAATGTTTTGGGACTGAGGCCTAACTCAGTCTAACCTCATGCAGGAATCTGACATTCAGTAATCTGTCACTAATTCACAAATAGGCATCATTTACTGCCTTGTTTTGTAAGCCAATGATGAAGAAGTTCAATAATACTATAATCATGTGGGATACAGCGTTAATGCAAAACACATACTGAGGTCACTATGAGATGAAGATAGGCAGAACCGGAAAGGATCAGGATCCGATGCCACTGGAAATATATACAAATAGATTCGGTGTATATCATAAAAACATAAGAAATGTCATGCTGGGTTGGATCACAGATCCGTCTAACCCAATATCCTGTTTGTCAAAGTTTTTCTACTTGGTGTCCTCCCTCAGAACTCTAGGGTGCCTATACATGTGCTCTGATGAGTTTTAATTTCAACACATAGGAGCAGACTTGAGTAATAGCATTTAGTTGCTATACAGTTGTTTCCTCTAACAACTGAGGGAGGCTTGTGATTTCCTGGTATGCCTAGGCCCTCCACACTCATCTAACAAACAGGCCTATATCTCAAAGCGGCAGAGAATGTGGCTAAGGGGAGAGTTTTTATGTGGAGTGAGCTGCTGCCTTGTCTCCCTTTCATTACAGTTTTCATCATTAGACCTAGGAAGTTATAATTAGATGTTTACTACAACTGATGGACCTTTCCTATATAAATCTGTCCAGTCCTCTTTTGAATCGGATTAAATTATCAGTCTCTATATCACCTTGTGGCAATTAGTTTCACAAGTCAATTTTGCATTGTGTGTTTTAAACCTACTTCCTAATTCCTTGAATGTCCCCTAGTTCCAGTATTGAGAGAGAAAGTAAACAGTAAATCCCTATGTTCTCCATGCCAGTCATGATTTCATAGACCTCTATCATTGTCCCCATCAGTTAGCTTTTCTCTAAGTTGAAAAGTCCTAGCCTATTTAGCTTCTCCTTCTATGAAAACCTCTCCATACTCCTGATCATACTCATTGGTTTTCTCTGTGCCTTTTCTATCTCTACTGTATCCTTTTGGAGGTGGTGGTGGTGAAGGCGAGGGGCATAGATAAGAACTGCATACACTACTAAAGGTATGCACGTACAACAGGTTTTTTGGTGGCATGAGAAACATCTTCCAATTCATTTAATAATTCCTAACATTCTAGTTCCCTTTTTGATTACTGCTAAGTACTGAAATGATGTTTTGGGAGAATTGTCCATGATAGTTCCAAGACCTTTTTTTAGGAGTAGCAGTTAATGTAGAGTTCATAATCATGAATGTACATTCCAAGTTATTTTTAGTTTTGTGCATCACTTTGCACTTATCAACGTTGAACTGTATCTGACATTTTGTTGCCTATTAATTCAGATCTATAAGAGCCTAAACAGTCCTAAACAGTCATTTTTGTTTTTTATTACTCAAAGTAATTTGGTATCATTTGCTAAATGGCCATCAGACCATCAGATCTTTCAAAAACATTTATGAGTATATTAAAAAGCATAGGTCCCAGCATAGACCCTTTGGGACTCCAATGCTTACCTCCCTCCATTACAATAAAGGACCATTTATTAGGGCTGTGCAAAGCTTTGGTCCCTGATTCAGTTCGATGGAGATTCAGCCCAATTTGGTGGCTGAATTTCCAAATCTAAATTGAATCAGGAGACCCTTTAATCTCTCTGAATCAAATCAGAGAGATTTGGAAAGATTCGGCAATTCAGACATAGACACAGTTTTAAATGTTTTTTCTACATACCTCTAGGTAGCAGGCGGCTCATGAATGCTGCAATGCTGGGGCACATGGAGAGTCCCACATAAGTACAGGGGGGCTCCCCAGTGTGCTCGACACTTTCAGGTCCACTTCCAGGTCTGCCAGAGAGTGCGCAGCCTCCCCCCCCCCGCCGGGGTTCTCTGGCTCAGCACTTGGTGCCTCCTGGGTCTCTGGGAGCCGATCACCACGCTTCTGTGGGACACTCCATCTGCCCCAGCATTGCAGCGATCACAAGCCTCACTGATATCTTGAGCTATATAGAAAAAAGTTTTAAAATTGTGTCTATGTCCAAAACGCTGATTCTCCAAATATGCATCGAATCATCAGATTCAGCCAAATCGAATCAGGGCAGTGATCCAAAACAATGAATTGAATCACTGTCCTAGATTTGGGCCAAATCCAAATCTGAATTGGATAGGGCTCACTTTGCACATCCCTACCATTTATATCTATTCCTTGCTTCCTATCTTTTAAGCAGCTCCTAATCCATGAGTGGACCTTACCTAAGACCCCTTATATCAATATCTGCAAAATACTTGTTGAGCTGATTTCATGCAAGCTGTAATTCCATTTCAGTGCAGTTGTATCAAAAAATAATTTCACCTATTGTGTATGCATTACTTCAAATAATGGCATTCCCCAAAACAAACAGGGTGATTTTAATCCCTCAGTCAAACTAATGCAACCGGTAATTCATTTTAAGGAAGGAAATACCATGTACAAAATATATTTTAAAAGTTCTTTGACCATTTTAGAAAATTAGTTCTGATTTTAAGGTCTGTGACTCCATGAGGAGAGCAGTGGTTTTCTTCATAAAACCACACACACATTCTTGTAATCATTGTAAATACCTGGCTCTGTTTACAATTTCCTGAGAACTTGTTCAGTAATGGCATTTCTGCAAAAGCAAACACTGCTAAATCTTGATTTATAGGTTATCAATGAGATTTTTAAGGAACCTTCTGTTAGTCAGTGAGCAGAACTTTTATTACTGAAGAAAGCAGATGATAGGACTTCAGGACAACTTAAAGAGGTGGAAAAAATCAGCATAATTACTTTCTTAACCAAATGCTGAATTCACATTCAAAGCTGGCCCCCTTGGATGTGTCTACATGTCCCAATTTAAGGTGCATGAGCCATTTTTAAGGTGCATTAAGGACACAGCTCTACACACGCATGCTCTTCATACACGTTAAAAATGGTGATTTTAGGCTATTTGCAGGTATCAGATTTAGGCGTGAATAGCTAAAGCACCTTAATGCACATGTAGACACGCTAAGGTGCATTAACACTGTGTATGTTGACTGACTTGGAACTAACTTTAGTCCCAAGTCGGTCCACACACCACATTAATGTGCCTTCGCGTGTATACATGTAGGCGTGTGCCTAAATCACCTTAATGCGCATTAGGCAAATGTGCATTAAGTTTAGGCTCACATAAAAGCATGTATAGAAAAACTCCTTAGGATTCAAGTAGGCCAAATTGACAGACTACATTTGATCTGAATGCAGAGGCCCTGTCTCATAGGATGCTGAGCTCTTCATGTAAGTTGTTACATACCTTGAAACCCTACTGAAATGAATAGAAGTTGGTGGAGCTCAGCACCTTCTACAGGGTGGTATGTACCTTGAAGCATTGAACTGTAAGGGAGGACTAAAGTACGATCATAGTTAAAAAGCAAAGCTGAGGTGGTATAATGAATCTCTAATTAATTTTGCACAGAGGTCTAAAATTTAATCAGCTGACACTAATTCACAAATGGGGATAACTTACTGCCTAACTAACTGCCCTTTCACTTCTGGCAACAAGGGGGTTTATTGTACTGCTTTATAATCAATAAGTAAACATCAGTTTAGGGGTTTCAAAATATCTTTGGTGAAAATATATCAGTATGTTCCTGATATCACAAGGCTAATCTAGAATTCTACATTACCTTTGTTTTTGTTTCAGTCCTGAATAGGAATAAAAGGATTGTTGTAAGCCAGGATCTAGGGGCAATTTGTTTTTAGCCTTATATTTGGCCTTCCCATATTAGGTACACTGAAGCTTTCCCATTATCTCTTCCCTGGAAGCACTGTCTTCATGCACATATCCAGTCAACACTAATAATGAAGGCCACTTGTGTTTTCTTTCTTGAAAGCACTATCTTAGTATATAGAAATGCCATCCATTAAGGCAAAGGTCTTCTGGATGGTGCATTCCCTAAACAGAGAAAATGGGTGCCAACATTCAGAAACTCTTGTAAAATCCAGCAACTTCCATACCTCCACTGTATAACCTTTAATGATAACAAGTGTCATTGTGATTTCAATTTATGATGTGAATGGTTAGGGATAAAATATTTTTTGGGATGGGGGAGTTGTACACATCCCAGCTGGTTAATCCTTATAATCTAAATTAAAACCTTTCTTCAAAGTAGTTTCCTAATGGAGATATTTTGAACAGCTAAATAGAAGTACCAGCTGCTGCAGAGAGAATCAATACTCAGCTTTGCACTTATACTCCTTTGGCTTGAGGGCTGCCTTACTTTGAACATGATCTAAGTAAATGAAAATGATTTTTGACATTAGGGATGCACAGGCTGATCTCTAATAACCTTTTACAATAGCCTTACAAACTGAAGACTTTCAGATATGCTTGAGTTTGATGTTGTTTGCAATTATTATTCTTATTACTACTGCTTCTGCTGCTGTTGCTGCTGCTGTTGCTATTGCTACTACTACTACTTCAGTGCTAGCCAGCCATTTTTCTAGTGAGGAAAAACTGATCTCTATATGACACTCTTTCCCTCTTATATCTGGTAGCTATAGTCCCATGAAATATTTCAGTGATTTACTTAAGATGTGTTTAATTCCTTCTTTCTTCTATCACATGCACAAAAAGGTAGTTGTTCTAGTAAATTGTTTTCAATGAATGCTATTAAATGGTTGTCCCCGCTTTTAAAAGTCCAAGTACAGGAATATAGCTAATTAGTTCTTAAACTAGATAATACATTTTCAGTGTCACAAATGTTCAAGAATAAAGGAGTCATCAATTTTGCCAAAAAAAAAAATCACTATCTGTATATGGTCCATTAACCTTTCCTCCATAAATCCTTTAACTTCCTGGGAAATGTCTAACCTGGGACAATTCATAAAAAAATCACGGTTTTGAATTCCATCATTTTTATTGCTAAACCTCTGCTTGCTGATGGAAATGTTGAAATTTCACTCTGGAGTAAATGACTGAGTTCTGGCAAATATATCATTTTGGTTGGTGAACACTGACAAAACTGAACTTAGCAATTTTGCAGTTCTAAGCCAACATACAGGAGTTTTCTGGCATGTGCAGAGGTGAGAAACTGTATCCTTGAAAGCAGGATTTCCTTTTTTAGCTGTGAGAAGACCTCAGGTAGCATTAATGAAAGAAAGTGAATGTATCCTGGGACTATTCTATGAGGCAGTCTCTCACTGTTGTCTGGAATAAAGAAAAAGTGGGACACAGAATACTCTAGAGCAAAGCAAGTTAAAAGTATGTTGGGAACTAAAGCCTTTCATTTCATATATCAGATGAAAAATTCATAATTTATAAAGTTATTGCAATTTAAGAATCAGAAAATCCTCAATACTTAGTTCTAGACAAAAATATCTAAACTGAAAATGTTATCATATAACCTTGGTTATAACATGACAAGTTATCTACTAGCTGAAATGACAGATGGGAAACATTATGGTCAACAATTTCCTTTAGGAATCCGATGGGCTAATGTGATTTTGTGTTCACAGTTTGTGTTCTTTCTTAGGACCGGAATAGTTAAAGAGCCAAAGGCAAAGTATGGATCTTTTCTTTTTCTTTCTCTGAACTGATGAGTACCTTATCTGGCTGTTGTCATCCATCAAAGGTGTATTTTCCTTTTAAGAGTAACAAACAGTCCAGCTTGTCAGAAACTTCAACATGGTTTCTTGATGTACCTCTTACAGAAACAGCTTTGAGTTTATTGAATGACTCTGATGTGCCCATTTCTACCACAGGTGGTAGAACCCAAATCTGTATAGATACTTGCAGTGGAGTTCCGTTTCCCTTTGTGTGTCTAAATGGCATTTTTTGTAGTCATATAAGTCATGTTTTTGACACTTATGTGTACTGTACTTGCAATTCTGTTAGTCCTGCAGTGTGGAGGCATACGTACGCATGTGTAGAATAAGCATGCACAATAGGTTACACACTATGTACAAGCATCCATTTTGGCCACATATCTGTCTGTAAGTAAGAAAAACATATCTGATCAGAAACCCAAGATTAGTGGGTACTAGAATGCAGAGAAGGACGGCCTTGCTATGTTTTTGTAGCTTCCTGGCACACTGGTCTAAGGTCAGGCATCATGTAGTGTTCTCTCTGGCACTTCTGGGCTAGGGACAGATATTACACATAAACCAGTTTAAGTGATCAGAAACAGGTTTAAACCTGTAACAGAACAGATGTTCAGTGCACATAAACCAGTTTGAAAATGGCAGAAACCATTTTAAGATAAACCTGGTTGAATGTAGTATCAGACCCCATGCTGATTTGGGTCAAACTGGTTTATGTAATGTCTGTCCCAGACCCCTGGCTGGTTTAAGTTAAACCAGACTCCTCCAGATTCCCAGCATGCTCTCTGGGCTGTGCAGGGCTCTTTGCTCCACAGCAGAGCTGGCCCCTCTCCTCTGCTCCCTGGCCAGAACTCTGGCAGACACTGCAGACACAGCTGGGTCTGACCGGCTTCCCCTTGCCCCACCCCCATCACTGCTTAAGCAGGGAACCCCCTCTCCCATCTCCCACAGCATGGATCCCATCCCCACAGACCCTAGGCATGTGGTATGCTAGCTAATGCTGAGAGATGTCTGTGTGTGTGTCTCCAGTTTCACTGGGACAGGCAGACAGAACAGTGTCCACTTAGGGGTTTTTGGAGCTAATCAACAGGGCAACTGATAAGGTCCGTCTTTCCTTCTTTGAAAAAAAAAAACAGTTCAAGAAGAGCCTGAACTAATGAAAGAGGCTATTGTTTTGCTGATGGGGTGATAAGCACTGTTATCAGCCTCCTCCTGGCTTGTTCACCTGTCAGTTTGCTGCAGACAGTATGAAGAAGCAGGAAGAGAGAGATTTAAAAGCTCTGTATCATCAGAAGATGCATGCATTAACCACCCCCCCACACACACACACACTTGCCTCAGAGTGCTAGCGCAGGGCTGGGGTCTGGCAACACTTCTGCCCCTTGAGCAGGAAGCTGGGAAACATCTGGGGTGGTACAGGCCAACCTCCCTAATCAGAGCATCCTGGCAGGCCATGGCACGCCCCCCTCAGCTCAGCATTGTGGAAGGGAAGGGAGGGCTGCTTTAGCACCCCCTTGACTTCAAGCCAGAGCCACTGCAGGCATGTGCCTGCATTTTTTTTTCAGTCCAGAAGGGATGTCTGTGTGATTACAAACTGGTTCAGCCTAGCCAGGTTAAACTAACTTGCAAAGATTTAATCAATTCAGGCTCAGGTTTTTTGAATGTCTGTCCCTATCCATGTAGAAGCTGGCACCCTGGGTGCAGTAGCTTAGCTTCAACAAGAGTCCTGGAGAAGGCTCTGGGTAATGCCTAACCTCTGGTAGTTACAGCACTGTGCTGAAAAGTCATAACCACAAGTTTAAATCCCCTCTGGGCAAGGGAGGCCTAGAATCTGGCAGCATCTTTATATGTGCTTCAGGGCAGGAGGCGTAATTAGAGCAGCTTTCAGGAGCCACTTTAATTAAAGTGCCCACCACATCTTATACATTCAGCACCCTGCACTTCAAAATGGCAGTGGGGGTGCTTTAACTAAAGATCATTCTATGAGCTTGAATTAAAGCACCGTCGCTACTATTTTGAAGGACAGAGGACATTTTTTACACAGTGCTGGGTGCTTTTAATTAGTGAGTCATGCTAATTAAAAGTGCCTGCCACTACATTGGAACCAGGTGTATCAGCAGTGTAGCACATGTCAGTGCTGAGAAAATAGTGGTGGTGCACTTTGAACTAAAACATATCAAGTGTGTTTTAGTTCAAAGTGCACCACTGCCATTTTCTCAGCACTGATGCGTCCTGCACTGCTGATACACGTGATGCGTGAGGGTGATAGTGTGTGTTAATTTATGTGCTCAAGCAGACTCAATCAAATCTGATGTGCTGAATTTCCAGCAAATTGAAGCAAACTTCCTGCATGTGTGTAAGGGCCCAGGGATGCTGAATATATGTGACGCTGAGGCTGCTTAAGCATGCTAATTAGATTAATCAAGTCTGCTCTGACATGTTCTAATTAGAATTAATTGGAGCCAGTATTGGGCACATGTATAAGTGCTCTGGATCTCAGGTTTCCTGGGTAAGTAACCACTAAGCTATGGGATCAAATCATGGGAGGGTCTCTCATGACTCCACTCATGTTTTCTAGAATTTATACTCAGGTATGTGTATTTATAATTGAAGACTTACCTGACCAGTGCATAACTTAGTCAGCATGTTCACTGTATGCTTATGTCTGTGGAGAGATGTTACACATAAATCAGTTTAAGAGATCAGAAAACAGTTTAAACCTGTAACAGAACAGAACTGCAGTGCACATAAATAGCCGAACCCAGTTTAAGATAAAACTGGATGGATGTAGTAGCAGACTTAACTGATTTAGTTTAAACTAGTTTATGGAACTTCGGTCTCAGATCCCCTCCTGACTCAAGTTACCTCACAATCCCTGAGCATCTCAGGATGCTTTGCAGCCCTGGGCTGTGTTATCTGGTACAGTAGACCAAAGCCGGCCCCATCTCACCCACCTCCAGCTGTCACGAAGCTGAGGTAGTAAAGCCTGTGCTCCCTAGCCCACTTCCTGCCTGTGTCTGTCACCCCATCAGGATGCAGGGTCAGGGAAAAGGACCTCCATCCCCCTCTATCCTGGGTTTTCACAGTGCAGGTGGCAGGAAATCCCCTGCAGCAGGGGCTTTTTGTCTCCCCTGCAGGCTGGCAAGCTGGGCTGGGATTGCCCCAGTTCCACCTTCTCACCAGCTTCCCACTTCTCTGAGAGGTGTGGGGACTGGAGGAGTAGAACGCCTACCCTGGCTGGCATGTGTGAGTGGTGCCTCCTGAGTCAGGGGGGGACTTGCTCCCCCCAGTGAACCATCAGAGGGGAGGGGTCTCCTCTGTGGCTGATCCTGCCAACAGGGGGGAGTCCCCCCACAGCTGATCACACTGACTGGAGGGGAGTCCCCTTGGCTGATCCCATTGGCCTACAAGTGGCAGCAGCATGCTTCTGGCACTTCTGGGTGCACCGCTGTTTCTTCCAGGTAAACACGATCGGCCACTGGGGGCCTGCTTCTCCTGGCACCTCCATTCCCTGACTGGCGCTTTCAGTGGGGGCACCAGCGTGCTTGCCTGCCCCCCCACCCAGAAATGCTGGCTATCAGGGGGTGCACCTGTACTGTCAGGAGGTGCATATACACCCCCATGCACCTCCTACGCATTGCCACTGCTGGCTGGGCACTGTCCCCCCCCAGCTGGGGTCTTCACAGTGTGGAGTGGAAGGAAAGCCCATGGAGCAGGCACTTTCTGTCCCCTTGCAGCCCAACAAGCCAGGCTAGGATCACCACAGCCCTACCCCTTCACCTGCTGCTTGCCTCTCTGAGAGGATTTCCCACACCACCAGGGCAAGTGGATTACCCTGAGGTGATCCTCTGGCCTGGGAGTTTCCCCACATCCCTGGGACAAGGAGATCACTGCAGCAGCTATCCTCCCACCCTAGCAGTTTCTCAGGCCCCTGGGGCAGAGAGATCACAACACCACACCAGTGATTCTTTATCTCTGGGACTGCATGGGGTGACCCCATGGTTGGGATCCCCTCAACTGGGGTGTATGAGCTTGCTTCTTGCTGGAGAAGGGGGAGCCCAGGCACCTTTCTATATCTGGTGTCAGAGACTCATTTCCAGAGCACAGTGAAGAGAGACTGTCTTGGGCTGGAAAAAGATGTTGTTTTTGTGCCACTGTAACAATTTTTATGGGGGCACAAAGTGAAAGTAGATGTCCATACCCTTTGTGGCACCACAAAAGCCCCCAGATAGCAATAATTTGCAACTCTTTATTGTAATGGATGTCTGTTTTCTCTATGGTGGGAGAGCATGGGCAGCCTTGAGTGCCTGAACTCTACAACTGCCCTGGCAGGTGTGCCTGGAGGTTAAGGGACCTGATTCCAAGTGCCCTGAAAATTTCCACACTCTTCAAACCCCAGGAATGCTTTCTCATATTTTGCTACTTACACAGACACACCCTCATGATTTCTGGGCTGCATCTGTGAAAGTGGGGAATGCTGGAGTTCCCTTGTTTACAGGGATGTGCCCCTAGTAAGTGGGGAAGACATCACTCATTGCTCTGAATACTCAACATGTGGAACAGCTGAACATTCTCCCAATGAAGAAGATCAGCTGTGGCAGGGTGTGTCATTTAGTGACTTCTATTTATGGCCTTGAAAAGGAGACTCCCAGAAAGAAGGAGCAGGGGCAGGGAGGGGAGAGAGTAAAAACAGGGGGTGCACCTACACATCGCCTGATGGTGATGTAGTGATTATGTGGGTCTACACGTGATTGCCAGCTACTCTCCCTGGTACAGTGGACCTCTATGGCAACATAGCAGTGAAATCTAACTGTACACCACAAGCCTGGCATAGTAAACACCCATACTGTGCAGTACCACCGCAACATCACTGTACAGTGACATGTAGATGTGCCCAGGAGACAGAGAATCTGATAAACTTAAGCAAGAACAGCCAGGCTGTTTCATTGGTCAGAAACTGCCTAGGAAGTTAGTATAGGCATTGCTGCTTAAGGTGCCTGCTGTATTACCATGGACTAAAATATTTTCTTTTGTTTAAGAATAGTTCCCCATGTCACTGCATATTGATTCATGTGAACTCTGTCCCCCTAAAGAGGTAAACTTTTGCCAATTGCTGAGCCAAAAAGGCTGTTTGTGGGGACCAGGGGAATTAGATACCAAAAGTCTGGGTTTTGGAGTCAGAGGAGATAAGATATCCTCAAAGAGCACATGTACATGTCCAATTAATGTGCAAAAATAAACTCTGGAGATTATTGCTCCTGGGCCTGTTGTTTGAATGTGTGCCTGGGAGCAAAAAACACCAGAGCCCATTGCTTTGGAATTTATTCATGCACAGCATGTGGAGCTTGGTTGGGTCAGCCTGTAAGCCCAGGGCTTCTCTGATTGGGCTCCATGTGCTGCAGAGGGGCTGGCTGGGGCAGGAGGGTGTTTCAGTATAGAGCTAGCCAGCAGGCAGCTTCCACACTAAAGCACCCTTGTGCCCCAGCCAGCCCCATCATCATCTACCTATGTACTGTGGTGCATGAAACAATGCAGCTGCAGGGTATGACTTGTGTTTAGCTGGACTACTCTGTGGTGGTGTTTATTAGTCTACTGAGATCTAATAGGTTTGCATGTGTAGATGGTGACATTTTACTGCAAAGCTAATTAGACAACTGCAGAAAACATCTCATGTAGATGTGCCCAAAGAGACTACACAAGGTCTCAGAAAAGTGCTCTTCTGGGGAATCTGTGACAAGATGGTCCATGCAAAATGTTTCATTTGGGGCATTTAATTATTATTAGTCATCCTGCTTATTACAGCAGCACCAAGTGACCTGTAGTGAACAGTGGGTTCACTAAACATAGTCATACATGAATGAGAAGAGCTAAACAAACTTTATTGTGGAGCAGTATGCAACCTGTTGACCCTTTGTCTTTCTGTAACTAATTCCCCTAACTGAGGGACTGAGAGACCTGATTCCAAATTTCTGTACTCCTCTACATAAGGGAGAATCTCTAAATTATAACTTCTATCACTACATGACCAATCTATAATGGTGCCCCATTGTGCAAATACACAGTAGAAGACAGACCTCCACCCCAAAGGATTTAGGTCCAAATCTTATTTCCCCTCTGAGGCTTCAAAGCACTACCAAGGCACACAATTTGATCCTACTCCATCTTCTCAACTCCCTAAAAAATGTAAATGCAAAATGCAGTCTTTTTTCCTCCTTGTTACTTTTTGTGACTTAGGTGTAACCCAGGTAACTCAGGTATATACTCCCCTTCTCCAGTGGAAGGGGAGTGTTAGCTGGCAGGTGTGGTGTGGGGCAACTGCAGACTGCTCAGTTTGTCTCTGTCCCTATAGAACCAGGCCAGGACAGTCAGGGGACTTAACTATATACAAATTTATTTACATTAACTT
>NW_017729026.1:23682548-23683321 GCF_001723915.1 Gavialis gangeticus
AACCAGCTTCCAAGTGAGGTGGTGCAGGCTCCCACCCTAGGGGGTTTTAAGAGGAGGTTGGATGACCACCTTACTGGGGTCATTTGACCCCAGTACTCTTTCCTGCCATGGCAGGGGGTCGGACTAGATGATCTGCTCAGGTCCCTTCTGACCCTAGAAACTATGAAACTATATATATATAAGATATCTAAACAAATGACATAAACAATACCCTCTGGGTAAATGCCATAGAACCTTATACCAATACTCCAGATACAGGTAAGACACAGGTAAGTATCTGATCTGAAATCAATAAACCCCAAAATAAACATAGATAACTAACAGATAAACTATAGATAAGTATGGGTGAACAATAAATAAGCCACAAATAAATACAAATAAACAACAGGTGAAATAATAGCAACAGGGGGTTCCAGCAGAGCCCTAGGACTCTACTCATCTACTAATTTACAAACATGAGAGTCCACAAAATACAAGGCATGACATCACACCACTTATGGCACAAAAAACCAAAAAATAGTCTTAATCCCAAAGGGAAACCCCAATGCCCTTGGGCTTTTCCCAAGCCCTACAAGGAAGCTGGTAACTTTAGGGGGGCCATCCCAGTGGGACCTCCACTTTCAGGAGCCCTTAACTAACCAAGGGGGACTCCCTCTCCCCTGTGGGAATCCTCTTTTCCCTGCAACTCATGGCTCCCAGGCCTGGAGGGTGGCTCTCGTCCTCAGGTTCCAAGCTGCTCTCTTGCCTGCAGTGGGCTTTGTGGGGGGGGGGGG
>NW_017729026.1:23688321-23693208 GCF_001723915.1 Gavialis gangeticus
GCTTGGCCCTGTCTGCTTGTTCAGTAGCCAGATCACAGTCTGGCTCCCTGGACTCAACCTTTTGCTATGTGTTGGAGGCTTGGGCTGCCTCATGCAGCACCAGGCTCAGTCCATTCCCGGACGCTCTGTGCAGTGCCTCCTGCACTGAGCTCCCAGCCTCATTTCAGGGATTGAGGACCTGAGCTGCCCAAGCACTCCAAAGGTCCTACTCTGTGCACCGGCCTGTGCACTGTGTCTCTGGCCACATACCAGAGGTTGCAGACCTGAGCCATGTCACACAGCTCCCAGGGTCTGGATGCCATGTGCCATGCTGCACACCAAGAGCCTAGCTGTTGCAGCTGTCCGCCATTCCCCACTGATGCAAGTTGCCAGGGGCGCTTCTGGGCTACTGCTTCACCCTGTTTAGCAGCTCTCCTCAGCAATTCTAAGCCCCGCTCTTCTCTCTTCTCTGTCTTGGATGTGTTCTCCTCATGCTGGGCATGCAGCTCCTTTTGTATGCTCCAGGGCTCCACCCATGAAGTCTTCCAGACCTGAGTGCTGCAGTCTTCAATCAGGTCTGGGGAGGGGGGACTCCTCTCCCCCTCCACTTAGGAAAGGGGCATGACTTAACCCCTCTTGCTGCCTCCTGATTGGTAGATGGGCTCCACCAATCAAAACAGCAAGATTTCAAGCCTGGGACTCAACCCAAGCTCCAACAGGCAAGCCTGCTACATAGGGTTAAATTATATATCACCGTCACATACCTAACTGACATTTATATAGCAGTAACAGTAATTTTTGCTACTTATATACACTTTGAATTCTATTCCCACTCATAGTAGAACAGGAAACTGTTCAGGAGAATCTGATAGACATAAAATGAAGGAAGGCTTTTTTCTGCCTTTTAACCATAAAGACTAGTACTAAGAGTTCTTTCCTAAAGAGCGGGAGATCCAGTTTTTAGTCCTCTCCCCCCACAGAGGTTTGAACCCGTATTTCTAGTCAAGTACTCAACTACCAGATCACAGGCTAAAAATTGCCTAGAGGCATCTTCAGCAAACCTCCCAAGTCTCGCTCCCTGCACTTTCCTTTCAAGATTAATTAGATAAACAGCATTAACATCATTTTCATTCTATTAAGGGCAGTGAGATAGCCATCTTACTGAGACACCCTCAATCTTCTCCTTCCATTCACTTCACATACATTTCCATCCTGGATACCAAACTTGAGGGTCAACTTGAAAAGAAGGATAGGAGCACATGCAAGGTGATGCATAGTTCAATCAATGAAAGATAGACCACTTTGCTAGGAAGCTTGATATTTGGGTTCAATTTCCTGGACAGGTGTCTCAACCAATAAGCTATTGTGCTAAAAGGGCAAATTCTGTCTGCCTACCCTGACACCTACTAGTCATAATGTTTCTGTGCCTAAGTTTCAGGACTTCATATAAATGACAAATGTACTTGGACAGTTCCATTCTGCCCAAACACATACATAAACACAGTGCAGCCTGCCAAGCATGTGCAGAAGACAGAACAGGATGAAGGAGCAGATTGAAAGGGGTCAGTAGTGCAGCTGCACCCCACTTTGATTCCTGCTCCACCCAAAATTTAAAATCAACTGCTTGGCAGCAGCAGCAGCATTTATATTCAGAAGCATTCAGGCAGCAGTGAGAGAGTCAACTGACTTCATAGTTCATTTGATTCCTTCTAAACACTTAATTCCAAAGGTGTTCACAACCCTCTCTCCTTTTTAATGGTATTGATGTTCCACTAATCAAGCTATCCTTTCTTCTGCAATTCAATTATTCTGTTTGTCAGGTGCTCCTGATAATGTAGCTTCTGTTTAATGGCATTGCAGACTGTTTTTAATTCTAACTACACACATGATAGTCATAGAGTAATACTCATAGAAAAGTAGGGATGGAAGGGATCTCCAAAGGTCATCTAGCCCAATTCCCTGCCTGAGGCAAGAACATCCCTATTCAAACCATCTCATATGTAGCATACCCAAAATGTACAAGTCATTTTGTGCTAAAAGTGTGTTCTGATTTCATGTTGCTGTGTATCTTGTTTGTGATGTATATTGTGCCTCCTTTGGGATTGGAAGAGGACTACATCCCATCCCCATCATTATGTCCAGACCATTGTTTTAAGATTCCTCAAAAGAACTTGTAAAGCCAGTTTAGTGATTCTGGCCAGATCCAGGAGCACTGACTATCTTTGAATTGATTGGTCTCCATTAGTAGTATTCCAATGATGCTGTTTCTTGATTGAGACCCTGTGATAAGGTCAGAAAAGTTCTTTAAGGTTCAGTCCACCTAGGCTGGGGTCTCTTTGCTTTTCCATTGGGTCCCTCTGTGGAGGGGAGGGAGAACACTGGAATGCTTGCTGGAGCCTGAGACCAGGTGGTACAGAGAATAAGCGTTTTGAGTCAAGTACCTGTGTGGGATTTGGATTTGGAATCCAGGGCAGGAGCTGGTAGCTCACCTTCACAGCCACTTAGGTAGGAGCAGAGATTGGCTCTCCACAGCAGCTTGGTAGAGCTGCATCAACAGGAATCCACAACACGAGCAGAGATCGATGCTCCCCGGCAGCTCAGCAGAGTTACATCAACTCACCAAAGAGCCCTTTGCAACACAAAGGGAACCAGAGCTCCCCAGTGATGGTGAGGGAGATGACATACCCAAATTCACAGGGACTAACTTCTTTTGGGTCAAGACTCCTCCACTCTTGGGCTGCCAAGCCTGGGGTTGAATGCTCCCTAATAGGGGTAAAGGTGATACAGGGTCTACTTTGAACTGGGACAGTATGTTGTTTTTTCTTGACCATATTTTTTGTTCTGGTGTTTGCCTTTGTAATAAACCAGGGGTTTGTGTTCATACTGCTTGTGAGGGAAGGGTTGTTGGTTTTATTGGAACCTTAGTGATTCATTTAGTATTTGTCAGGTGGTCTGGGTAGGAGTTCCAGCTGACATGACATATATTTAGTACCCCAAAATTGAACCCGGCCCTTGTTGCTGGTGATGGGTGTTCAGCAGAAGGGTTACACATTCAACCATAATATAAACTCAACCAAAGCCTACCCTCAACCCAGACACAACATAAACCTGACACCTTAACCTACCATAGGTAAAGCAGAGGAACCACAGCGCCAATGTCCTGTTTCTATAAAATGTTGTCCATATGCATTGAGAGGTCCCGGGTAGAGGGCCATGGCCCCTGCTACAGAGGAAGGCAAAACCCACACAGTCCATATCAATCTGACCATGGAGTAAAATTCTTTCCTGACCTCAAATATGGTCATCAGTCTGACCCTGAGTGGAGGGGCAATACTCTCTAGCCAGGAACCTCCAGCATTTCTCCTAGCAGGAAAATCAGCACAGTGAAATCCCTAGCCTTAGCTGTAGTCAACAACCAATGCCTCTGGAAAGGCTTAAAAACGCTTTGACACATACAGGAGAAAAAAAGGGGTGGGGGAGAGAAGGGGGTGCAGGAGCAATTGGCAGAGCCTAGAAGCTTAGGAAATACCCAGGGTAGAAAATAGCCATAGCTATGCCTAGATCATGCCCAACCAGTGGCCACTGAACTTCTTCTTAAACACCTCCAATGGAAAGCCCACAACTTCCCTAGACAGTCTATTCAACTGCCTCAGTATTCTCACAGAGTGTATCCGCATGTGTTCTTTCCTGCAGTTGCCTAATTAGCTCCACAGTAAAGTGCCACAGTCTACACGTGCAGTAAATGATTAGGATGCAGTAAATGAATTAACTACGCTGTAGGATAGTACTGTTGGGGACAGTACCATCTTCAGCAGAGTACTTTACTGCACCAAAATGCATGTGTACCTGCTGAACAGGGGCAAAAATTGCACCAAGCAGCAATGGGCCAGACCCCTGCCTGCTGCTTGGGCATATGGCTCCACAAGTTCAGCACTCTTGTACCACAGCTAGCCCCTTTGTTGCCTGATGCCACCACCTAGAGCCTGGGGCTGACTCTAAAGAGTTTGCTGCTAGCCCAGATCTGCTATGCCTTGGCTCAAAATACTGCTGTCCTGGTCACATGTGCAGATGTTGCACCCAGGAGCATTTGGCTCTGGCAAGAAGTACACCAGAGTTTTTTACATCACATTAATTGCATGTGTAGATGCACCCACAGTAAGTAAGTTTTTCCGTATATCCAATCTAAATTTACTTTGCTGCAACTTCAAGTTATTGGTCTGCATCCTCCGCTCTGCTGCAAAAGAGAAAATGAGATGTCCTTTTTTTCTATGGCAGCCCTTCAAGCATTTGAGGACTGCAGTCATATCCCCTCTTAAACACCTTCTCTGCAACCTGGATATGCCTAGCTCCTTCAGCCATTCCTTGTATGACCTGCCTTCCAAGCCCTTGACCATCTTTGTTTCCCAGCTCTGCACCCTCTCCAAACTGCTCCAAATCCTTTTTAGACCATGAAGTCTAGAACTGCACACAGTACTCCAATTGAGTATACTCACCAACTGCTGAAACAACCCTCGGGGCTTCTCGGGGCTTGTGGCAGAGCCCCCCACATAGCATGGGGCAGTGGGGATCGCCCCTCTACTTGGCAGGGGCTGGTGACTCTGGGGCTTTCTTTTTTTTGCTTTTGTTTTTTTAAGAGCCAGGAGCTGGAGCTGGGAGAGAGGGTGGCTCATGACAAAGCCTCCCCCCACACAGTGCAGGGCAGTGGGAGGCAGCAGGAATCACCTCGCCTCCACCCTGGCAGGAGGTAGTGAGCAGGGACTTCTTTTTCCTTTTTTTTTTTTTAAAGAGCTGGGAGCTGGGGCTGTGCGGGGGAGCCATTAACAGGGCTGGGAGAGCGGGTGGGGGATGGGGCTGGTCTGATTTACAGATTCAGCCGATTCAGCAGTGGATGAATCTCTGAATCAGATT
>NW_017729026.1:23698208-23707321 GCF_001723915.1 Gavialis gangeticus
GCACACAGTACTCCAATTGAGTATACTCACCAACTGCTGAAACAACCCTCGGGGCTTCTCGGGGCTTGTGGCAGAGCCCCCCACATAGCATGGGGCAGTGGGGATCGCCCCTCTACTTGGCAGGGGCTGGTGACTCTGGGGCTTTCTTTTTTTTGCTTTTGTTTTTTTAAGAGCCAGGAGCTGGAGCTGGGAGAGAGGGTGGCTCATGACAAAGCCTCCCCCCACACAGTGCAGGGCAGTGGGAGGCAGCAGGAATCACCTCGCCTCCCCCCTGGCAGGAGGTAGTGAGCAGGGACTTCTTTTTCCTTTTTTTTTTTTTAAAGAGCTGGGAGCTGGGGCTGTGCGGGGGAGCCATTAACAGGGCTGGGAGAGCGGGTGGGGGATGGGGCTGGTCTGATTTACAGATTCAGCCGATTCAGCAGTGGATGAATCTCTGAATCAGATTCAGCCAAATCAAGTCGGGACTGTGATTAGAATCACTGAATTGAATCACTGTCCCCCAGTGGGCCGAATCCAAATCTGATGTGAATACTAGCTGCTTCACACAGGCCTAGTAACTGGCTCTGTGGTTGGATCCAGAGAGTATTGACTGATGGAGCTGAGTCACCACGACAGGGGGTGACTGATGGCATCCTTAGGGTTCAGTACTTGGTTCGGTGCTTTTCAGCATGTTTATCAATGACTTGTATTTGGGTATTAAAAGCAAACTAGCAAAGTTCACTAACAACACCAAACTATGGGGGAATGTGGTCACGCTTGAAAACTGGCTGGCAATACAGGCCAACCTGGACAGGCTCGCGATGCGGACAGATCTCAACCAAATGTCATTTAATATGGAGAAATATAAAGAGCTCCATCTGGGGAGAAAAAATCCAAAATGCACTAACAGGTTCGGCTATGCAATGCTTGCTAGTACCACATCTGAATGAGACCTGGATGTCATGATAGAAAAAAAAATGAACATGAGCCGCCAAGTGAAGCCACAGCTGGCAGAGCTAATCAAACACTGGCATGCATCTACCAAGGCAACTTGAGCAAGGCTAAGGATGTCATCCTCCCTCTCTACTTGGCCTTGGTGAGACTGCAGCTAGAATTCTGCATCCAGTTCTGGGTGATGCACTTCAGGAAGGATGTGGAGAAACTTGAGAGAGTCCAAAGGAGGGCCATGCACATTATTAGAGGCCTAGAGACCAAGTCATACAAGGAGAGGCTAAAAGACTTGGGACTGTTCAGCCTGCAGAAAAGAAGACTCAGAGAGGACCTCTTGGTAACCTATAAGTATATCAAGGATGTACATCATGGCCTGGGGGAGCATCTGTTTACCAAGGCCCCCCAGGGGAGGACAAGAAATAATGGGCACAAGCTGATTGAGGTTGCTTCAGGGCAGACATAAGGAAAAACTTCTTTATAAGTCAAGTGCCGAGGGCTTGGAGCAGGCTCCCCCCAGAGGTGATACAGTTATCTACCCTGGTGATCTTCAAAAAGTGTCTTCACGCCCATCTTGCTGTGGTCACTTGATCCCACTAATCTGTCCTGCCTAAGTACAGGGGGGCTGGACCCAATAATCTGTAAGGTCCCTTCCAGCCCCTAACAACTATGAAACTATGAAAGATTAGGGGAAGGTGGAGGATATAACATGCAGCAGACTGAACTAAGAGACAGTAGCAAACAGCTTGCTATACTGGAATTTTGGCGGGGGAGGGTATGAAGAGGGAGATAGTTTTAGTGGGAGGGAATGGGATACATTAAATAGACAGAAAATTGAAAGCAGAATGTAGTGGCTGAGACTTCATGGAAAGGAAGGACAAGTGAGGCAGGTATGGTGGCTAGCTGAGTTAAAAAGATCACTGGGGGAAAGAGAGAGGAGAGAGAAGGAGAGAGAGAGAGGTTGGTTTGGAGCAAACAGAGAAAGTCCAGTCAAAGCTGCAGAATGCTCCTGTAATGCCTGAAGTCCCTGCCTTGGCTGCTACCACAGTTGCTCCTGCCAGACACATGGGAAAAGGAGGGAGGGATCGGAATATGCCAGCTGGGTCCTAGTGCTTGAACAGTGTATGCGTAAGGTCTCCACAGCAATTTTTTTAATCTAGGAGGAAGGGATGAGCCTGGCTGGCCCCATTGTATGCATTCCCTTGCATAGCAATCCCTGCTTTGGCTACTTCTGCAGCTGTTCAGAATGCTTGGGGTCTCTCTTTTCCTCCCAAATAAAGAGTATTCTGTGGCTAATCTCTACTGTTAGCTAACAGGGAGTATCTGCCAAAGAGCACAAATTCTGAGAATGTCCCTGGGGTTGTACTGTAATTTGCATGACCACCAAAGAAAAAAAAGAAAAGAAGGAAGCCTAAACACAAATCTAAAACAAAACCACCATAAATTAGGAATGTATTTGATGTTTTAAAATCAATTAAGGATACACCATTTGGTCTTGTTTGTCATATGACACCTTATCTGAATACAATCTTATAGTTCATCCACTGCAGATGCTAACTGATGGGATAAACTTTTATCTTGAAGATTTCAAAACACGATAACCAAAGAAGCAGAAGCTTCTAAAATGAATTAGGAGTGTTCTTCCTTTCATTTACAGTGGGTTTTTTTTAAAGTAATGTTTCCAACTTCTTTGCAATTGCTGCTGATTTACACCTCTCCACAAAAGAGGAAATTCATAGTTAATATTGTTATTCCTATAATTAATTAAATGATACATTTAATATTTGTAGTTCAGCAGAGTTTTGATTTTGTCTATAAATACAATACATTAGTATTCTCTTCATTCCAAATAAAAAAGGAAACAGTGTGCTATTTCATAAAGACAAATATTAAAATAGTAAGTGATACAAAATTATGAGTAGAACATACTTAATGGTATTGTGCCAACCCTGCAGCACTAGAAGCTGGCGCAAAAAGCAAGGCGGAGTTCCCACTTTAGGTATAAAATCATGGGGGTTAGGGTCACAAGCCAATGAGCCAAAGGGAGGGAGCAGGTAAAGGATAAAGAGACACGAACAGCGTTTTAACGTATACTCAGCATCTTAATTTTCCCTCTACACCTTTGTCCCCAAACAAGCCTTCAATCTCCAGAGGGCTCAAAAAGCAGTCTGCAGCTGCCCCCAAGTCTGAGTCAGCTAACAGTCAGCACAGCTCTGCAGAATCCCCCCTGCTTCCACCTACTGTTACACACATTACATTCCCATTACAAAATTGGTACTGAGAGGAGCTTCCTGTCCTTCATACCACAGGGCTGTAAGGCACTGGGGAAGGATATGGGAAACCCCTGTAACTAAGTCTGATCCATCCCTGATGCATGGAGTTGTAATTGAAAGTGGTCATTCCTAATGGGATAGCATGATACTCTGAAAGAGGAGTAGGATAATGTTAAGGGTGCAGCCAGCAGACATTTGAGGGGGGAAGGGGAGGTTCTTAATAGCCACAGATCCTTCGAGTCCCAAATCTGGAGTAAGAGCTCTAAGGTGAATCTATGTTCTTCCCATGTTTTGGTGACAAGGATTATTTTACCCTAATACATACATAATTGTGTCCCAGAACACACTTATATACGAGTTAAGGGCAAGTGGTTGTAGAAACAATAACATATTCCAGATGTTCAAGCAGAGAATTGTTTTTAAAACTCATTCCGCATTTAAAATCTTTTCAGCTAATTAATCTTCACACATCTTGGGAGGAGTGGGGGAAAGAGGTAAAGTTTTTATTCATTGTATGGATGGAGAAACTGAGGGCTTGTGTACATAGAAGAGTTGATGTGTATTAAGCAACATGAATGTATTGCATACTAGCTATTCTGTATTAATTCACTGGGTAGACACACTTTGCACACAGTCAATAAGAAATAGCTTTGCTTTGAAAATAGGGTAGGAGAGTCTGTGGGGAAGTTGTGTGGAATAGCTAGATTAAGATGGACATACAGAAGATTCATAGATTCCTAGACACTAGGGCTGGAAGGGACCTCGGAAGATCGAGTCCAGCCCCCTGCCCCAGGGGCAGGAAGTCAGCAGGGATCATAGGATCCCAGCAAGATAAACATCCAAATGTCTCTTGAAGGTGTTCAAAGTGGGCACTTGAACCACCTCCAGAGACAGTCTATTTCAAACCTTGGGGGCTCGGACAGTAAAGAAGTTCTTCCTTATGTCTGGCCTGAAATGGTCATGGAGGAGTTTGTGACCATTCGACCTTGTCATCTCTTGGGGTGCTGTGGTGAACAGATGTTCCCCCAGATCCTGGTGGTCACTCCTGATAAACTTATAGGTGGCCACCAGGTCCCCCCGAGCCTGTGCTTTTCCAGGCTAAAGAGCCCCATGGCTCTCAGCCTCTCATCATAAGGTCTGTTTCCCTGACCTCTGATCATATGCATGGCTCTTCTCTGGACTCGCTCAAGCTTCTCTACATCCTTTTTAAAGTGTGGAGCCCAAAACTGGACGCAGTACTCCAGCTGCAGCCTCACCAAGGCCGAGTACAAGGGGAGAATGACGCCCCGGGATTTGCTTGAGAAGCATCTATGGATGCAAGTACTAAATAGTAGCTTTTCAAAGGTACCTAAACCTAAACACCTTAAACAGTTTAGGTGCCTCATTCCCCTTGCTCCCAAAATACCTTACCTTCTTCTAAAAATCCCACTATTCTCCTTTTTGCATCTTTAGGTGCTTTGTGTCTTTAACTTCCCCAAGGTCACACAGCAAATCAGAAGTAAAAATGTATAACCGTCTTGCCACTGATTCCATGCCTTGTGTATATACCATACAACTATTCCATTGTATGTGGTACAGCTATGTTTAGTTGTAATAGCAAATATTATTCACCACTAATTTGTAGCACAATAGGTGAAGGAAAGTGTGATGAATATTTATGACATGTGGATGGTTATCCTTTTGCAAAAAACAATGGGACTATCATATTTCTCATAGCACTCTTTGCACTAGACATTTATTTAACAGAGTTGTATGTAAAAAGCGTAGCACATACATTGTTTTAGTTTTAACTGTCTTATTCATTAAACAAAATGTGCTTCTAATATAGACTTTGCATTTTGCACATGGAAGCTATTCTTCATAGATCATTATTCAACAGAGATAGTATTTTCTATTATGTTTTTCAGAAAAGCATTCACTTAACAATTATTCTTTTAAGTGGGCTCCATTTCATTGCCCCTTTGGAATTGAGGCAATGGATAATTTGCTGTTATAGATTAATGTGCCTTTTTCAACAGCTGCTCAAGATTGAGTAGCTAAAAGTTATAAACTATTCATGAGTTACTTGTATGACCCAGTTCTAATCTCCACTTCTCATTTTATACTGGGCACAGTATAAACATAAAGAGGAAAGGGCTGTGGTGAATGGTCCACCTCCAACAGTTGCTAATCACAAACATTGCTGCTTCTAATAGATTTCATGTTTTTATTTCAGCTCCTGCCCACTATCCCTTCTAATTGAAAGAGGCATGCATTAGGCAGTGTATTTCCAAGGTGGCTGCTAAAGGCAGGCAAGTTTAGAGACAATAAAAATGATTCATTACGAATGTATTGGAGAAAAGAAAGCTAGAGAAAAAAGATCCTGCTCCTTGGAAAACTCCAGGAACCAGAAATTAGAACTATCCAGTTTTACAATAAGTCAACCAAATTGTCATTGTAAAATTATTTTTAACTGATGAGTTTATTGCCTCTTAGGTCTGCAATCAAATTGGGAATTATCTTTCTCCAGCTACACTTATTTTTCCTTCAAAACCTGTAATTCTTTCTGCACAAGAGTGGATTAAAAGTGTCAAGGAACTGAGATTTGAACTTCTGACTTTTCAAGCTACAGCAGCAAGACTTGTATCTACTTCCCCCACTGGATGAGTTAGCACTCTTTTTTATCAGCTATTTAACAGATGAGATTGCAGGGAGAACATGTTGGAATAAAGGCATTTTAAAAATACCACTAGCACTTGCTGATATGACAATACTTTTTGAAAAAAAAAAAAACCACTTCTTGCTTTTCTCAGCTGGATAAATTTTGCCCATTCATTCTGTCTAAAAGTATTCCAGCACATGCTCTTCACATGCTTAATTTTATTAATAAAATCAAGTTTCAGATACGATTTCTACTATTATGTAAAACAAACAAGAACAAAAATAAAAGGGGGGGGCACCCTAAAACCTGCAATGGATGTTCTCAGTATAATCTATATCCTATCCAAATTTTTCAGTTTCAGAATCTGAGGGATAAACTTTTTAAAGAAGATAATTGATTTGGGGGACATAGATTTGTGGGTTTTCACATTCAGATACCATTTTCAAAATCACATAAATGACATGTGATCCTAAGTTTCACATTCAAATGTGCAAAGTCCTAAAAGAACCTAAAAGCTAGGCCTCTATTCAAATTTTACTGTTTATAAAATACCTGCTTTCTGGGTATTTCACACTTTGTGAAATTCAAGATCCTTCAAGATTTTCAACTTTTGTTCTCAGTATTTGTGGCAACTACAATTAAAGGTTGCTTTTGAAAACTTTGGTGAAGAAAGTGAGAAATAAAATTAAAGAGATGTTGATTATGTTAATAAATCAATCAGATTCACTAGTAGTAACTTTAAAGGCAAATGGGTGCATCTGCATGAGAAATTTATTAGGCCGCAGTAAACTAATAATTGCTGCCATAGGTTAGGACATATCCTGAGGTGGCATATATCCCAATGCAGATGTAGATGCTAACAGAGCTGATCGGGGCACAAGGGTGCTTCAGCATGAAGACTGCCTGCTGGTTAGCCCTGTATTGGAGCACCTTTGTGCCCCAGCCACTGCTTCTGCAGCACGTTGAGCCAGGTTGGAGCAGCCCCAGACTTGCAGGCTTGCAAGGTGGCACCCAGGAACAATACATTCTTGTTCAAACTGCGCCAGAGTTTATTCAATCAAATTAATTGCATGTGTAGAGGCACCCAATATGTATGGATGACCTGAGTGTTACAATTTCTTGTCTGGAAATCCGTCAGCTTGATTCTAGAATTAGATTGCTATTATTTCTCACCTATTGGCCAGTGTATTAGCCAATGTATTCTTGTAGATGTGATGAAGAATGATACAACTGACAATCTGAAAGAAAACAAAATGTGACTCAACCGATACTATATGGAGGTAAGTGATTAATTTGTGAAAGACAGCTTAGTTGAAAGATTCTTTTTCCAGTTGAAAATGATTTGTGAAAAAATTGTGAAACTATCTGAAATTCAGGGATTTTTATTTGCCACCAGGTTGTTTATGAACATTCCATCCTCTACCTCCTCAGACTCGTAACATTTTAGTTATTTTGAGCCGTATGAATTCAGCCCAGTTTTGTGACTGAATGATTACTGTAAAGAATATTTGACATACCACGTATCTAGACTTGAGCAAGGCTTTTGGCAAAACTACTGTACGGTGGATAGACCATTGGTAATTATAAATGAATCCATGTCAGAATAGCTGGAGTTTCTGAGTGGAGTCCCACAGGGGTCTGTCCTGGGACCAGTGCTGTTCAGCGTGTTTGGATTCTGGAGCTGAGAGCTTCTTGAGCAAATTTGCAGACAGCACAAAATTGGGAAGGATTGTTAACACGTTGAAGCACAGGATGTTAACAGACTGAAAAGCCAGTCTGGAGCTAACAGGATGAAGTTCAATGCTGACAATGCAGATGCTGCACCTCAGGAAGAATAATCAAAAATACAAATAAAAAAGGGATGCCACCTGCCTGGATGGTAGCACTACAGAGAACGATCTGGGAGTCTTAGTAGATTACAGACTCAACATGAGTCTGCAGTGTGATGTAGCCACACAAAAAATGAATGTGGTTTTGGGACATAACAATAGAAGCATTAGGTGCAAGACTAAGGAGGTGATAGTGCCTCTCCACTCACCTATTTCTTCCTCACCACCTTATAGCCAGCTGGTGTTTGGCTCATTTGGTGTAAGAGCTAAAACAGGGAGTTCAGCCACCCTGTTACAAGCTGCTGTTTGCTTCCAGGTGAATCTGAAAAGCGTGTGTGTGTGTGTGTGTGTGCGCGCGCGCGCATGCGCGCACACCCAGCCTGGCTGCTAGTGATCCTGCCTTGCACCCCTCCCCCAAATCCACAGCAGATCCAGCAGCAGTAGATGCCCCCTGCCCCCACTGTGGCTCCAGAGAGATGCCCAAGGGCAGCCTACCCCACCGGCCCTTGGCATATGCGCTCCCCTGCCTGGATCCTGGTTCCTGGGCATCCCCAGCTGGGCCCAGGGGTCCTTTCCATCCCACCTCCTCTGTGATTCCTGTTGCTAACAGAGCAGCAAGTAGGGCAGGGGGAGGGGGGAGGGGAGAGAGGAGAGAAATGCTCTCTTGCACCAGGCAGCCAATCAGGGATGGCTTGCTCATTTGACTGTGCTTGGGAGTCTTTGGCAGCTTGGGGAGTCTGTGGGGCATGCTGGGAGGCACGCAATATTGCCCCAAGCTGCTAGCCTCAGGCAGTGCAGGCAGGCTCTGAATCTTCTCCACCAAACCACAGACTTCTGTTCAATTCAGTCCTAACCTGAGGGACTTGGGACTGTTCAGCCTGGAGAGAGAAGGTTCAGGGGGATTTGGTTGCAGCCTGTAAGTATATCAGGGGCGTACATCAGGGTTTGGGGGAGCATCTATTCACCAAGGCCTCCCAGGGGAGGAGAAGAAATAATGGGCACAAATTTATTGAAGATTGCTGCAGACAAGACATAAGGAAAATCTTTACAAGCTGTGTACCAAGGGTTTGGAACAGGCTCCCCCAGAGGAGGTACAGTCATCCACCCTGGTGATCTTCAGAAAACACCTTGATGCCCACCTTGCTAGGGTCATTCGATCCCAGCAGCCTTTTCTGCCCACCTGCAAGGAGGGTGGACCCAATAATCTATAAGGTCCCTTACAGCCCCTGTAGCGAAAATAGATACTTTTCTCTATGTTTCTTTGTTCCTTGTTTTAGTATTAACCCCTGCATTCTGTAATTTTCCACCCACATGGTACAGGATAGCCCACTATGTATGTCTTATAGGTTGCTCAGGTTTTGGTTTGAAATGACCAATCAGAATGTAACACGTCAACTGAAAAAAATGCTAGCTCAATAAAAGCCACGTGCGCTCTTTGTTTAG
>NW_017729026.1:23708233-23724900 GCF_001723915.1 Gavialis gangeticus
GTTGGTGGCAGAGATTATGATGCCCTAGTAGATACTGGGGCCACGTTTTCTATGATTCCTGTAAAACCCCCCTCAGCCAAGGAAAGTGGAAAGCATGTGATAGTAGAAGGAATTGAAGGAAAGCGAAGTAAGCTACCAGTGTGTAAGCCCCTCCTCACAAAAATTGGAGATAATATGTTAGAACATGCCTTTGTTGTTTCACCTGCGTGCCCAGTTGCTTTGCTGGGGCGGGATATGCTAACCAAGCTGCAGGCTGAAATTTTCTAAAACACCCCTAACAACTATAAAACTGTGAAACCTAGTCTAGACTGCTTTGAGTAAAGTAAGATACTTAGAGCACTTCTGTCTCAGGCTTTTTGAATGTCTGTACTTAGGCTTCATTTGCTCTTACTCATCCTTAATAGTTTGTTGGCAAAAATGCAGAACACTGTAGTCTCTGCTTTGGGGTTCCCCACAGGTCTTTTCCTATCCACCTGCTCTGGTCCTATCAATCTTTCACTGTCTGCTAATTTCAAAAGGAGAACACTAGTTCCCAAAGAAGTATTCAATAATGTTTGTGGAGCTATGCAAACTATATTGACTTTCAGACAGAGCTGTTTAGTAAGCTACAGGAGAAAAGGAATAGGGTCAACTGAAATCATACCAATTCATAACAAACAAATTGCCACTACATTTAATTTGGTACATTAAATTGTGGCAATCTATCATTATGAGGCATTTCGTTCCCTGTATAGTATGTAGCATGAAACTTCAAAGTAAATAATAATGCCATGGAGTCACTCAAATTGTAGTTGATGAATATGAACCTAGGTAACCAAGAAAAGACACAATCAGACTTTCATCAATAGAACTAAGACTAAGAGTATGCAGTAAACAACAACGTAAATATTTGGGTGCCAGATCCTTATCTGAAGCCAGTGAAATTGTGCCCCTTTTCACTAACTGAATCTATCTTCTATCCTCCTCTCACTTCCTCTTGTAAATTAGAACTAACTCCATTCAAGTTAGTGAAGGAACACTTGTAAATTTCTTGTGGATATCTTTCAGACACTCTATCTTTACTGCTTCACTGGCATATTTATCTTTACATCTGCCCATTCATGAATCCATCCGACATCCATTAACACAGCATCTGAGGTCCAGCTGTGTGACAGAATCCCTGAAGTGGTTTTCAGTCCTCTAATCTTACTCATTCCCATGAGTTCAGCTCACATTTTTAAGCTGATGAGTTTGAAATCTCTCTCTTTTCTCAGCCTCTCACCTTTTATGTAGTCATGCCTGTCTTTCACTGACATTTTCAATAGATATCTTGCTGCCAACATCATTTTAACATATCACATATTGAGCTTCTTACCTTCCCTCTTAATCCCTCTCTTTTGTCCTTCTAGTTATTGATAACAGTATCACACATGAAATGTTTGGTGTCCTATTAAAAGTTTCCTTATTTCACTCACATGCAGGGTCTTTCTAAAACCAGAAGCTTCTACCACAAAAAAGGCTTTGTTATGTTCATGAAATGGGGACTACATAGATATGTATTCACTAGAGTTGAACAAATCATTCTGAACAAATAATTCATGCAAAATGCAATTGTGAACTGAACAAAATTTCCATTTCAATATATACATTTGCTTTAGGCACATGTTTGAAAGAAAGGGCCATGAACATGAGTGGAATGAAATTTTTGTTCAGATTGCAGTGAATATTCATGGCAAAAAATTCCCACAAGTGTGTCAACTGTAATACATAACACTGTTAAAAGTTTTATATAGAGTCACTTCTCTATAAAATATATACATTAATAAATACATTTAGAAAGACCAGAAATGCAGAGAATAGACATAGCAAGCACTCGATTATGGATGGGTCCCACTCTTGCTTAGTGGTCTATATGGTGCAACCCTACACCCACACATTACTGCATTCAGTGGGACATAATATGAGTACAAGTATTCTTCCACATAGAGCACAAAGGCCTACGTTTTAAGTACCAGGTATTATTCCTGACTGACACTTGCATAATCTTTATGTCTCATTCCTGAATTTTGCCATCTTCCTTCTGTGTATGTATTTTACCTCATGCTCCTTTTTCAAAGAAATCTTTGAAAACCAATCGTACCACCCTGCATTCCAATTATAATGACCACCTGCCCGTTCACTGCTATTTAGTACTGTCTTTATTAATTCAGAAAGGAATTAAAGGACAGCATAATTGATGCCAATCAACATGGTGTTACAGAAAAATAGTCCTGTAAAGAGAAACTCAATATCAGTTTTTGAGGAAATTACAGTTTGGTTGAAAAAAAGTAATGTTTGACATAATAGACTTATCTATGACATTTGACTTCAGTACTTGAATAAACAAAGTTTTATATAAAGTAAGTCTGAGACATATTAAATGTACTAAAATTGATTAATTGATAGTTTTCAGAAATATTTGTAAGTAGAGAATGATCTTGCTGAGGAGATGAAGTCTCAGAGGGATCTTTGCTTAGCCAACTACTGTTCACAAGTTTTAATAATGATATAATAATTAATAATAATATGTTGTTAATCACATCCCTGCCTGTTTATGACCAGATGACCATATATTCAGGTGACTTCAACTGTCAACATCAAGAATGGTGATACTCCATTAACAGTAACAGCAGAGATAATCTTTGTCTCTAGGCAAGCCTGAATGATATAACCCTCATAGATGATCTGGAGAAGCCACGTATCTTCCACTACGGATGTTGGAACATCCAGACAAACCCAGCTCTTGCCTGGTGGAAGGGTGACTCAAGTAAAATACTGATAAGAAAAGTACTTGATAACTTTCCATCATCTCAGCACAGATGACCTCACTCACCATTATTGAAAATGTGATTTTTGAGACCACACCATCTAAACCAGTTCTGAGATGGTACTTCCATAAGGTGGTTTGACAGAAATATCAAAGGCTGACTAATAAGAGAGCAAACCAATTAGAGGAACCTTCAGAAACCAACCCCAAACAAGGCTACAATACACTTACAAACAGCCTAATTTAAATAGCTAAACTCTGTGTACCCAAAGGCTATAGAAGCTATTATGTCCCATGCTGTGATGCACAGGGCAAACAGCTGCTTAACATCATCAAGCAATGCAATGACCCTGCAACCATAGAAACAACCTATACAACAGCTAGCTACCCCATTGAATACTCTCAAAAAGGAGAGATGGCTTACTGCAATAGAAGGGTTGGGTATGACTGACTTGAGTAGACAAACATGGTGTATAATCAACTACCTTATAGACAAAGGCATCAAAAACCAACATTGCCTTGTGTCAGCAAACTGCATCGTGAAAAGACTGTTCAACAACAGCAAGCACAGTAACCCAAGCAAACAATACGCAGAAATGTTTAAATAGTCAACTCATGACTAACTTAAAGCATTCAATGCCAACCTTAATTTAACCCCCCCCATCCTTGGCAATGGGTTCGATACAGCCATTAAGGCAATCAAGACTGGCAAGGCTGCTGGATCAAATAAGGTATTCTCAAAATTCATTACTAGGCTCAGAATCACAATGAAAAGATGGCTTCACAAATTCATGTATAAATGTCTAGAAAGTAACAGACTTTCAAAAATCTGGGGAAAAACAGATGCCATTGCTATTCTGAAACCCAATAAACCACCAGGGGATCCAAAGAGTTACTGAGCCATCTCGTTACTCTGCGTTACATACAAACTCATTGAGCACATCATCCTGAATATAAGAGGAGGCTAGATGAACACCTTGCTGGGGTCGTTTGACCCCAGTACTTTTTCCTGCCATGGCAGGGGGTCGGACTTGATGATCTGCTCAGGTCCCTTCTGACCCTACTAACTATGAAACTGTGAAACTATTATAGAGAACATCATTGAGCCCCAGCTCTGAAAAATACAAGCTCGCTTTCAGAAAAAGTGATGTACTGCTGATCAATTTACATTACTTACATCTAGCATAGAAAATGGATTTGAAATGAGGCAGAAAACAGACGTGGTCTTTATTGGCCTTATAGGCACCTATGACACTCTATGGCATGAAGGTCTCAAATATAAACTCCACTCTATGATACATAACCACAAGCTATGTACTTTCATCATGAACATAATCTCTAGAAGATCATTCAAGCTTACTACCAGCCATGGAGAAAAAAGAAGAGTTCAAACTTTGAAGAATGGAGTTCCCCAAGGCCCAATGCTACCACCAATACTCTTCAATGTCTCAGACTTCCCACATACAACATCTAAGTGATTCATGTATGCTAATGATTTTGCCATAGTAGCCCAAGGAATAGATGTGAACAAACTGGAAAAGACAACTGAGTACTGACCTGGAACTCATCACAAACTATTTCTACAAGTGGCACTTAAAGTTGAGCATCACCAAATTGGTATCATCACTCTCCCACCTGGACAATTGTTGAGCCAAAAGCATGCTGAATAACTGAGTAGGCAACTATATCCTTCCCATGAGCACTTATCAAGAAGTCACATTAGACTGTTCCCTCACCTAAAAATATCACAGTTAGAAGGTCAGCAGTAAAGTCTTTGCATAGGTGGCTGCCTTAAGATGTTTAGCCAGCACAACATGAGGTGCCAACTTCAAAGTGCTTAAAATTACCACACTTGCAATGGTATATGCCCAGCTGAATGCTGTGTTCCTATATGGTCCAGACATTGTCACACTAAAGAGTTTCACACTACTTAAATGTGCACTGAGACCCATAACAGGCTGTAAAACTTACACACATACAGATGTACTCGCTATTCCTTCAGCCATTAGACCAAGATATATAAGAAGACTCTTACATAATTACTCATGAACCATTTGTACATGAAACCTACAAGCTCATGGAAGAGATTAGGGATTCTGAACCAAACCTATAGGCAGCAACAGAGTTGGCTGACTGCTGGGAAAGGTCATAACTATTCCTACAGTGTTTTAGATTGACAGCAAGAGAGTCCCCCATTGGTCACAACATTGACAGAGAAGCATGAGTTAAGTTGAACAGACTGAGGCCTGGATATAGATGCTGCAAAACAGCACTTCACAGGATGTACATCTTGGACAGTCCGCTTTGTGAATGTGGTGCCCACCAAACAGCACAGCATTTAATCAAAAGCTGCAATCTTTACAAATGCCCAGACAGGGTACATGAACTCTTCGTATTGAGTGATAATACCAGACAGTGGCTCATAGATTTGGAAGTTGATATTTGATGCTATAAAAAAGAAGGGAAGCAAATATAAAAGTATTGCTAATGAAGCTGCTAAGGGACACAGCATTGGTGGATTGGAAAATAATGAGGATAGGTTAGTTTGGTAGAGCGATCTGGATTGCACAATATAGCAGAATTACTTGACTGGTGTTTGATACAAGGTAATAGTCCTAGGTCCTTTTTCAGAACTGAACTAAATTGAATTGAACTGAAGCAGGCCATATTCACAGAATGTTGCTTCTCTTCAGAAAGCAAGTAAAGGAATGACTCATTAAAGGAATGAGGGGGTCATGGTGAATATTTAGTTGAACATGATGCCAAGTGGCTTAAGAGTAAATGTGGTGGCTAAGGGAGTGAGTACAATCCTTTGATATGCAAGGGAATATCAACTAGAAGTAGGAAGGTATTATTATCATTTTATATGGTTTAGTGAGATCATTGCTAGAATAGTCTGTCTAGTTCTGTTACCCACAGTTTAAAAAACTATGTTGACAAACTGGAAAGGATTCAAAAAAGAAATAATAGAAGAATTCCAGGGCTGGAAAACTTGCTTCAGAAAAGAAACAAAAAAGCAGCTGGAAAAGAAGAAGTTAGAAGCATTTTATAGAAGAGTTTTATAAGTACTTTCATAGAAAAAGGACATGTAATAGTAGAGAAGTCTAATCTAGTAGAAAAGATAATATGAGATCCTGTGATTTAATATTAAGCTGCTGATAGACAAACTGAGACTGGATGAATGTGCAACTTTATTTTACAGTGAGAGTAATTCACCATCAGGACAGTTAATGCAAGTAAGTGGATCAGTATGTGGTGGATCAGTTGAAGACTTTACATTAAAATGTAGATCTATGTAAAATATATGCTCTACTTCAACCAAATATAGGTGCTCAATGAAGGAATAATTGGTGAGAAACTATGCTCTGGGTCATGTAGAAGTCAGACTTGATATCCATTAAACTTAAATAGCTACCTCCTCTGCATAGACAACCTGGTACTAATTTGCCACAGTTCATCCACTCTGTAGTGCCATATACATTTGTAATACTGCATAAATAACATATTAATAATAATAATAGGCTGGGGCTACTAGAAAAAGCTCCATTGCATAGTGCCAATTTTCCAGAAGTTTTGTTCTTATATCTGCTATAATGGCAGTGAAATCTATATAAATTTGAGCATTATATTTTAAACACATTCTCATGAGACAGACACCCAGAAGACTCTAACACCCTAAATAGTTTTTTGTCAGTATATTATTATGTCCCCATTCATTCTTTCTGATTGGCTACATTGACTCCATACCACCCTCAACAAGACCATTGCTGAGAAACACTGAAGCACATGTGTCCCCAAGGTTGGGAGCCTGAGTCAGCTGATTGGAGCTCCCAGATGTCAGGACACAATGGAGCCCTTGACTCCAGCTGTGCTCCAAGGCTGGGAGTCCTGATCTGCCACTACTCTCAACAACATGGGCATATCAGAGCCAAGGGCTCCTATGCACCCTTGCATTCAGAAGTGGCATCTGATCATGGCTCCCAGCTTTGGGGACACGTTGGAGCCCTTGACTCTGATGGGCCCCTAAGGCTAGGAGCAGCAATCAGTTGATAGGCACTCTTAGCCTCTGGAGCACATGGAAGCCCTCTGGAGCACATGGATGGGAGCCCCAAGCCTAGCCACACATTCAGTTAATGGGGTGATACAAACCAGCCATAAAGTTATTACACTCTTTGTATAATAACTTTGTGGCTTGTTCCTTGTTTTATCACACCATTAATTGTATTAACATGTGGTACAGTAACTATTTATGATGTGATTAATTGGTTAATCACATCCCAAGTGTAATGTGTACCTGGGGCCTCAGCTAGTTCCAGATTTCAGGAAGGAGCCATGACTCAAACTATGTACACAGAAAAGATTAGTATAGTTCAAAAGCGTTGGAATGAACTCAAATCCAATATCAAACTGTCTTCTGCTCGTATATGGTTTTGCCTTACATTAATTTGACCTAATGTTTCTGAGATAAAATAAAGCAAAATTTTGTGGTTTAGAGGATGATTTGTTTTGCAATTTTGAATTCATTTGATGTTGATATTCCAAGTAAAACTTAAAGATCAAAAACTAAATAAAATATTTATTTAGTCTGCTGGAGGCAAATTGCTGTTTTTTATGCAACTCTAGAACAGATAATGAAGACAATATGCTTAAGCAGAGCACAATTTTACTTCCTTGTGCAAAATAATTAAAATCACAATGTGGTTAGATTTACAGCTCAGAGGGCAATGTCTACACATGAAAGTAAGTGTAACTAAATTTAATTCTCATTAAGCTAATATACATTAAGTGATTTTTGGCAGGTGTCCACATGTGTAGGGACTTGGGACTAAAGTTAGTCCCAAGTCTCTCCAGTCCTGCCATGTACATCTGTGGCCACTGGGGGAAGCTCCAGCCTCTGGGTACATGGCTGCAAGCACTTGAGACTAACTTTAATCCCAAATTGAAGCCACGAGACGTGGCCAGCCAGGAGCTGTGGGGCTGGGTTCAGGCCGGCCACTAATGGCTGGGCAGGCCTGGCATGAAAGTTAGTGCTGGGTTCCATCTACACATGCATGCACTTTAACTAATTGCATCACACAGATATCAACTGTAGGTGTGGTTAGCCTAAATTAATGCACATTAAGGGCATGCATGTATAGACGTGCATCCGTAATACACATTAACTTAGGCTAATGCGCATTAATGCATCTCGTGTAGACATGCCCACAATCATGAAATGTCAGAAACAATCATTGACAATAGCAGTGATAACAACAGTGCTGTCTTTAAGATCATAAACAAGTCTTAGAAATGTACAATTATAGAAGTTCTTTATAAATTATGGCACTTAACTCCTTGAATTTAATTTGTAATAATGGAAAATGGGTATGGCTTGCTAAGTATTGAGAAATTCTAATTTTATTAAAGGTCATTTGCTCTGAAGGGTTTCTTCTTGAACTATTTGATCATGAAACACCTATCACTGGAGCCAATCAATTTCATTAAGAGAAAAACAGTAATGTATTCCAAAAAAAACAGGAAAAACCAACACAAATCAGCTCCTTTTTCACTCATGAATAGATTACTTCCTCCCTCCAAACTCATAGTGAAGGAACTGAATTGATCATTTTAGCCCAACGAGCCTTTTATTACAATCCTAAATTCCCTAGATCTTCAGTTCTCAGAAGAACAAAAGCAAAATACATGCAAGTTGTCATTTCCCCTCAGGCCTGCATGAAAAAAGTTAGATATATCAGTAGTAAACTCGATATCTCCTAATGTATGTGGGAAATGATTGTGCAGATGGTATGTTGTGGTATACACACATAACGCTAGCCTGCTCCATTGAGCGCTGGCATAACTTAGCAGGTACTTCACATACAAAGGGTTCTTTTTGCCCAAAACTATGCTTACTTTGACTTTATTAAAATGATAATATATATCATTATACTTCTGCTCCATTAAAGTCAATGGGAAATATGCCATTGATTAAAACAAGATCAAAATTCTGCCCATAACATATTTACAAGTTTACATTAGGAATTCAGCAATGACAAATATTGGGAACTACAGACCAAATTCCAAAGTTCTCACCCAAGGAAAGGTCCTGGAGAAAACAATTCACATGTTGGAAAAAAATTATTAAAATATTGACCAAGAACCTCACAATTTGACCTATAGGGACTGAAGCAATGGCAAGGGAACATGATTCATTCACCTCCCCATACCCTCACTGATAAGAGAGGTATACATTTCATTTTTCTATAGCAATAAATATAGGTACACCTGTGAAGAATTAGTTCATCTTCTGGATTTATTCATACTTACTTGAGTGTGGTCGCGTAACCTCTCCAGTCGGCCTGTTTAACTGTGTAAATTGAGCCAGCTCAACGGATATGCACAATGGCTTTTATTGAATTGTTTCACGTTTCCTATCAAGAATTTGTTTTCTTCTTTCTTTCTGAAAAGCGTTCAGATTTCAAGAAGTGGCTCTTTGATGTGCTCTTGTAAACATTGGGATCTTTTTTCTCCCCTCAATACTCTCTTTTTAATTTTGAACCGAAATTCAACCATTAGTTTTTATCCATATTGTATTCATAGCTATATTCAGTTCAAAAGGATTTACTGATTTTTTTGTAGAATGGAAAAGGAGTTGGATTCTATACAAGAGAAATATTTTCGGAGTTCTTATAGGCATTGTGCAAAGAAACAGTTTAGGAGTATGACCTCCCTTCCCACTGCTGAGATTATTTCCCATGATTCTTACCAATTCCCACCAGGCAAAGCATGATCGTATACTTAACAGGTTTTATATTTTGTGTGTTGGACTGTAGAGAAAAATCTGGATTGGATGTTAATATAAAAAGGCATCACTCTCCTCTTTTATTTAGATGGTTTTTGTAGCTTGGATCTATTGCCTGTTTTTCAAGACAGCTAACATTCACCTCCCAGTCCTGTATGTATGCAAAGAATTTTTTAGCAACCACTATTGCCTACTATTGCTGTTATTAAAAAAAAAAAAAGAAATGATTAGCTTTGCAAAAAAGAGCTCAACAGGCTACATTTGGATTTGATGGAAGATATCTTTTATAATCAATAACCTTATATGTTGTATTCCTCCTCAGCAACTATATTAGCTTTAGGACAATTTCATGACACTTTTTATATTTCACTTGCTGGAGGAGAGCTGAAATACTATGTGTATTTGTGGGGTTTTTTAAGGTCTTGTTTCCATGGAGGTTTGAATGATAAGGTCTCCATCCTTTTCTCTACTTCTTAGACACGCAATACTCCAAGCTGACATCAGAGCTACGTATTTGGGGGTTTTTTAATAAAAGCCCTTATAGTATGTACCATTCAATACAGGTGTCATTCTGAAGTGATTGTAATATATTGGTATCTCCTGTTCTAGCTGCAGGAAAATAACATACCTATTACAAGCATGTGGGATAGTGAATATTGATTATTTTATTGGTATCCCTTGTCCCTTCGGTATATGGTAGAATTAATAACTATTAGAATGAATAATTATGGTGATTGTTAATTAAACAGTTAAAGGCAACTCCCTGGGCAGAAATCATAATTATTAATGATATTTCCAGCAGCACATTTTACAGTTTTACAAGACCATGACATCATCATATTCCACGGCCCAAACTTATCCAACTTAATTAGCATATATGGCCTGTTTCTCCTCTAACTTATATTATTTTGATGTCAATATATTTTAATTGGCTTCGATAGAGTTAGTTCTGATTTAAACTTGTAAGAGAGAGAAAACAGACCAATAGGCTGAATCTGCACAGCCCCTTCTTTAAATTTGTTGCCCTGCTTTTGGCACTTATTGTTGCCAATCTCCATCTGCTCTGAGGAAGTTATGTCACATGGATGAGCTACACAAGAGCTCTTGATCCCTCAGCTCTTGCTGTGACTCTTGCTCTCCATCTTTGTTACTGTGACTTTCCACACTGAATTGCTGAGGAGCTAAAAGATGCATCCTCACTTATTCGGGAGGTACATTGTCTTCAACAGTATTTTTAATCCCTGATAAGACACATTTGTCTAGTCAGACTTCCACTTTCCCTGCCGATGTAAGGCCTATGATTATTAGCAGGGTTTCTGACCTGAGCAGGTAGACAAGTACACACACAACTACCACTGCCTACCATACAGCACAAGCTCCTCTTCTGGTTAGAGGTTAGAGGCTCATGCCCCAGCTGCCTACTGTTTGTTATTCTACTGTATTTGAAGTAGGGGAGACTTTGTCACAGAGTAAAAATGTAGCTGCATAAAGAATTGGACATCTTAGAACTATCCAGGCCAGGATGAGAGGCAAAGTAGAATGTCATTACATTATTTAGCAGGAGGCAAGATTTTCTTAGATTGCTATCTTTTACTGGATCAATTCCATACTTGGGTTAGAGTTAGAGCCTTGTTACACATTCACTTTAGGCAGCTCCTGGAGCTCTTAACCCTGGGATTTGCCACACATTAACATCTGAAACTAAATTTAAGCACACTTAAGTGACTTAAAGTTACACCACTCCAGGGCAAGTTTATCTCTGGTCTGGGTTACGCAGCTTGTGTTTCATGAATGTGTGGCCCCTCCCTACAGATGAGCCATCCAAGCTTCAATCTTTTAGCATCTCAGGATGCAGTGTCCCTTCCCCGACCCTCCTGTTCTGCATGGACAAACTCCCCCCCGAACTCTATTGCCCAGGGGGTGGTTCTGGCACCAAGCCAACTTACCCTCCTGCTCCTGGGATGTGACCTTCTCACTCCATAAAAACAACTTGCAAAACACATACCAGCTAGCCAGGTTTCAGGGCACATACAGGTCCAGGAGTGGACTCAAGAAGGATGCCAGGGCGAACAAGGTAGGGGGCCAGATTGGGTCACCATGAGCTGGGACTTCCTTCCTGAGGCAGGGGCAGCAGCTCCCCAAAGCATCTTACCTCACCTCTCCCAGCTGCATGAGGCCTTCTTTATTTCCTCTTTATTTCTTTTCAAACTTTTTTTTTTAACTTATTTTTATTTTATCCTTCAGTGGCTGACTGCCTTCATTTCTTCATCCTTCCCACACCCCTATTTCCTTTCCACCTCCCATTCCATTACCCACCCCATCCTATTATATTATTACCTCCCAGCTTCATGTTCTTGCTACTCCCAACCCATCTCTCACACATCCCCACCTAGAGCAGGGATAGAAGCCTGTCCCCGCTCTCCAGCCCTCTAGTGATAACTTATACCTGTGCAGGTGGGGGACAGTTTGAGAAGGTTTTTAGTCTTAAACTGTGACTGCTCCAAATTTGAGCTAGCTCTAACACCAATCAACATCTGAGCAGCTCAAGATGCCATGTGTAACAAGGCCCTTAGGTAAGCTTTTGAATATGAGACTTTCTTCTAAAAGCTAATACAGAACAATAAAAATCAGAAGTATGTGTGTGTGGGGGCGGGGGGGCGGGAAATTCTCAGGGATAACTGATAAACAATTTCCAAAATAAAATAAAGTAATTACTGGAAGATCAAGGCTAACCAAAAGCAAGGACTGTCATTATCACCTTTGATGTGTGAGAAGAATTCAGGAAACGGGTAGGTACCTCTAGCACAGTTCCTGGCTTATCACAGCTACAACATGATGCTAACCCTACCATTAGGTAATTTTGACATCTAAAAAATTGCGTAAGTGTCACTTACACATTTTAACAGTAAAACAGAATTTTACAATGCAGATTATGCATTGTTGATATGGCCGCCACTGTAAAACTGATTGTGGCTCTGAAACTAATTAAACAACTGAACAACTATTACTGATCAACAGAGGAACAATGCTGGTTTTGGAATGGAAGACACTTATGTCGGAAGAAAGAGCCACAATATAATTTTCCTTTCCATCTCTCTCCACCTATCCCTTGTATTCTTTTCCACTGTTCTATACTAAGAACCTCCCTGTTCTCTGCTAAGAAGATTTTAGAGTGAGTTCTCACTAAGAGAATTATTTTTTTCAGTTATGCTATTTTATTCTGCTCCAATTCTTTTGAGGGATTTAAAGGAGGGGCCCTTTTATTCACCTCTCTGTGTTACGGAACCATCTGAAAGATGGCAGAAACAGAAGGAGGAAGAAGTTTCAGAAATATTGGCACGACATTTGGTAAAACCAACAGAAAATTATGAAAAGTATTTTTTTTCTCTCTCCCTGTCCCTTCTTCAATCTCTAATGTTTGTGCCTAATTGTTGGCATACCAGCAATGTCATTTTATTTCTTTGTTACCCTCTGCTTCTAACGTCTCTGTGAAAATATATTATTTTTCTGCATTAAAAAACCCAAAAAAGATCAAACAAAAAACTTTACAAATCCTACAAGTACTAATGTATGTGCTTGCCTTTATTAATGTGAATAATCCTGTTAAGTTCAATGCAACTACCCGTATTAGTAAGATTCAGCATCTGTGTACATTTTAAAGAACCACAGCTTAAATGCAACTTATTTTGAGTCAACGTTAGGTGTAGTTTCAAATACAACTGTAAATTTAGAACAATTTACAACCTATTTTTGAAAAATACCATCGTTTCTAATAAGATAAAATGTATCCACATGAAGAATGACAACATATAAACTCTACCAAAACACTTATTGCAATAATGTAAGTCCACCAGAAATAATAATGTATTGGAATTTTTTTTTATAGTCATGAATATTTGAATGTAGAGGTATTTTTGAATCAGGTATTAGGGAGGATTATTTTAACATCTCATCTCTCTTAACTTTCTTGCTAGAACTGATATTCCATGTTATATTTTAGGCTCTTGGTGAAAAATCTTATTTTCCAAATACTTCCATTTCTACTGTTATTGACACTTGCAATATCATGGACTAAAGACTGAATAATAAGTGAGATATGGAATCGGGAGGCAACTTACAATTTGTAAAATAAGGTTTCTGTTACCCTTGATTTTCTTAAACCACATTTGATAGACGTAGGCGTTACATAGGTCTCTAGGTAGAATCTGTGTGCAAAGCACTGTTTGAATCCTATCATTTGTCCATAGCACAAAATGATTAGTTGTCACTGTTTCCAAGACAGTGTTTAAACTCAAAAGAAGACCACATATTTTTAATTCTTTAGACAAGTTATGCCTGTGATTGCCGAAAGCTTTTCCTTATACTATAATTCACAGTTGTCATCAGAAAGGGAGCTGTTTGGCCTATTATAAAACTGACTACAATTACAGGGTTCTACCTATCACCTATGTCATTTGTCTTTCTCCAGTGCTGTACTGCCTGCTTCTATGAATGACTGAAACTAAAGCTGGGACTGGGATCACATTTGCACCTAAAAGCCGAGGTTTTGAAATAGAGAAGTCTATCCAAGCATATTATATGCATGTCATTGTCTGCCACTCAGGCAGCCAACTGTGGGCCTTTTTAAAAATTCTGTTTTCATTCACAGATAACACTATGAATTTGCTTTCTTCTGCAGCAAGAATGCAGATACCCAGGAATAAAAGGATGTACAAGCATGGGAGCACCCAACAGAGCAAGACAGGGCCTAGAAGAGATAGTTTGCTTCCTGAAGCTAATCTCAGTGCTCTGGAAATGACATGAATAGCTAATACTATGAAATAATTCTAAAAGAAGATGAACGGGCATGAGACTCCCTTCTGACTGCCTCCCACTCCCATCGTCAGCATGTGCTCTTGGAGTAAAAGGTCATGGGGATAATCCTGCACCTGCAGTCTAAGAGGGCTGGGCCTCTAGTTCCCAATGAGCTCTGCCGTAATTGATGCTAATTGTTACTGAGCCAATACATCCTTCCATGGAGGAGCAGGTGGGAGGCTTTATTGCTGTCAGAATCATTATACTAATAACAAGCTTAGGATTCTCTGCACAGACTTATAAACACAAAGGGCCAGGCTATATTTCCAGGCTCCTCTTAAAAGGTTTACCAGGAATCTTTTTAAAAGTGTGAAGTAAAAGTGCCTGAGAGTGAACAGGCAGAACAAATGGAATATTATATATGGCACTACCTGCTCCCCATTGAGGTCCTGGGTAAACTCAGGGAATGTGACTGTGGAGCCTGTGCTACACCTGAAAAACTCTTCAGTGATGATATTTTGCACCCTTCCATCTGTGTGTGCAGTTGGGTTTAAGCAACCACTTTGGGGACCTATAGAGTTCCCTGGGGATTTTTCCCTGGATCTGCCCATCTGTTTGCTTGCATGTTTTGTAATGGAAGAAAAGTCAAAAACAATCTGAAAGGGTGAGGAATTGAAACCAAAAGAATTCAGCTGCTTATGTGCTATTAGATTTCAGACAAGCAAAGTATAAATTACTACTAAGTATTTTTTTCTTTCATATTTTAAGAGAACATTAACTCTTTTACAGCCAGCCAAATCCTCAGCTAGTGGAAATCAGCATAGCTTCAGTGACTTCAGTGGGATACAATCAGTGCATATTAGATGAAGATTCAGCTGCTATCATATTGATGGAATTCTAGTTAATAATTAAACATAGACTATACACAATTAGACTAAACCAAGCACTGAAGAAGAGAAAAGAAGAAAAACCTACAGCAAAGGGAGGGATACTAGATGATTTTGATGATAGGTCTTTGGCATTTGTGGTCCACAAATCTGTGATTTATAACATGATCAAGGGGTTGTATTAAGAAGCTAATGCATGCTGCTTGAGGATGGCACATCAAAGATTTGGTCTATTGATTACATTGTCTATTTGATATAATTTAGTGTTATTTTTCTCAGAGCCTAACAATTAGGTTTAGTTAAAATCCACATTTATTTATGTTCATCTTTGTTTTATTAGATCATTGGGTCTGGGGAAGTTTATGTGATGATAGATTGAGAATCCAGCAATACCTTTAAAAGAAAAAAAAATGAAAAATAGGATTCTGTCACACATTATGTCAAAAGCAGAAAAAGGAAAACTCATTTATGGAAAATCATAGATGCATTCAAATGCCATGGAGGTTATCCAGGGGTCAATAGTAACAGCATAAGTAGCACCTACTTCTACAAATACCACCTAATGGTCCCAGGAGTATTGCCAGCCCTGGGAGGCTTTTGGTTTTTTGCTTTGTTTCTTGGGTTTTTTTATTTGAATCTGGCCTGAAAAACCCATGAATTTGGGTTACAAATCATATATACTTAAAAAAAAAATAAAGAATAGGTCCGTCTTCTGGTGTTTGAGCCTCTAGGATTTACATTTTCTAGATTATTTTCTGCAGCCACAGTGGTTACAAAGAAAACATTCTCCATTGACTGATTGATTGATTAGACTATATTCTACCATATCCAGAAGGTTCAGAGCAGCGTACTATAAAGAAATAACTCACTACCAGGATTCAGTGTTCCAAACCTGAGAACCTCAACTTCTCTTCCCCAAAACCTTCACCTACTGGATCAGACCTCCACTCAAGCAAACCCTCCTGCCAGTCCCAACCACTCCTTCTAACAACCACTCACATCAAGATACAAAAAAAACCCCTTTTCTCACCTACCCTCACTCCCTCCATAGGCATTCCCATCACCCCACCTCAATCTCAGGGGAGATCCTCCAAAATCCTCCCTTCGGGCCCCGGGGGGGGGGGGCTCACCTGGGCCTAGAGTGAGTGAGGATTTAGTTAGGGAGGTTCTGGAGGGGCTGGACGTTTTTAAGTCAGCCGGCCCAGATGATCTTCACCCTAGAGTCCTAAAGGAACTGGCTGGGGTCATTGCAAGTCCCCTGGCACGGCTTTATGAACACTCGTGGTGCTCTGGAGACGTGCCGGAGGATTGGAAGAGGGCCAACGTGGTTCCCATCTTCAAAAAGGGGAGGAAAGAGGACCCGGGGAACTACAGGCCAGTCAGCCTTACCTCGATCCTGGGCAAGCTGTTCGAGAAAATT
>NW_017729026.1:23729900-23739892 GCF_001723915.1 Gavialis gangeticus
GCACTGGGGGAGTCCCTGTTCCCCCAAGCGCCGCAAGGAGTGACCAGGAACAATGGTCACAAACTGGCGGAGGGAAGGTTTAAGTTGGACATCAGGAGGCGCTACTTCACGGTCAGGGCGGCTAGGGCCTGGAACCAGCTTCCATGTGAGGTGGTGCAGGCTCCCACCCTGGTGGTTTTTAAGAGGAGGTTGGATGACCACCTTATTGGGATCATTTGACCCCAGTGCTCTTTCTGCCATGACAGGGGGTCGGACTAGATGATCTGCTCAGGTCCCTTCCGACCCTAGAAACTATGAAACTATGAAACTATGAAAATACCTTAATGTCATCTCCAAGCCCATACACCCTCTCCTACAGTGGGGCTGAAGCTCTCACCAACCTCCAGAAATGCCCCACACCAAACTCCTCCCTTTAGCCCCCAAAACTGCAGTGCAATTTCTATAGACCCCTAACAAATACTAAGAGAAAAAGAAATACCATAGTACTAAAATAAAATTTAAAAAAAGCCTTATGATCTCAATTGCTACAAAACACTCCTTGAGAACAACCAGGATGAACAAGTTTTCTTTTGTATTGGAATAGTAATTCTCAAGTTCTCATTTTGTGGTTTTCCTGGGTACTACTCACCATCAGTTCAAGAAGCATGTAATGGGAGAAGTGGGACTGTCATGAAAGAACCAAACCAGAACAGTTTCAATAACAAGGCAGTTCAGTGTCCTACTATAATTGCCTGGAAATAACAAAGATGTACAATGAACTAATATTTTTATTAATTCCAGATACTGTGGAGTAGTTTTCTGATGGGAATGCAAACAATCTGATGTTTTATTTCCACAAGCTCCCTGGATAAATTAGCTGAACATACACAAATTGGGAAGAGAGATTTTCAATTGTGTGTTCATTTTTACAGTTGCATGTAAAATTCTTTAAATTTAATGAAATCCACCTTTTCAGATTTCAGATATGAAGGATGAACCCATTCTCAGGTGTTGTATACTCTTATTCAGGGTGTGGACATGGAAACAATTACTAAAGTAATTTACCCCAGAGTATATTTACTGTGTCATGACAGTAAACTAGCTGCTTTCAGTAGGGACTATTCCAGAGCTCATCTACACAAGATGTTTATTGCAGTTTCCTAATTAGCTCCTCAGTAAATATCTTGCTATATATACATGTGGCTCTGTTAGACTGCAGGATACTAATAAACTCTGCAGGAGGTTACTACTTGTAAATACAAGTACTGTCCTGCTGTGGGATTTTTGTGTGCAGCAATGCACATATAGACACTGACCTGCATGGCTGGGGCATGAGGGTTCTTCATTGTGGGGGGCTGCCCACCAGCTAGCCCTGCTCTGAACCACCCTCATGCCCCAGCCAGCCCCTGTGCAGCGGGTTGAACTGAGTCAGAGCAGCTCCAAGCTCGTAGACTGAGCCCATTGCCCCCTCCCCCTGCCAGGCAGGGCTTCTCTGAACCAGCTCAGTGTGCCTTGTTATTGTACTGGGCACACGTTCAAATGGTTTGGCCATGAGCAATAAACTCGGATGCAATTTGTGTCTGGAGTTTATTGTTGTGAATTATTGCGCATGTAAACACACCCACTGGCCACTAGGTGGTAGAAAAGCTGGTTTGCATTGAGCAATGGGCTTACCCCAGTGATGAAACTGAATAGGAGATAATCACATTTCTGGCACCGCATTGTAACTTATAGTGGTAAATATTTATTTATCACCTTAGGAAGGGTATCTTTACTTTAACATACCCAGTGCTAGTCTGTATGTTGGATTTCTGCTCAATTTTTACCATTGGGTAACATCAAATTACTCCAAATAAAACATGTTGTTTGTCTGCACCTTCAAATTTGCTAGAAAATTCAGGCTGAGGCACACCTTCTCCTTTTCAGTACATATTGTGGAAGGGAACCGCTGGGTGGAGAAATGAATCAGAGTCATCACACAAAGGTGATTTTGTGGTAACGTTCCACACTCACCCCAAAAATAACTCTTCATAGAGTCATAGATTCATAGACTTTCTTCTCAAATTTCCAGCTGTATCCCCTAAACTGTTGACTCTGTTACTAGCTAGACGCATTGCAAAGGTGGAGTGGCAGCCTTTGACTAGACATCAGTTATGGAGATGGATATTTTCCTGCATGGTTTTACAAGAGAAAGATCAATTGTCTGGTCCCTCATATATTTCGTGTGAAACATTCAGGCTTAGTTTACCATTGTTTTGCTTCCAAGGAGACAATTATGGGGAACATTCTGACCAACTGGGAAACTCAAAGAAAATGTGTTTTAGACTTGCCACACAAACCCAGTTTGGCACATTTGTTTTGAATTTTCATGGGTGCTGCTATGTTGGTAGGCAGTTTTCAGAGGGATAAAATGCCTTTGATCTTGATGAATGCCCCTTTTCCATTTTTAGGGACAAAACAGAACTTTTTTTCTGGTACAAGCATTTCCAGCAAATGTTGTGTTCAATTAACTTTCATGAAAATACCAGGTACTAGTACAAATATCACACTGACCAAAGGTCAAAGGATCAAATAGCTTTCATTTAATGAAAGCTATTGAGCACCATGAAACTGTTCTCTAGAAAGTGTATTAAGCATTTAAGAAGCCTGCAACAAAGCCTAGGCAAAACAGGTAGGCTGGCCATATGGAAATACTGGAAATCCAGGGCATCTTCTGGGAAATCTGGGACACTGTCCCCTCCCCCACTCTCACAAGTTGGCAGGGGTGGGGCAACATGCTGGGCAGGCAGTGGTGCCTGCCTGCCCACCTGCAAGGTGCTCCATGCTGTGCCACTCTGACTCCTGGCCAGACTGCACCCTGTGCCCTTGAGTTTCGAGGTCACCCATTACCATTCTCAATAGCCAGCCAGGACTATCTGGGACTGCCTCAGCCAAGCTGAGACATATGGTCACCCCAAAACCAGGGAGATGAAATCACAGTTCAGGAGAATGGAAAGAGTTTAGATCTGATGAACTTTGACTGTAAAAAGTTGGAAGTAGGCTAGTTAATCCATGTATTGTGATCACTGCTTATTGCATTAAGATCATCTCACTGCCAGCCTTAGTGCTACCCAACCGTTGTGTCTACCTCTTATTTTTCGTCTTCACTTAAACTGTAAGCTCTCTGGGAAACAGGCTATCCTTTGCTATGAGTGTACAACTATTAGTACAATAGGTTCCTATTTCTGGCTGAAGTTTGTGGGCATTAACATAAGACAGATAAGAAATAAATATAACCATGAGATAAGATACCACATTTCTGCAAGTTTTTCATTACATCTAGAGTTTTACAAAAATATTTATAAAAAAATATTTATTTATTTATTCATTTATTTATATTTATTTGTAAAAATACAAATATTTTTAGCAAGACCTTAACAAGGAAGAACTTATATGTTTGGGATTTCCTTATGAAATTGGGATTCACTGAATGCTTACCAAAATATGGAAGCTTTCCAACAAACCTAAATCAAATTTTAGGTAAACCTGGATCAAGATTCACCAGATGCTTTCCCAAGAATAATTTCTGGGCAGAAATGCATATTTTCAACTTGACTACAAGTGCTATTCCACAGTTTTGGCTGTGTTTTTCTTTGAGTTTTTGTTGTGCACTTAAAACTAAACCTTGAAGAAAAATTCAGCATGTGAGTGACTGATCACCACCACCTGAAGTTTGCGTAATGATATTCTAGCACCAGAATCTTTTTTATGAGAAGAGCTTTTATAAGCATGGCACAAGTTCAGTTCACACTCCTAGAAAGATTTTATCTCAGGTTGTCATTTGTTGTATGGGGCAGCTCCTCCTATTACCCAATTCCAATTTCTTGATGCATATTTGTTCAGTCACTTACATTTGTTCCTTTTCCAACATAGTAAACACCCCATAAATCATTGCACTGATTGCTGTGATACCTCCTTAAAAATCTGTGGGAACTATCACCTTATTTTAAAATCTGTAGGAGCCAGCATGTAGGAATCTGGGGGTAACTGAAAGAAGATTATTTGCAAGTTACTGAATATGGAGGGTTAGTATGAAAGAGGTTGAGAACTTGTGTAATAGTCATTACTTCTCTTAGAAAGAATAGCTTGGGACCAAATTAGTTTGCAGTAATGTGGTTGATTGTGAAATCTACTGGGCGTAAACTGAAAAAGATGGGGAAGGTTCTTCAGTATATTCAGTAATTAATCTGTTAAATACACTTTAAAAGTGCATCTGGACTTTGGACAAAGCCTTTAGCATTAAAATGAGCTTTGGACAAGCCTTCACACAACAGAAGGGCAGAATTCAGACCAATGCATTTATTATACTCTGAAATCACAGCTGACTTCTAGCACTGCCAAAAAGCAAAGGTTTACACAAAATACTCATAATTTTTAAGCATTGATTACAGCCAAAATGCTTTTTGGGTGTACAAATATAATTTTCTATTCAAATGCATGGGACTAAATAGAAACTTCACAAAAGACTAGGATGCTTAAATGCAAAGGTATTTGTTTCATTAGGTAGAAGGAATATGAGTTTTTATCAAGAGATTTTTTTACTGTCTTTTATTTATTTGCTAACACATCCTTGCAAAAATGGAATTTGTTTCCTTCTCAAATTAATGCCAGTTAAGACAAATATCTTTTTCTTCAAAACTTAACAAATCAAAAATGTTTAAGAGGAGAAAGTTAAATTCCAACCTCATAATCCTAACTGTAGTACAATTAAAATTCCCTGAAGACTTTTTAAGTTACTGGGAAGTAGGTTGTATATTCAAAGCAAACCATGTGCTTACAACCACATACAAATCTATTTCTATAACTGCTGGAGGAACAAGGCTATACCATTTATTTTCTGTGTCAAAAATTATAGTATTAATACAAACAGAGCTTCACCCATAAAGAATTAGTGGAAAGCCTGTAGGTTGAGGTGTCTCAACAATACAACATCAAAAAGGGAAGGAGTATTTTCAAAATTATCTGCAATACTTAAGACTTCTGATTTCTAGTAACTGTTTTATGATTGGTTTCCATTCTATATGTCATATCAAAGCACGGTAGCATTTTGACTTCTGGGACATAATTTTCCATTGTCTTACACTTTGTGTGGTCATTTAGACCTGTGAAAAAGAGTACAGTGTGATTGTAAAATACCATTTTGATTTGGTAGCATTTTACATCCACAGAACACAGGTGGGAATGACTACACAAAGATCAAGTCAAAGAGAACCATGAGCCTACTGTTCCATTAATAATTCTCTATTTCACTCTCAATTGCTCATTTTACTTCTTTTTATCTTTTTTTCTATTTTATTTGCCTGCATTCATTGAGTTATGGTAACGCTAGACAGTAAATCTGTTAGCTCCAGTCCACTTCCTTGCTAAGCTGGGTTTGTTGAACACAGAACATTCTTTTCCTGCTCCACTGTTGGAATGTTTCTCACAAATCCCTTCCATGGTGTGTTAAACTAGTTAAAATATACTAAGAACATGCTCATACCTCACCTATTCCTCAAATATTTCCTCATTAAATAACTCAGATGTGAAACTTGTGATCAAGCAAATATATGGAGTTGGTTGATTAGCTACAGAATTTCTGTAAACTGTTTTGACAAAAGCAGGAAGGAAAGAAGGATGGAAGGAAGGAAGATCAAGCAAGAATGGGCAAAAATCTTATTTGTTTCAAACATGTGCTTTTGGTTGCTGAAAACGGAAGTACTGTGGGATTTATTTTTTTTCTGAGACCTTCCTTCAAGTGTCCAAGGGAAACAGAAAGCAGACACTTCCTGCAGAAATTTCTATTTTAATTAAGAAAACATTTTGTTTTCTGGGGAAAAAAGTTGAACAAAAATATTCTTGTGTTTTGCAAATATTTTAAGTTATCATGTTAAGACAGGGCTGCCTGTCTGGTGTCTGGATTAACCTCTGGGGCTCTCTCCTGGCTGCTACTCCCCCTACCACTCTGGCTGCAGCAGCAGCCGGGGGCTCTGGGCTTCCCCTCTGCCTTCCACATCCTGTGCCTGCCTCAGGGGGTGATGTAGCACAGCACAACTCATGGTGTTAGGGGATCCTGTAATACAGTACAATGGGGCATGGACAACTGACCAGTGGCCGATCAGTGATGGGAGCGGGGGGTCCCCCAGTGGCTGATCACCAACTGGGGCGGGGGAAGGGGTGGTCCCCAGCGGCCAATTGCCAATGATGGAAGTGCCCGTGGCAAAACTGGAAGTGCCACTAGCAAAATCAGAAGTGCCACCAGTGGCAACTGTAAATCTCGGAGGGGCACATGCCCGCCTGTGCCCCCCCACATGTCACCTATGCAATGGGGGAGGCAGCTGCCAGTAAGCATGTGGCCAGTAGAGAGAAGCCACCCATGTACATGAATGGTGCAGCAGTGTGGGTAGGTGTGGAGAGGCTGTATCCTCTTTCAGCCTGTATGGTGTGTGGCCCCTTCTGATGTGGCTGTTTAGAAGTTGGACATCTTTGTGGTAGCACATCTTACATCCAAGCTTTATTTAGTTCACACACCAGATTTATTCAGTTTGCAGGCCATCATTAATCACAGCCAAAAGCTGAAGTCTCTGGACAAATGTGGTCCTCTCTTTTACTGATACCAGGAGATGCCCAAACAAAGGATAGCTTCAAGAGACAGCATTAACAGAGCAAAGGATGTATCAGGCATTATATTTGGTTGGACCTAGTTATTTACAATTTGTTCTTAATGTACCAAATAATATATTTGCACTAAGCTATATAACAAGCTGTTGTCTGCTAGGGTATCTGTTGTTTCTCAAAACTTTGGATCTTGAAGTACAGCTAATTTGAAAGGAGCTCATGTCTTTCTTTAAGTGGAATGACAATCTAAGAGCCCCACCTAAATTTGCATCGAGTTACAGGCCCTCCATGTCTTATGATAGGACCTTGTAATGCTTTATGATAGCTCACTATGTCTTGTAAATTGGACACAGTTAATTAGTCCCTTGACATATTTTGTTGTCAGTTGGCTACATGGTTCCAGGCTCAAACAAGTGTAATGTGTTCTCATTCTTATACAGCCATCTCCTAACACAGAGTAACAGGAAAAATATGAAGAACCAGCATGAATGACAGTGGGAAGGAGAAATAATTCAAGTATTCCAGCCCACAACCCAAAAGCATGTAAAGCCAGCTGCCAAATGCTGAGCTGGTGGGGAAAGAATGCTGCTGACAGGTCCATAAACCTGAAACTGGTCTCTTTACAAACAGGATTTTTTTTAGCTAATGTATGTGCCTCTGTGAGTCTTAATGCTTTTATATAATTCCAAGTGATTACAAAGAAGTTGATGATTCTTCTGATTAGTAAAGCATTTGGCAATTCCCTTCCCATTAACTTCTGTCATAGATCTAGTTTAGCTTCTCTTGTTAGATGCTCAGTCTATTACTTACATACGGGTCCAAATGCTGAATCACAATGGTTAGGCAGAATTTAGGCACTCTTTTGGCTTTTGAACTTCAGGCAGGCATTTCACACACAGAACAATACTCTGTGATTTAGTAGCCTAGACATGAAGCTAGTGAAATCTTCTGAAGCTTCTGCAGCAGTCTTTGTATACTCTCTGGTGTTGCACCAAAAGTGTGAGTCTTTTGGTTTCAGGTAGCTTCTATTTAGGTATGTGATGAATATTTCACATAAATCACACAGATACATAATACAGGACAAAATCATTGCTCTTTACTTAGTAGCAGAAGAAATACAGAGATCTAGATAGATACGATAAACCAGGAATGGGCAAAATACTGCCCACTAGACTATTTCATCTAGCCCACCAATTAATTATATCTGATGGCCACCAATTAGTCATATCTGGCCCAGCCCACAGCTGCCCCTGCTGTGCTCCACATGGGGCTAAGCTCCTCCCACAGCTGCTGGGGCAATATGCTATGCCCTCATCCTCATGTGAGGGAGGGCTCTGGCTCTGGACACAACACAGCTTCCAGGTGGGGCTGCTGCTGCAACCACTTGGGGAAATTCTCAGCTCCCCTGGCTTCAAGTGGCTCCTCCTTGTGCCCTGTTGCAACACTCTGGCCAGGAGGTAGGGAAGTGGTGGGGGGGAGGGGAGCCTGGTGCACAGGTATGAAGCCCAGTGGGGCAGCAAGAGCATGGAGCATGGTCACCCCAGTTCCATTATGCGGGGCTCCTCTTGGCTCATCGTGTGCAGCTCCCAGGACTCATGTGCCACTGGGCGGAAAACCCCATGGGATAGAGCTGGCAGCCTTCCCCACTCCCTGCTGCCATGTGCAGCTCCTGAGACTTCACTAGAAGTGGCGGGGAGCCCACACAATGGAGCCAAGTTGGTTCCACTCCCTGCTTTCTAGCAGAGTCCGGGGAGGTGCATACATTCATAGATGCTAGGGTCGGAAGGGACCTCAATGGATCATCAAGTCTAAACCCCTGCCTAGGCAGGAAAGAGTGCTGGGGTCTGATGACCCCAGCCAGATGCCTATCCAGCCTTCTCTTAAAGACCCCAAAGGTAGGGGAGAGCACCACCTCCCTTGGAAGCCCATTCCAAATTTTGACCACCCTTACTGTGAAGTTTTTCCTGATGTCTAGCCTAAATCTGCTCTCTGTCAGTTTGTGACCATTGTTCCTTGTTACTCCAAAAAGCCCTCTGGTGAACAAAGCATCTCCGATCCCTTGCTGCACACCCCCTAATGAATTAGTAGGTGGCCACAAGATCACTTCTCAGCCTTCTCTTGTGGAGGCTGAAGAGGTCCAGGTCCCTCAGTCTCTCCTCATAGGGCTTGTCCTGTAAGACCCTAACCATATGAGTGGCCCTCCTCTGGACTCTTCTGAGTGTATCAACATCCTTCTTGAAGTACGGTGCCCAAAACTGGATGCAGTACTCCAACTGCGGTCTGGCCAATGCTGCACAGAGGGGAAGTATCACCTCCTTGTCTGTATTTGCCATGCGTCTGCTGATGCATGATAAAGTGCAGTTAGCTTTGCTGGTGATTTCATCACACTGATGACTCATGTTCATCTTGGAGTCTACTACGACTCTGCTGAGAGGGTCACTTCCCAACCAATAGGTTTGCTGGATATTTTTGCACTGTAGGTGCAGCACTCTACACTTGTCCTGGTTGTATTGCATCCTATTGTTTATTGCCCACTTTTCTAACCTGCCCAGGTCTGCCTGCAATCGTTCCCTACCCTCTGGAGTGTGCACTTCACTGTACAATTTAGTATCCTCTGCAAACTTGGACAGAATACACTTCACACCCACATCCAAGTCACTGATGAAGATATTGAAGAGTACAGGTCCAAGGACCAAACCCTGCGGGACCCCACTACCCACATCGTTCCAGGTTGATACTGACCTGTCTTCTACCACTCTCTGCATGCGACTAAGCCAATTTGCCACCCACTGGCCCAATGTGCAATCCCTGTCACCATGTGTAGCTCCCAGAAATGATTGGAGTTGCATGCTGCACAGGTCATAAACGCCCCAAGGGCATGCCACCAGCTGCTGCTGCTGCCACTGCTGGTGGTGGCTATGTGCCATGGGGGGGAAGGGGGCATATATGTGTTGGGGGGCCTCCCACATGCACAACTCATCATACCCACATACCCTCCCTCACCTCCCCATACCCATACTCATACCCTCCCCCACACTCCCTACACCCTTACAAACTGCACTACACTCTTCTCCACACAACCACACTCCCCCACAAACCCTATACTCCTCACAAACACCACACACATCCAGGCCTCCCACACGCTCACACCCCCTATGAACCCCACATCCACCTATACACCCTCACACCACACTCATTCCCCACACACCACCACACACATTCACTTTCTCAACCACACTCTATATATTCCCCCACACATAATATACAACAGTAAGACTTTGAGTTATTATACAATTGCCTCTATATACACTATGCAAATACATGTGAATAAAGGCAAAATATTTCATAGATTTCATAGACATTAGGGCTGGAAAGGA
>NW_017729026.1:23740471-23746732 GCF_001723915.1 Gavialis gangeticus
GCCGCAGCATCACATTGAAAGCTCATGTTCATCTTGTGGTTAATCATGACCCCCAAGCCCCTTTCATCCCTAGTGCAAGCCAGTGTAGCACTACTGAGCCTATATGGATGCTGCAGGTTTTTCCTCCCATGGTGAAGAAACTTGTATTTTTGGATGTTAAACACCATCAGGTTCTCTTCCACCCATTTCCTGAGCCTGTCAAGGTCAGCCTGGATCGCCCTCCTGTCCTCAGGTGTCGATGCTTTACCCCAAAGTTTGGTGTCATCAGCGAATTTGGCCAGTCCGCTTCTGACTCCAATGTTCACATCATTAATGAATATGTTGAACAATATAGCCTTGGGGGACCCCATTGATCACAGGGCACCATGATAATTGACTTCAATCAACCACCACCCTCTGGGTTTGACCACAGAGTCAATTCCCCAGCCAGCGAATAGTGGTGGACCCGGTGCCACAGTTGGTCAGTTTTGCCAAGAGGTGATCATGGGATACCAGATCAAAGGCTTTTTTAAGGTCAAGATATATGACCTCAATCTTCTCTTTCTTGTTCAGGTGATAGGTCACTTAGTCATAGAAGGAAATGAGATCGGTCAAGCAAGAACTACCCACAACAAACTCATGCTGGGTATCCCTCAGGATATTGCCATCAGCTAGTCTGTTAAGGATGGCCTCTTTGATAATATTTTCCAAGGCCATCCCTGGGATAGAGGTCAGGCTGATGGGCCTGTAGTTTGCCAGATCCACTTTCCTCCCTTTCTTGAAGATCGACATCACATTGGCCTTCTTCCAAACTTTGGGCACTTCACCAAAGCACCAGGAGCTCTTGAAGATCTGTGCCAGGGGCTGGGCAATGATGCTAGCCAGCCCTTTGAGTACCCTGGGGTGTAGATTGTCAGGGCCGGCTGACTTGAAGATGTCATAAGATTATTTTATTGACATAAAATTAAAATATGTTATAATATATATTTGATTTTAGTATATGATTTGTTGTTTTTTTTATGGTTTCAAGATGGCAAACCCTCCTCCTAAAAGGAGTACTTCCAGTGGCAAGTTGAGGGACTTTAGGTGGCAAAGAATGTGGGGGGGATTAGTGGCAAGACTTCTGGTCTGAAGATGGTGACCAGGGGATGGGGCTCCTGTCAAGGGGTGGGGCTACCCTTGTGTAATAAGTGGGTGTCCCAGAGCTGGTCTAGTCATTGGCCTGCCCACTTGTCTAGGGCAAACCACCCACCTGCCTTTCCTGCCGTGCCTTTGATGTCTCATTATAGGTTCCCAGGTGGGAGGCTGCCCATTTAATTGCCCTGATGCCAAGGGCATATAAACAGCTCTGAACCTCCCTTTATACTGTGTCCCATGTTTTGGAGCTGGCATCCATATTCTTCATTACACCCTGGTCCCTTAGTGGGACCATCACTCAGCCTCAGGACCTACAATCCTGTGCCCCCACACTGGGTCTCTCACTCCCACTCTCAATCCCATGCCCCCACTCTGGAGCTTCAATCCCATGCATATATCCCACTTTCCTTTTGTGCCTTAGGCCTCACTGTGGACCTGGGCCCTGTCTCAGGCCCCCTTCTTTGACCTGGACTCTACCTCAGGCCTCTTCATGAGCCTGGGTCCTGTGCTTTATCTTCAGGGTGTGTTCCCCTATCCTTTCCCCTGCACGGGGTTACATAGAAGGCAGCGGAGACTGAGTTTTTCTGTTACCCCATACCTGCCCTTCACTGAGGAGGCAAAAGTGTGGCATTTCCTGGAAGCTGCCCTGCCATAACCAGCTCCATCACACCATCCAGCTCTAGCAGGCTGGAGTTTTAGGTCATGCTTCAGGACCAGGAACCTTCACCATCCCCATAGTTTCTGCCCTGTACCTCCAAGATGATCTATGAACAGCAGCTCCAGCCAAGCAATGTTCTTCCTCTGGCTGCTAGCAGCAATTGCTGGCTCTACTGTTCAGGGCCTGCTCTGATCTATAACAGCTGGGCCCTCTTCTCAGTCAGGTAGCCTCCTGCTTGCTGACCATGTGACTCATGATTGACAGTGTAGTCACCTTTAGGCTGCTCTGCTGCCTGCCCACACCCCTTTGAGTGATAAGCACAACCTGTGCTCTGTCACACCTTGTGGCCCCCAATAGCTCACCAAATCTCATTAAGTGGCCCTCCAGCCAAAATAATTACCCACCCTGTGATAAACCCTACAAATATTTTCTCATGACACTGGAGCATTCGCTGAGCCAGAATTAAAATTATTTGAAGTAGTCCAGCATCTTTCTTCTGCTGCACCTCATGGCTTATCTTCTGGGGTCTCTTCAATTCAACTAATTCCATAGAATTATAGAATCATAGACAATTAGAATCATAGCGAGTGATGAAAGGAACCTTCAGAGGTCATCTAGTCCATCTCCCCACCAAAGGTAGTATCATCCCTATCCAAACTATCTTACATAAATCCATTGTCTAACCTATTGTCCTGGGGAGAACAAGAAGCGGGACCAGGAAGCCCCACCCATGGGGATTGGCACAGGAAAAAACCCCAAAATGGAGAGGGAAAAACCAAAGTTTTACTTACCTGCAGGAGGAGCAGTTCTGGAATGCTGAGGAGCAAAGCCTGAGCGGTTCACAAGTCATGTGTTTATACAATTAAGGCCAGTGGGTGACGTCACAGGGATGCACCAGCTGGCTAGGATAAAAGTGGCTGCTGGCAGTATGGTGGGAAGAGCGAGCGAGAAGGCGGAGGCTGTCCACACTGGGAAGGGGTGGAGACAGCACAGGCAGGGATTGCCCGGACAGTGAGTGCCAGCAGAGGCTGCAAGGGGTCTCCCCACTTGCAGCACTAAAATTGAGCCCCGAAAGGGGAGGAGCTTTGGGGATGATGCGCTCCTAAAACTGCTGGGGGACAGGGTGGTGAAACTGTCAGACCACAGCACGTCGAGCACAGTGACACGGAGAAGGAGGCTGAAGCCAATCCCAAGAGATCAGAAGTCGCCCAACATGATTGCCCTCGGATACCAGCTTAGGGAACTGGGCTGGGGACAGGAAGGATAAGGGGACCCCGTGGGACCAGCATCGGAGGAGCAGTGCCAAGCACAGGCAGGAGGGCTTGCTGAGCAAGCCAGTAGGATGATGGACTAGAAGGTCCTTTGGGCTTTCTCCTGCATCTTCCTTTTTCTTTTTTTCTTCATTTTGTTTCCTTTACCCCTGTCTGACAGGGGCATCCCGCTGGCTCCAGGAACAGAGCTGACCCACTCAAGGGGGGGCTCACATCTAGGACCTGAGGTGACTGGACATCCTTCCCCAAGGAGCAGGAGGGATAGCATCTAGAGAACGTGCAAAGTACATCCATACTGGAGGGGGGCCATTTCAAGACCAGGCATCCTGCCCAAGGTTGGCGTAAGGTTGGGGTATAGGGAAGGTGGAGCCCCACAAACATCCCATGAGCAGAGTGGTCCTCCCTGGAGGGAACTTCGAGGCTGAATCCCATACTGACTTAATATTCAAAGATGTGGCAGTCGAGTTCAGGGAGAGCCAGAAGGACAACAGAAGTTCATCACGGGGAACCCACGAAGCCAGAGAATGGACATCCTCTACAGCTCATGCCAAGGTGGCACACGAGCGGACGTTTGAGGCAAGGCGGGTGCACATATTATTAAAACTGCACAGCCAACTCTGACACAACCAAACCCCTCCCACCAAAAAAAAAAAACCCTGGGAAGCATCATGATTTCCCCTTGTGGCCCCATCCCCCAGCGAAGCTAATTTAAAGCACACTGTATTAGATCAGCCAACCTGGAAGAAAAGGCATGCTTGCCTTTAGGGAAGAGATGAAGCCCATCCCACCCGAGCATGCCCCCTTTCAATGTCATAAAAAAGAATATGAAAATACAAAGTTTAATAGCCACACATGCTTTTGCATAAAGAAATACTTATATAGATATGAAACTAAATTTCACATGTTCTTTTTCATACAAAATTTTCATTCCAAATTTAGCATCCTGCACAACTCTTCACTAATGTGTATCTAAGATGTAATGTATCCTGATACTTTTCTCTCCTCTTATGCTGTCTTTAATATCCCTTTCATTTAAGGCTCATGTTCTTGAAATAGTGACTTCTTTTAGATGGAACAAATTTCTGTTCTCCATGTCCCAGGTTTTCAACTAGAACTGATAGTGGTGGTGATGTTGGTGGAGTGGAGGTGGGGGGATTTTTCTTGTGGAAATTTCTGTTCAATTTCAACCAGTTCCAGCCATCACACCCTCTTCTTTCAGACTGCATCAATATTTTTTTTCCTTCTCACTTTTGGTCAACCAAGTGCTTAAATCATCAGTAACTAAAATGGGGGTAGGGATAATTGTTCCTCAGTGAGTGATTAGTGTGTAATCTCTATTAGGGACCTCAACTGTAGAAAGAGATGAAGCCTCTCACACAGTCCTGTGTGGAGGGATACATCAAGGATGGGGTGCAGTGGTACAGTCACTCCACACTCCACCAAAACTTTAAAAACTACTTTCTGGTAGTAGTACCAGCATTTCTACTCAGACATCCGTAAGCGAGTCAACTAACTTAATGGTTCATTATAATCTACCTGGTCTCTTCTAAACTCTTCATTCCACAGGTATTAATGACCCTCTTTCCTTTCTTTATGGTCGTGATATTCCACAAATCAAACTACCCTTTCTTCTGCAATTTTTCTATCTGTTAGCTATCTGTTAGCTGGTCCTGATAATACAGCTCCTTTTTCATAGCACTCCAAATTGTTTCTAACTCTAGGTAAAAAAACCTCTTAACTCATGTGTGAAAACTTTAATTCAGGCAACCATCAACTCATGTGGAAATTAATATAATTGAAACACTGCACTGTCAACATGCTGAAGAAGCCTAGAATTTGTTTTATGAATCTGAAAGAGATGCAGATTTAATTCTAATTACAACAGGAATAAATAAATAACTTATTTTGATTATTTTTGTCAAACTTGTTGTTGTTTTTAAACATAATATATGATAAAGCAAATCAATGCACATTTCAATGTAATTATATTTGTTTTTGCTTCAATATTAAACTGAATAAGATAGCTGTAGGCCTCTAGCATATTAATCCTAGATCCTCCCATGCCTGTGCTGACATTTCCTATTGGCCTCAACTAGGCACCTCACTGTATCTATTGGGTTCATTCCTTCAAGCCACCATGACTATACAATCCTCCTGGACTATACAGGGTCGTGATTAATCAGTGAAGCATGTGGTAATTAGTTACCCTGACACATATTAATATAATCAATAAAGAATAAAATAAGGAATTAGCCACAAAATTATGACACAAAATGTGTGAGATAACTTTGAGGCTGGTTTCTATCAAGCCATTAACTGAATGTGTGGCCAGGCTAGGACCCCCAGTTCTGGGGGACAGCTCAATCCAAGTTGTAGGAATCCATGATGCACCCCTGTGGCTGGGACCCCCATTAATTGATGGAGCTGCACTTGCTATTTGCCAGGCATTGAGGGCTATAAGCTATACAGAAAGGGGAAGAGGGGTTGCACTCTATTTCAAGGAGTGTTATACATCAACCCTTATCAAAATGGAATCAGAGGAGGAGGAAGTAGAAGAATTATGGGTTAGGATACATAGAGGTCAAGGAGAAAGGGATTTGGTGGTAGGGGTCTGCTACAGATGCCCACACCAAGGGGAAGAAATAGATTTGGAACTCCTGAGGCAGCTCTCGGAAACCATAAAGACTAGGGAGGCGGTAGTCATGGGGGACCTAAACTACCCTGACATCTGCTGGGAGATGCAGACAGCAAATTCCCACCATTCATGCAGGTTCCTATCCTGTGTACAGGACCTCCAGCTGACACAGAAGGTACATGGTCCCACTAGGGGGAATGCCTTACTGGACTTGGTACTGGCAACAGTGGATGACATGATAGGGGACCTACAGATCAGTGGTCACCTGGGGGACAGTGACCACCAAATAATAGAATTCATCATAAGGCGTAGAGTGGGTAAGCTAACTAGTAGGGTGGAAGTGCTGGACTTCAGGAAGGCTGACTTCAGCAAACTCAGGCATTTAGTCAATGACGCACTGCAGAGTAGGAGATTTGGCGAGATGGGACCCCGGAAGGGTGGCTGTGCCTGAAGGAAATGATCCTTTGGGCACAGAGCGGGAGCATTCTGATGCGGGGGGGGAAGGGAGAAAGGGGCCAATAGGCTTCCTTGGCTGACCAGGGAAATCTAGAGCAGCCTAAGGGCAAAAAGGGGGGCATATA
>NW_017729026.1:23746743-23748405 GCF_001723915.1 Gavialis gangeticus
ACTGGGGTCATCTGAACCCAGCACTCTTTCCTGTCTATGTGGGGGGTTGGACTCGATGATCTATTGAGGTCCTCTCCGATCCTAACATCTATGAATCTATGTACAGCCAGGTGAACAGGAAAAGGGTGTTTGTGGTGGGGATCGGAGACTGGTTTGAGGGCCCCTCCCAGAGCTGAGGGAGAGCTCAAAGATCCCTCAGTGTAAATATCTCATTACTACCATTCTTACTTGTTATCTTGTTATCTGCTTCTGAAGGACTTTTACCACTGGGTGACTATTTACGTTGTATGTACTGGGGTATGTATTGTAGGGCCTTGGTCCCAATCTGGCTGATTTTTTCCCTCACATTGGGTCTTACTTCGACAATGCTGGTGCCCACCCCAACTGGCTTCCACCTCAGTGGTTCTCTTCCACCAAGACTTGATGTTCCTTTACTACAGGACTTTGTCCTACATGGAGAGCTATGCCTGTCCCATGCAATAGGGTAGAGGGCCAGTTTATAGGACTCCTCCTCCCCTATACTCAATGATTACCACCGCCAGTGGTTGTTCCTCCTGGATGCTTCCCTACTCTTAAAAGAAGAAAACAAAAAGCTGGACCTCTTCACTCAGCTGCAGGTGCATCCCCTTCGGGGCCACTTAATCCCCAATTAACTGTCCAACAATGAGAGCAGGAAAAAAAAAAGGTGTGCCCAGAACAGTTTCTCCAGTCTTCCCACCCCACCCCCCAAGTGTTCTGTGCCGTGATGGGAATTCAGACCTGTGCAGGCCTAAATGCCTTGAGGCCCTCAGACTTCAGGGCCCTAGAAAGTCCTGGCCCTCAACAGGGCAATCAGCCTAATTGGTGTAACTAGGCAGCAGGCACAATGGATAAGAAAATAATACCACAAAAGAAAAGGAAAAGGAAACAAATAACTGTCTATGTAGAGCTATGAACCCCAGACTCTCAATGGACACTAAGTAGTCCCTCTGGGGAAAAAGCCTTCACAATACCTTCCCAATGCTGCTTCTATGGTGGCTCCCACCAGCTTCATGGACACAGTCTCATGCCTCCATCAGCTGTACTTCCTTCAGCAGTGGTTCTCTAACCACCCACCTTTGTGCCAAGCATCTCTGCTCAGTGAGTGTTAGCAGGCAGGCACTGGCTGGAGAGCTTCCCAGGCATCCTGGCCTCAGGGATATATGAGGCTCTCCTCAGCTTCCCCTCTCCAGGGCCGCAAGGACTCACTTGGTCTCACCACTGACCAATCATAAGGGAGCACTCGCTTTGAAAACATTGCTCACCACTGCACTCCAACAAGTGTTCTCCCTTCTCCTGGGGTAGTTAAAGATTTATTCTCTGTTTCAGGACCTACCCTGACCCCTAAGCTTCCCCTGTCACAACATACTTCCTGTTATGTTTATTCTAAGTGTATGTACCTTAGGGTGCAAACAGAAGTGAAGCTCCCAGCTGTAATTCAGAACAATTTCTGCAAAGCTTTCTGAGTTATGTTACCCCAGACCAAACAGAGGCCTTCAGACTTCAGGTCCCTAGTTCACTGTTGGTTCCAGGGGGGAGGGAAATCTTGTTCCTGGCTGGGGACCCTACAGCCAGGTTCAATTAGCAACAGCCAAGTTCTCTGCCAGTTCTCACTGTTTTCATAAAGGGAGTGGGGAAAGGCAG
>NW_017729026.1:23748571-23760766 GCF_001723915.1 Gavialis gangeticus
GGGGGAGGGAGGAGGGCTGAAAAAACCCAGACTGAACTTCCTCCACTCCTTTTCCTGCCTCCAATTCTGAAAACAGCAACAGGCTGGAAGGTCAGCAGACACATGTTACAGGAGACATTTTGAAATATCTTTATCTGATACCTCATTCAACGAGGGGTCAGATTTTCACTGGATCAGCCATATTTTAAGCTGTTTGCACCCGTGCACTTGTGTTTGGTCATAGCTATAAACTGCTTTCTGTAGCCAGATTGGGTGAAAAATGTCACTTCTAATTGTCATGTCACATCACCTCTAATACCTCAGAATCACTGGTCCAGTGCAGTTCTTAGTCTGTTTCTTGAGAAGCCACATACAGGTACCTCTTTATTTAGGGAAGAACATGAAATAAGTATTGTGTCTTTGATAAAGTAAAAATTATTTAAAACAAAACTGGTATTCACAACTCCTACATCTTGTTATGTAGTCATAAAAGGGAGTGAAAGTAAAAAAGATCAATATCTAATGCAAACAAAAAGGTAATAGAGTTTTAAAAATCTACATCTCTAGTAGGCTGTCTTTATAGTGTAATTACTCCCCCCTTAGTATATTAGTTTAATATAAAGTATTTCCCTGATTTCTTGTTAAAATAGCATCAAAAAAGATTTAGGTACAAGATTTTCTTTTTAAAGGACTACTTTTGATCCTAATCCCAGGTTGATTTAAAAACCAATATGGATTACATTAAGATTAATTACAACTGTAAATTTGAATGCACAAAAGACCCCAAAATAGATTAATTAAAAATTCTTCCTGTTCTGCAGAAAAATATACTGGCAAATAATCTTCCAAGGAGCATCCTTGAAATATAATACTGAGGCACATTTTACATTGTTCTTTACAAATGAGAATTATGAAAGAAAGAATAACTTAAAAATGTATTTGTTAATTAATTTACATTAATGAAAAGAAAATCATGAGCCACCCACTTTAAAGAAAATAATTACTGTAAGGATGCTATATGTTTAAATTGAGAGAAAAATAAATCTGCAATCATAATACAGTTGCAACCAAGTTAAAATGGTTGCATTGTTGTAACATTATGAGGCAAAATAGATCCAGGTAGCACAATAATGTATGATTATACAAAGGTTTTCAGTGTTCCCCTTCACCCTCCTGTCTACATTTCTACATCCATAACAGGTAGAAGCATGGGAGTAGAAGCAGAGCTACCATATCTCCTTCAAAGAATAGGTGGACAGGACAGGATACAGCAGGGTAGAGACTGTATGGAACCTTAAGTCAACTACATGATACCATGAGTTACACATATGGTAGGAGAAATAGATCTAAACAGTTTACCTCTTCTCCAGAGCAGTGAGAGTGAACATTTCCCTCTTGACTGCTGTACGCACAATGCAATGATGCATTATTTCATGCCCTAGTAGAGCATAACCTGGACAGGTTAGTCTCACCTCTATCCTTGGGAAAATCTTTGAAAAAACTGTTAAGGATCACATCTGCAGGAGTCCAGCAGGAAAAATAATGCTGAAGGGCAACCAACTTGGATTCATAGCAGGTAGATCCTGCCTGACTAAACTTATTTCTTTTTATGACCAGGTCACGAACTGCTTAGACACAGGAGTCGAAGTGGATGTCATATACTTGGATTTTAAAAAAGCCTTTGATATGGTGCCACATCCCATTCTTATAAAAAAAATTAAGAGGCTGTAACTTAGATGATTACATGGTCAGGTGAATGGTGAATTGGCTAATGGGATGCACCCAGGGAGTAGTGGTGGATGTGTTGGTATTGGCCTGGAAAGATGCGGGCAGTAGTGTCCCCAGGGCTTGGTCCTCGGGCAAGTGTTGTTCAATATCTTTATCAGTGATTTGGATGAGGGCGTGGAGTGTACACTGCCCAAATTTGCAGATGAAACCAAATTATGGGGCTAGGTAGACACATTGGAGGGTGAGGAACTGATCCAGATGAATTTGGACAGGCTAGAATGGTGGGCAGAACAAAATAGGATGCAGTTCAACAAAGATAAGTGCATAGTGCTGCACCTAGGGAGAACACACACACTAACACACATACAGATTGAGGGAAGACAGCACAGGAGTGGAAAGAGATCTTGGAGTCATAGTTGACTCAAAAATGAATATGAGTCATCAATGTGACAAAGTGATTAATAGAGATAACCACACTCCGTCATGCATTAACAGGTGCACCAAGAACAGGTCAAAGGAAGTGATACTTCCTCTCTATGTGCTTATGGTAAGGCCAAAGCTCGAGTACTGCATCCAGTTTTGGGTGTTACACTTCAAGAGGCATGTGGATAACCTAGGGAGGGTCCAGAGGAGGGCCACTCATACAGTTAGAGGCCTGCAGGAAAGGTCCTACGAGGAGAGATTGAGCGACCTGGATCTCTTCAGTCTCTGTAAGAGAAGACTGAGAGGGGATCTGGTCGCCATCTACAAATTTATTGGAGGGGGCAGCAAGGAATAGGAGATACTCCGTTTACCAAGGCCCCCTTTGGAATAAGTAGAAACAACAGCCACAAACTGATGAAAAGCAGATTAAGATTAGACATTAGAACAAGAACTTCTTTACAGTAAGGGTTACCAGAATCTGGAATGGGCTTTGAAGGGAGGTGGTGCTCTCCCCAACCCTGGAGGTCTTTAAGAGGAGACTGAACAAACACCTGGCTGGGGTCATCTGACACCAGCACTCTTTCCTGCTCAGGGGCAAGGGGTCAGACTTGATGATCTTCTGAGGTCCCTTGCAATCCTAAAAATCTATGAAATTTATAATAGGATCCATAAAAAGTATCAGCCAAACAACATGGCATTAAGCTGATACTGGTGGTACTCTGCATACTTAATCTAAAAAACATGCAAATAGGACAAAATATAATATAAGAGGGAAAAAACAGTGATGAGTTCGGGCCACCTTGACTCAAAAAACATATGTCTCATATCTTTTTTCCCCCTCTGATATCTATATCCTTTCCTTTCGTCTGGCATGTTATTCTAAAACCTTTTTTATTTATTGCTTTCAAGCCTAACCTTGCTAATGGTTTTACAAAGGTCAGTGAGATTCCTCATGTCATTAAAGCTGATGGTCTAGATGTGCAACTGGTGTAAATCATTATGATTCTATTAATTAAGGATTTGATCCTATTCTGGATTGTAAGTGTCATCTGGGCTGGGCTATCCTTGAACTATGGCCAAACTTCTTCATTGGTGTGAATGATCATTCCTTTATTATGGAATCTTAGTGCATGTTCACTTATTGGCATGATGGATTCTGTCCCCCAATATCAACAAGCGTGCTTCCTGATAGGTCACACATGCATTGCAGGGCATGGCTTTTTTGGGATCAAGGCTCATATCCTAATTACACCATTACTACAAGCCAGCATAGAGGGATTCTGTAATCAGGATCCTAGACTCCCCCTTCATTTGCAAGTAGAAAGGTGGGTGTCCAGTGAATCAATGCAGTCCTGGGTTTGGAATCCCTAATCAGCTGACTTAGAGCCCCACCATGCAGCCAGCATCAGGTAGCATGGTAAAAACTTTGCCATGCATTCAATTTGAAGTGTGGTGGAAACCAGCCACAAAATTATTACACATATTTAATGGAATAGTTTGGTGGCATAGTTTCCATTGTATTGCACCATTAATTGCATAGCGTGTTCACAATTATGTCTTAATTATGTTTTAAGTTGAATGTCTTTCAGCACCTATGATTCCCACTGGCTAAAGATCTGAATATATGAGAGGCTGCTTGCAGGTGTCAAGCGGGAGCTAATGAGGGACTCACCTAAGCGGAAGAGGGCTCAGGCTTAACTTATATAATTCCAGAGCCTACATGGTCAATTAGTCTCTCCCCCAGCAACTACAAGGTGAAGAGCTCCTGGCTGCAGAGCAGCAGGATTCCTAAAGGGACCTGGATTGAGATAAAAAACCTTGCAGGCCTGGGAACAGTGGCAAGTTTCATGAGTAGAGAAAGACTGGTTTGCAGCCAAGTGGCTTTTGTTTTATATTAGCACCTAGAGGGTTTGAGGGCCCTACCATGGTCCATATGCACAGGGAAGGGATGATCCAGGACCAGAGGGCCCAAGGGGGCTAAGTGTATAGGCTATGGTATAGCCCCAGGCTGGAAGGTATACTGTGGCAGAGCATCTTTGGTGCCTACCACTGTAAGGGCTTAGAGCTAGCAGCAGAACAGCCAGAAGGTGGCTGCACTCCCTAGTCAGGAGTCACATGTCTGGCAGGGAACTGCCTGATTGTGGAAGGGGGTTCAGCTTCAGGCAATAAGAGCAGGCCTGAGCAGGTGAGCCAGTAGTCTGCTGGCTGCAGCTGTGGAGAGAACACCACCTGGCTGGAGCTGCTGCTCACAACATCTTAGAGGTAATGGCAGGAGCTATGGGGATGGCAGGAGGCTCCTGGTCCTGGGGCATGATGTAAAACTACCCTTCTAGGGCAGGATGGTGTGGTGGGTTCACCTGTGGCAGGGTGGTCCCCAGTAAATGCCACACCAGTTGCCTCCCTAGTGAAAGGTGAGGAAGAGGCGCCTTATAGCTCAGCCCCCACATCCTGGTGGGTAACCCCATTGTAGGGACAGGCATGGGGGCCAGGTACACCTAGAGAGAGGTACTTGCACCCCATGGGTTGCAAAATCCCAGTAGCCCCAGTGAGAGAGGGCAGTAGATTGACCTCAGTGAGAGGGGGCCAAAGAGTGGCCCCAGTAAGCCATCAGACATTGTGAAGCAGAGTTTTGGGTCAGAGATTAAGAACTTATTTTGGATGTCATCTGCAAGGCATGGGACACAGTATAGGGAAGTTCAGAGTCCTAGGCATTGGGGCACTAAGTGGGCAGCGTCCTGCATTTCTACACCAGTTATTTATACAATAAGTCATAGCAGGTGAGATTGGGAAGACTGCCCCAGAGACAGGTGGGTGGGCTGATGCTGAAACCTGGCTCCGAGATGCCCCACTGTCACATATACCCACTGGAAGGTTTTCTCTCTTAAAGGAGCAGATGGCTGCTTCTGCTGTATGTATTTCTTGTATAGTCCAGGGGCTTATGGCTTATGTTACTGTTTAGTTTGGAAGCTTGGGTGGTGGGAGGCTTGGACTGTAAAGGGTGGTTACAGAGGCCCCATTAGTGCCCAGGAGGCCCCATTAGTGCCAGTGGCAGGCTCAAGACCTGAGGTGCTGTTGAGCCTAGAGAGGAGTGGAGTTCAGGAGCACAACAAAATAGAGGCCAGGGCCTTGGCATCAGAGAGGTACAGCCACACAGGGGCCAGGGGCACAGCAGCCAGGAATCAGGGGCCTGGTTGCTGAGGGTGATAGATCAAAGCTAGTGCATTAAGGCCAGGTCATACGCAGTGGGTCTAGCCTAGAAGGCCTAGCAAGATTAAAGTGTTGGAAGCCAAGGAGGCCGAGGCTCCAACAGGTGAATAATATTACTGTAACATCTGTGAGGCATGGGACATGGTGTAGGTGAGGTATGGAGCTATGTGGTTAGCCCACAAGTCTATGACCACAAACTGGGTGGTCACTGTAGTAAAATCAGGGCAGCCTCCCACACTCTTATCATTATATTTCTATCAAGGCATGGCAGATGAGATAGGAAGGTGCCCTAGGGGTGGAGTCGTCACAGTCGTGGAGTCACCAGGGGGCATCACAGCAACCCCTGGGACTCCAACCTTGCAACAGACCCCTAGACACCATGAAGCCCTGCAAATATATCTCAGCAAGAAACTCACCAGTCTTAGGACAGAAAATGATAATACTTGTGTTGAGGAAGATTGACAAGCTCTAAATGAAACTATCCATGAGGCTTGCACAGAATCAATTGGCTGTATTACCTGATACCATCCAGCCTGGTTTGACAAAAACAGTGCTAAGATCTAAGCCCTTCTCAATTGGAAGAGAAAAGCTTTCTATGACTAGCAAAACTATCCTATGTCCAGTTAGAACCAGGGGACTTTTCCATGGTTTAAAGCTGAAGCCCAGAGGACAATTTGAGAAGTCAAGAACAAATGATGGTAAGAGAAGGCAAAAGAAATCCAAGAGTTTGTTGACAATCATGACATGCAGAGCTTCTTCAGTGAAATTAAAGCTGTGTTCAGACGAAGCTCTTGCAGACTCACCCTGCTTATATCTTAATAAGGCAGTACACTCCTTAAAGATGAGTCCATCAAAAAACACTGGAAGGATCCCTATCAAAAGTTCTTGAACTGAGAATTGATGGTCATTGAACTTATGAAAGTTTGGCTGCTCAGGGAAATTTATCACCATCCTAAGACTCCTTCATGACCAGGTGACTGCCTCTGTTGTATGCAGTAGCTCCACTATGGAGTCCTTTGCCATTTGAATTGGCATCAAGCAGGGCTGTACGATTGCAATTCTGTTTTCCATCTTTCTTGAAGTCATCAAGATTCTTATCCATGACCATGTGCCACATGGCATCATTACTGAGTATAAGATAGAGGGGAACCTTTCAATTTTTCCTGCTTCCATGCCAAAACCATAGTTACATTAGCTTTGATTGTAGAACTTAAGTACATCAGTGGTTGCGCTGCTGTTGCACATACAGAGGAGGACCTACAAACAGCCCTTAACTGCTTCTCTCAAGCATACCAGTGCCTGGGACTGACTCTTAACATTGGAAAACAAAAGTGCTTCACCAGCTCACTCCAAGCCAGTTAACTCAGCAAAGATTCTCATGGACAGACAGGAGCTGGAGAATGTTGAACACTTTGAATATGTCAGTAGCCTTCTCTTAAAGAAGCCCAACATTGATGAGGAGATCCAGTACAGGTTTCCCTTACTTTACACTGTACATGCGTTCCTGGAAAATGGCACATACCTCAAACTTGCATAAAGGGAACCCACTTTACAATGTAACAGATAGGGATATGTTTGCAGACCTTGACTGTACTGACTCTTCAATCCATTTCTACCACTTTTACAAAACAATTTTGGTACTTACCAATAGCAGACAATACACACAAGCACAGGTTGGTGGTGAATGTTACCATAATGGGAACGGCAGCTACAGAAACACGTGTCACAGACAATGAGCGAGGAGCACAGATCCACACAGGAGACTGTTTTGCTGTGTGTCACTCCCACAATGCACTACATAAAGCAGCTGACTTCAGGCTTCCACCACACTGATCTCATAAGAGTGAATTCACCACGCATATAACAAATGTTTGGTATAAGAAGGTCATCGCATAAGAGCGAATTCCCACATACAGAATCAGCATAAAGCAAGGGAAACCTGTATAATGTGCCATCTCCTCCTTCAGAAGACTATATCATCATGTGTTCAACAATCCCAACGTCAGGTCTTGAGGGAGCCTGTGTTATATTTTTATCATACCCCTTTCTCATCTCAAGTGCTGTGCTAAACAGCAATGCTCCTGGGAAGTGCCAGCATATTAACAGTGCTGGCAAGCTTATTGGGGTTTAAATCTGGGTTCTAGTTAAAGAGATCAATTAACATATTTAGAACAGTTTCAATGATCCACTCTGGGGTCTTTATTCTTTTAAAACACCTGAAAAATCAATCCAAGTAGAAAAAGGTGTGTGTGACTCTCAGGTTTAAAGGATATATAAAGGAATGTATTGAATAGTTTGAACTCTGTGAAAGCTGATCACTTTTTGGCATAGTCTTCAGCTGTAAGATTTGACTTCCACAGGGTTGCACAGGGCTGACTAATACCATGTATCACTGGTGTTCTACTAATCTAAATCACACTTGATTTGTCCTACATTCAGACATTATTAAATCTTTATGAGCTGTTTGCCAGTTTCTGGCTCTGAAGGCTCCTATACAAAGTGTAGACTCATGTAATTTTGCTGATTCAACTTCTGTTCAATAGCATGTTGAAGCATACTGAATTTTGTTCGTAAAAGAGAGTTTAATTTACTTGTAAAACAATAACCACTATGTTTGCTTTGTTCAATAAACTACAAGTAATTCTGTTCATTATTCTACTACCCCTTGTCAACACCTCTTACCTCTTCGCTCTGGTTTTGATCACTAGCTCCAGCCTTCATCTTGAGTTCATTGATCATCTGCCCTCTGTCCCGCCCCCCGCTCTGTCCCATCTAACAGTGCTTTAGCTATTTTTCCTTGAATCTTCCTTGAAATTAGACTAAAAATCCATGATGGAAGCTCAGTTATAAAGGACGAATATTAAAGGCAGCACAGAAGGGTTTAGATGTAGGTTCCAACTCATCCTAAATCACAGTGTTAAAAAAATACTGTTTAACTGAAAAATACTACCTTGACTGAGAAATTTAAAAGGTGTCCTAACAACTTGTGGTTAGGGAAAATGAAATCTAGGTGTAGATAACAGACTCCATTGAGGCACAGAGTGCTTGATTCTTCCGTGGTATAGGTGTTTTCCTACAATGCAGGTTTAATTTGTCTGTTTAGCTTCAGTCATCCAACTGCTCTGGTGTACACCCTTTGGCTCAGCCATATATGGACATTGCATCCAGACTCATTTACACAGCTAGGTGTACGTATCTGAGCCCAAGTTTCAATTTAAGGTGTGCTTCAACCCATACATTTTTCAGTAAGGATGCAACTAAAGTTCTCCAGTATCATCTCATAATTCATTAACTCTGGCTAGACTAAAAAAACTAGAAAGTGCCTACTGGAAGGCACAGAATAGCAACTCCAATGGAGCTACTTCCTGTGTGCCTGCCCCTCTACAAGCAGTTTAACTGGTTGCTCATCACCACCTGAAGTCCTGCATGAAGGGCTGTTAAAAAGGGATAGTATTATATATTTTTTAAAATTAAGACCCTAATGATATCATGAACAACCCTCACCCTAGTGGAGAGTACACTCCTGGACAGATGCCAAAGCAAGGCATGTAACTGGTTTGCCTAGTAGATGTCCTGGGACCAAATTCAGAGGTTCTGGAGCCTTACCCAGAGCCAGTTGCATAGCACTTACCATCTTTGTACTATTACAAAGTATTCTGAATTACAAAGAGTACAAAATAGGGGGAAGTGATTTCTGAATTATTACTCTTGTTTGGGCTATTACATGCCATGGAATGATTTTAGTTTTAGTTAAGGGCAGGAATAGGAAGAGACAGTTATATGCTCAGTGTTGGGGGAAAAAGAGCTAAAATGTAATGTAAGGACTATATTGGCATCTCCCTAGTCTATAAAATATGGCACAAGCACAAATGCCCTTTAATGTAGTTTGGAAAATACTTGAATCATTGCAAAATTTTAGGATGGGATTAAATTAAATGACATCCACTGACTTTTTAAATATACTGATGATAAAATGTCATAGGAGACAGAATAGTATAGAAGGTGATGAAAGGCATTTGAGAAGCATCAAGCAAATGGGACTTAAGACCAATAAAGATAACACGAATATGTGGTTGTGAGTCAAAAAGATGACCTGGTCAACTTTAATAGTTAATAACCATAGCTATTAAGAAGTTAGGCAATCTAAATACCAACAGATATTAACTACTAATAACAATTTGATGAGGAAGGAAATGACGGCACAGGTATGAAGTAGACTTGACTATTACCTTTCTCTGTTGAGAATTTTAAGCTCCAAACAACCTCTGGGAAAATCCAAGCATCAGACATACCAGAATACTGTAATGTCCATTGTTTTTATAAAAATATGAGACTGGACATTTACTAAAAAGGAAGACAGGAAACTAAGTACTTTCAAAAGTAAAATGTTGAGGTGAGCTTTGCACCATTAAAGGAGAATAGCATGTACAGAAGAAGCTCTAACATGGAATTGGGGGAGGTCTCTGAAGAACATAGTGAAATCCAAACAACTTTAATGGATCAGTTAGGATGATAGAAGACAGACCAGCCAAGATGCTCTTGGAATACTATTCCCCTGGTGTCCAACTCTGTGACTGACCAAGTCTAAATTGTAAGTTAAAGAAGTTATGGGCCTATTGTATTGTCTCTGAGGCTGTACTCTGACTCAGGAAAAGGCACAATGATATAAAAAGTAAGTAAGGAATTCCTTTGCCTTACCTTAACTAAAGAGGTCCCTTACTGCTATAAAAGAAAAATGCACATCAGTTACAACATTCTTGTTAACATCATCTCCTTTTATACATCACCTCCTTTATACCCATATACATTACTGTATAATTTTGTGTTGAATATTTTCTATTATATGCTATTCTATTCTACTCTATTGTATGTAGGTGCTCACACTATAATACTACCTGAATTCCTTCCAGTGGATCAAAAAGAGACCGAACTAATATCTGTCACAGAGCTTGTTCCTTTTCTCCCTGCTTTTATAATAAATAATAAAAATGTACAACAGCAATGACAAGACAAGGCACTTATGACCATCTAGGAGTTTATATATAGGAAACTGGTCAGATTTTCCAAAGTTTAAGAGCACAACAGTTTTCCCCAATCTGTTTTATCTTTGAAAGTCAAACCCTAAGTCATCTCTTGATATATGTCCATTAATTTTAATGGAGTTAAAATAGGCATACATGAATCTATTACAGTTCTTGTGCATCCATTTATTTGGGCTCTAATATGCAGTGCATATTCTATGCTGTCATTTTCTAAATGTGGATGGAGACATTGAAAAGAACTGAAATCAGGGTACTAGAAAGTAACCCCCCCCAAAACAAACCAAGTGAATCCTTGCCTGCTACCTCTTCTGATATTCCCACTGTATAGATACTTTTTCTCTTACTGTTGTTTTCCAAATCCTCCACCAAGCCCTGCATCTCCTTTAAAATTTTTACAGCCAATTTATTTTATTTTATTTTATTGTTTAAGCTTCTGCTTCAGTCTAGTTGCTTCACTTCCTCCAAGGTACTAGAATTGTTTTCACTCCTTTCACTAACCTGTTTAATTTACCTTTAAATACTATAAAAATAGCATCAAGGTTCACATAATCTCAAGTGTCCTATGCATTGACAGCACGTAAGTGTTATGAGTGGTGGGGCACAACTCCACACCACCACCACCCCTGCTGCTGCCAGCCACTGCCTCTGACTGCAGCCCCATGCCCGGTACAGAAATCGCATTGATACCACCACCCTCACTGCTGCTGAGCCCTGGCTCCAGCTTGCCTGCAAAGGCCTTGGTGAAAGCAAAAGTGCCACACTGGGAGGGCATATGACCCCCCCACACCCCAGCTCTGTACTCCTGCTAACATGTTGCCAGTGCTTCTATGAGATGCTATATTAGACTGGGGCTACATCACCTGTTGTTGTTGGAGTGGGGTGGGGGTTAGCACTGCCTTTTATGTTATTTTCCCATACTCAATGTAAAAAAAAAATTCAAAGACATTGCAATAACCTTGTCTGTAAAAAATGAGCCATCTCAAATATATTTTAGGCAAAAGGCTTTCACCAAGGCTTTTTCATGGATTCACTAAGGGCAAGCTGTGCCTGACCAAACAGATGGCCTGTTGTGATGAGATGACTGGCTCTGTGGATGTGAACAGCAGTGGATGTCATATACCTTTACTTTAGCAAGGCTTTTGATATTGTCTCCCACAGCATTCTCACAAGCAAGCTAAGAAAGTATGGGTTGGATGAATGGGCTGTTAGATACATAGAAAAATGGCTGGATCATTGGTCTTGAAGGGTAGGAATAAATGGCTCTATGTCTAGTTGGCAGCTAGTAGCAAATGAAGTGCACCAGGAGTCAGTCCTGGGGCTGATTTCATTCAATATCTTCATCCATGACCTGGAAGATGGGATGGACTGCAACCTCAGAAAGCTTGTGGATGACACCAATCTGGGGGGAACAGTAGATATGCTGGAGTGTAGGGCTAGGGTTCAAAGAGACCTCAACAGATTGGAGGATTGGGCCAAAAGAAATTGCATAGGCTGCATCCAGATGAGTACGGCCATGTGGTATGCGGTGCCACAGACATGTCTGTAGCACCACATACCACATATTAAGCCGTTCTTCCCACTGCAAGGGAACAACATGATGGGGGGGTGAGGTTGTGAATGTTATTTCATAGATTTCATAGACATTAGGGCTGGAAGGGACCTTGGAAGATCATCGAGTCCAGCCCCGAAGGGCAGGAAGTCAGCTGGGGTCATAGGATGCCAGCAAGATAAGCATCCAATTTGCTCTTGAAGGTGTTCAATGTAGGTGCTCGAACCACCTCCAATGGCAGGCTGTTTCAGACCTTGGGGGCTCAGA
>NW_017729026.1:23765766-23783619 GCF_001723915.1 Gavialis gangeticus
AGGTGGCCATCAGATCACCCCTGAGCCTGCGCTTTTCCAGGATAAAGAGCCCCATGGCTCTCAGCCTGTCATCATAAGGTCTGTTTTCCTGACCTCTGATCATGCGATTGGATCTTCTCTGGACTCTCTCAAGCTTCTCCACATCCTTTTTGAATTGTATAACCCAAAACTGGACGCAGTACTCCAGCTGCGGCCTCACCAAGGCTGGGTACAAGGGGAGAATGACGTCCCGGGATTTGCTTGAGAAGCATCTATTGATGCAAGCCAGCATTTTGGTTGCTTTAGTAGCCACAGCATTGCACTGCAGGCTCATGTTCATCTTGTGGTCAATGATGACCCCCAGGTCTCTTTCTTCCATAATGCTAGCCAGTGTAGCACTGCCGAGCCTATAAGGATGCTTCAGTTTTTTCCTCCCAAGGTGGAGAACCTTGCATTTTCCAGTGTTAAACACCATCTGGTTCTTGTCCACCCATTTGCTGAGCCTGTCTAGGTCAGCCTGGATCGTCCTCCTGTCTTCAGGTGTGGATGCTTTACCCCAAATTTCGGTGTCATTGTCAAACTTGGCCAGTCCACTTTTGACTCCAATGTCCACATCATTAATGAAGATGTTGAACAATATGGGTCCAAGGACAGAGCCTTGGATGACCCCACTGGTCACAGGAATGGAAAAAAAGGTGGGAAAAAAACATACAAAAAAAATTGGGCTGGCACATGCAAAGGCAGTGCGGACTACCCAAAACTGGAGCCTGGCCAGTTGAAGCCACACTCCAGCTGCTAGCCAGAGTCTGAGCAGTGGGATCACCATGGCTGTAGGCCCTGGAGTGAGTCCCCCAGAATCCCAGGTAAGGCTGGTAGAGCCAAGCCCAGTGCTGGCCTCAGCCTCCCCTTCCCCACCCAGGATAACCTGCTGTGTGCTAGATGAAGAGGGGCACAGGCGTTCTTTGGGGACAACTAGCAGTGGCACAAGATGTGCCACTGCTAGTTGTTTTCAAGGGTCTAAATGTCTACATTTGTGTGCATATGACCACAAAGTTCACTAAGGACAAGTACAAAAACCTGGACTTAGAATAGGACAATCCCATGTACTAGTACAGCCTGGGGACTGAATGGCTAAGCAGCAGCTCTGAAGAAAAGGACCTGGGTCTTACAGTGGACAACAAACTGAATATGAGCCAAAAGTGTGCCCTTATTGCCAAGAAGGCTAACGGCATACTGGGCTGAATTAGTAGGATTGTTGCCAGCAGGTCAAGGGGAGTGATTCTTCCCCTTTGTTCAGCACTAGTGAGGCCACATCTGGAGTACTGTGTCCAGTTTTGATCCCCCACTACAGAAAGGATGTAGACAGATTGAGTAGAGTCCAGCTGAGGGTAGCAAAAATGGTGAGGGAGCTGGGGCACATGACTTATGACAAGAAGCTGAGGCAACTGGGCTTCCTTAGTCTGAAGAAGAGAAGATGGAGAGGGGATTTAATAACAGTCTTCAGCAACCTGAAGGGCAGTTTCAAAGAGATGGAGTGAGACTGTTTTGTTTGGTGGCAGATAACAGGAAGGAGGTTAGTGTTAGGTTGCAGGAAGGGAAGTAAAGGTTAGATATTAGGAAAAAACTTTCTCATTAGGAGGGTAGTAAAGCACTGGAACAAGCTACCCAGAGAGGTGGAACCTCAGTTCTTAGAGGTTTTTAAGACCTGTTAGACAAAGCTTTGGCTGGGATGATATAGTTGAGGATGGTCCTGCTTTGAGCAGGAGGTTGAGCTAGATGACTCCTGAGATCCTTCCCTAGCCTAATTTTCCATGATTCTATTAGTCTTTATTTCAGAAGCACCAGGAAAACTTAATGTAACCCTTTCTCTTAGACCTTCCCCATGTCACACTTATCCAAATACAGGTTTCCCTCGGTTTATGCTGTACGTGTTCCTGGAAAAAGGCACATCACTCAAATTTGCATAAAGGGAGCCCACTTTACAACATAACAAATAGGGATACATTCCAAGTCCTCGACTGTACTGACCCCCAGACTCATTTCTACCACTTTTACAAGACAGTTTTGATACTCACCAACACCAGATTGTACACACAAGCACAGGGCACTATCATAATGGGGATAGCAACTACAGAAACATGTGTTGCAGGCAACGAGTGAGTAGCACAGATCCACACAAGAGACTATATTTTGGTGCGGGTCACTCCCACAATGCACCGCACAAAGCAGCTGCGGGCTTCCACCACACCGATTGCATAAGAGTGAATTTACCTTGCATATAACGATTTTTTGGTATAAAAGGGTCACTGCATAAAAGCGAATTCACACATACAGAACCCACATAAATTGAGGGAAACCTGTCTTTAATTATTACTGTTTTTGAATAATTTTGTAAAACTGACTGAAATGCTAGGTACATTTTTGCAGTATGAAGGAGCATGAAAAAAAAACTTAACTCTGAATAGTATAGGTAAACCAATCTAAAAGCCTTGGATTTTAGCTAGGGTCATAGAGAATTCTGAAAAGATAGAAAACACTAGACTCTAATTAGTATCTTTCGCTTTCTTTCTACATCTACATCTACATCTACATCTACATCTACAATTTACCTGAACAAAGATAGTCTGCAGGTTAGCAGGGTTACTGTATTCCAACAGCACATGAGAGAGTGATGCCCCTAGCTTCCACTCTAGCTGCCTTTGATTCCCATGCCAAACAACCCATTTTCAGTTGGCAAAACCATGGGCGACCTTCAGCAGAATACAAGATTAAGATCTGAATTCACATGTCTGTAACGTATGACAAAGAACCTATATTCCCATGTAAATATACATTTTTATATCTACATCTCTTTATCTTATCTGTAGCTAATTTCAGTGTGAACATGTTCTTTAGTTGTCATTATTAACATAGATGACATTTCGAGACAGTCCCTATATTTATCTATATAATAGACAATTGACCATCAAGAATGACAGGGGGCAGAGAGCGAGGGGGCTGGGATGGAGTGCCGCCACCTAACACTCCATGCTGCTGTTGTTTTGTCTCTTGCAGGAAGTGGGGTGGTGGAGCCGAGGTCAGCACTGCTGGCCTCGGCTCCCCCACCCCATCCGGTCCTCAGTGCAGCTTGCAGAGAGCGGGGTGGGGGAGCTGAGGCCAGTGCTGTAATAAAGGAAAGGTAAGATCTTCCCATCCTTTTGCCTAAGGCCCTATTGGTTAGGACACTTGCCAAGGGAAGCAGAAGACTCAGGTTCAAGGTCCAGCCTACCGAGAGTAGATTTGAACCTGTACCTAACATTGCCTAGTGAAATGTTGCAACCACCAAGCCATAGATAAGGAACTGTTACCAGTCTTGCTCTTAAAGCTATCCCACTGCACCTTGCATTTACTTTTCATTGGCTAAACTGGACCAAAGACCTTTCTGTCCCATTTGGAGCAAGGGCTCAGGCTAGAACTCTGTCCTTCCTCTCATTCAGGAAAGCATCTCTCTCTCTAAGCCATATGCTCTACAGCTTGTTCTCTTCCTTTAGGTCATACACATCTCCAGCTCTTGGCAGCCCAGTGGGCCAGTTTCAAAAGAAGGGTGTAGAAAATACATAGGTATGGCTAGCTTGTGGCTTGGTAGTTCAAGTACTTTGTTAGCAAACTGAAGATGGAAGTTCAATTCTCTTCGGGGGGTTTTAACTTGGCATGGGCCAAACTTTTTGTCCGGTGTGCCACAGATTAGTCTCACATCCTCCTGAAGTACTCTTCCAATTCCCTTCCCTTCTTTCAGTCTGCTCCTGACCCTGCGCTCTCTGACGAAGATGCTGCTCTGTTTTCTGCTTCTTGACTTCTACTCCCTGCCTGATCTGATGTTCTTCTCCCTGTCACTATGCTGCCTCTGCTATCCCCATACAATATTTTGGTTTCACAAACAAAGGCTGCCCATGCCACCCAAGCCAGCTGTTCTGCAGGTTGGCCATCCTTGTTCTAGAACATGGGTATGCTGCGACCTGGGCAACTCCTGTATCCACTCACTACTTGGCTAAAAGGTGGAAGGGACCTCCTTTGGCTGGCAATCTTTGGCCTTTCCCACAGATAAGAAAATAGTCCCTTTTTTGATTTTTAGCAACCAAACATTTTATGTTTTTTAACAAAAGCCTGGGAGGCTCCTCTCTCAACCTCATATAAACCAAAAAGAAGCATTTTTTTCAAATGTTTTTGTACATACCATATTTTTCTTCCACATCTAGTAGCAACAGAGGAGTATTTTCAAACTGGTAATACATTAATTATACCAGAAGCAGCCAGTCTGTTCTGTTTTCATTGGCCATCCTCTGATGTCATTTTCTAACTATTGGCTTGGTGCATTATATTGCAGGGATCTGTTGAAGTAAACCATGGCTGTGACACACTGCTGTGCTCTTGCTGTAACTACATCTTACCTCTTGGGCTCATTAAGCTTTCATTGTCAGACCCCTGGCCTATTCTCAGTTCTTTGCAGTGCCTTTGGGAATGGGCATTACAGTTCCCTTGCTCTGACTCATTGCTTAAGTCATTGCCTCTACCTTTGCTCAAAGCCCGTTAGGTTTAGAGTTCATGGTCTATTCCCTTGGTTATTTTCAATAGTTATTATTCCCAAGGAAACAATCACAGTGATCCCGGTCATGATGTTTCAGTTAAAAGTTGATTTATTAGAAAAAATCATTAAAATAAATGCACATCTGCCTCAGATTAGTATTGGTAGCATATCATGGGCTGGATAAAACCTTCCCTTGAAAAATGGTATACTATTACCTTGATATCTGAAATAATACAGAATCCTTCTCTTCTTTTTAACCACACTTGTCTTAATAGCTCAAACTAGTTTTTGAATAGGGGAAAGGACTACTATACTGCTTATGGAGGAGGTATAGGGGCATTAAATTTGCCTTGACTCTCTTACACTGTCTAGGTGCATCTCCACATGTGGAAATACGCATTTTCCCAGGGACAAATAGCAGTGGCACATATTTCTGCCTCTCCTACCTGTTCCTGGGCATGCTGATGCACATGCACTGTGGCGCATGTCAAATTGCCACTGGTGGGGTAGGGGAGGCTAGGGCCACCACCTGGGCTAGCCCTAGAAGCCTTACCTGGAGTCCTGGGGACCTCCTTGGGCTGCAGTGGTGGCAATCTTGGCACACGGAGTCTGGCCAGCAGCCAGAGTATGGCTCTGGCCATCCAGACTCTGGTTGTGGGAGGTCTATGCTGCTGCCACATCTGCTGAACCACTTCTTTTTGGAGCACTTATTTTAGACACTGTGATTTCCCGGTATCTGATTTTGCTACTGCGCTGCAAATATGCAGCATGGCAAATAGATTAACATGCACCACGTGTGTTTTGCAGCACTTCAAAAGGCTTTGAGGCACCTCAAACTGCACATTCCCACTCATGGGAATATGACCTGTGGTGCGTTGCACTTGGAGAGACAAGCTATACCTATGATGAAAGAAAGCATGAGTATTGCAGTTTTACCCAGCTACTGATAAGAGACCCTTCCATTAGTTGGTCACAGTCCAGCCCTAAGAAAGGAACCTGCCTATTGAACTTTACATTATGATCCTATAGCCAGTCACTATTGACTCTTGAAAATTTCTGTAGTTATCTACTAGTTTCTGCTGTATGTGGTACCAGTAACAAAGAGACCAACACACCTGTTCCAAACACAGTGTGCCAGGTATTTTATATTTTTCAACTGGAATTTCCAAACCTTAAATACCATAGGACTTTTGTGTAAAATTTTCTGTCTTTCAATCATACACACAGAGACTAGGAGTTTGGAGTAAAATCTAACCAAAGCCAGTGACTCTGGCACTCTTGCTTTCTATACCCCAAACCACATTTGTGGCTTCTTTCTGGGTTAGCAGCAAGACATTTTGTCTTCTTTTTACATTTCTACCTGGTTTAGTTAATGAATCTTTGGGAATGGAGGTTAGAAGGCTTACAATTTTTTACATCATTTCTACAGGGGCTTTAGTTTCTACTTATGTATTAGGTTCTATTGTCCTTGGTTTCTAAGGCTCTCTGTATTTTGTCTCTGCGTCTCTTGTGTTAGGAGTCCAGAGGCTTTTGTGCTGTGTGTTTCCTATAACATATTATTTAGTATTAATCATCTAAACACACTTTTTTTGTTGCTCAGAATCCTACTCTGACAACAGGAAACATTTTTAGGTTATTCAGTCTCCTTCCCTGGCAACTTTTACAACCCTCAAATTCTTAAAACAGGCAACGCTAAGGGTCTAATTCTGATTCTGAGCACTTACAAAGATGTGCCAAAAGCCTGGCATTTGCATCAACTACCATGAGATGTGACGATGTGTTTTTTCAGGATTCAACCCAAGATCACATGTGTAAATGGCATGGTTTCCTATGACAGAATGCAGTAAAAATATTAAGACAAAGTTGAAAATTGTTATTCACATGTGGTGCCTGTGCACGTGCTGCTCAGCTGGTCTGATGCACTGTAATCACAGTGCATCAGAGCAGACTTGATTAATCAGTTAATCCAGTATGCTAGAGTGTGGTAATTACTGTGCTCCAGCCAACCTCCGTGTCTCATGTATCAGCATCCCTGTGCTTTAAAACGGTGGTGGGGCACTTGAACTAAAGCTTGTAGAACAAGCTTTAGTTCAAGTAACACTACCACCATTTTGAAGCGCGGGGACGCTGACACATGAGACACTGTGGTGCTTTAATTAGAACAGTTCTCAGATCCACTGTAATTAAACCCTCCCCCCCCCACCCCCCTCCCAGAGTACATGTAAAAGTTCCCCATATATAATAATCACAATAGACTTTTAAGAAACACGCTCATTCCAAAAGTAAAATGCTTGGAAACAATGGAAAGATAAGTCCAGTGTTATCCAAAAAGGTGAGCAAAAAAGGCAAAATCCACATTTTTAACATTTTCTCCCTAATTGCTATTATTTTAGGTTATTTTAACAGCAAACATTCCATCACAGCTATGTCAATATAACCATAGAACTCATCTCAGTACTAGTGTCTTTTGCTTATGAACCATGAAAGAATGATCCCCATTCAGACACAGTTTAATTGAATTCTCAAACAAGAAAGAGTCTTTCCTAACATCCTAACCTTCCTGAAAAACTAAAATAGGGTCAAACAAATTTAAAGAGTCATTTAAGATTATGTTTTCATTTATCTCAGTTACACTCAGAGGAACTCTATTCCAGATGGTAACCTTAACCTTTACAAAAAACCTGTCAATCTTTGGAGCCTTTTTCAATGAGATCCACATCTACCTGATATTTTGGTGGTCAGGAATTTCCTGTTATCTCACCACCTATGGTATATACTTGGCATCGTTTTCTTTGAATTTGTTTAATAGCAAGGGAAATTAAGTTAATTACAAAATCTTGGCATTGGTCATAATACTATGTTGGAATACCCTGCAAATTCTTAGCTGTGTATAGGTCAGAATAGGAACACAGATTAAGATTGAATGATTTCTTAAAGCTGTAAGATTAGCCCCTAACACCTCAAAAGAAGTTATTTACTAGTGCTAATTATAAAACCTGTAAAATATTATTTTAATGTTGTTATTAAACACTCAATATACTTTAGTTAATATCATGTCTTGGAGGGGCTAGGGTGATGCGAACACCAAGGTGCACAGTTGACAGCCTAGAGGTCACAAGTTGGAGGTCATAGTCGAAATGCTCACAGCGCAGCCCTGTCAGATTCCAACAAATCTGCAAAGTCTGCTAAATACCTTGTCACAAGGACACAGAAGGCGAAAGGACTGTTTTGGAATCACAGATACTTAATTTTTTATTGCTTGCTTCAAAGGGCTCCTTTGTCCTAGTTATAGGTATATGAAAATTATACTGATGTTAACACTTTATTTCAAGGTCAGATAGGGGATACTATCTATTCAAATATTGAGAACCATTGTTATAATCCTTTCTTTGTTGTTTTTGACCCAATGAGCCCTTTCTCCAGAATTAGGTTCCAATACACATCTAAACAGAGAAGCCTTTTTTAACTTATGTCAATAGACTATCATTGTGTCATAACTGAGTGAACATTTTTGTGTGTTTAAATAGCAGTAGCACAGGGAAAGCTGTACTGAAAAGAAAAAGGTTAGTAGTTTTGAACTGTGTATAATTGATGATGGAAATTTAATTTAACCAGTAACTTGTACATACATAATTATAACTAAGGTCTGGCACAGCTTTTATAGTGTGTCAGGGTAGAAAGGCAGAGATTCAAAATGATTACAAAAAATATTTAATTTATTATTAAAATATTAGTAAATGATTAAGCTGTGGATTCCCTGGGGTGGTAAAAAAGCAGCCTTATTCTTGTATCACTTTCTCATCTTATTTCTGAATCCCTAGTGAATTCAGTTTTCCTTTGATGGACACCTGGAGCATTTTTACACATGCTCCACTGCTGGGAAGGGTGCTTTTATTAGAACGGCTCCAAGAGCTGCTTTAATTAAAGCTCCACCACATCCCCTGCATCAGTGGTCCCATGCTTAAAAACGGTTGCAGGGGTGCTTGAACTAAAGCTCATTTGACAAAGCTTGTTTAGTTCAAGTCCCCCCACCACCATTTTTAAGCACAGGAGCACTGATACGCAAGATGCAGGAGGCTGCAGGAGTGTGGCAATTGCCATGCTCCAGCAGACTTGATTAGTTGAGTCTGCTTTGACATGCTGGAATTTCAGCATGTCAGAGCAGCCTCAGCACTTGTGTATATGTGGTCCTGGAGCCAAGTCCCCAAATAGGATAAATTTTCAAATCTCCAGAGACTTCTATTGGGTTATGACAATTTACACAAGCTGAGGATCCAGCCCCTGGGATCTCATTACCGGTTTCCACCTGTAAAAATCTGGAATCAGCTGATTAAAACCAATGGCACTGGTTTAAGTGAGAGGACAAAGAGACTGCTTTCATCCATTTACCATGGCCTGACTTTGCCAGTTCATCAATTTTTATAAGATTATATTCCACACACAGATCACTACACAAATGAGACCCCATACAGCTTCATAGCTTTATAATTAATATATCTTATTCAGAAAGTCTTATAAATCTTGTTCAGCTCGCTTGCTAGCTTAAAAACAGTTTACACTAATAAACATTCATCAGGTAGTGTTTCTTTGCATTTTTGACAAGCCAGTATTCTTGTTCGATAGGCACTAGCTTTTCCCAAGAGATCCATATTCGATAAACTGTTCTCCAACTGGAATAAATATGATATATTGTGACTGAGAATTCTACATTGATGACATTAGCTGCAATTCAAAATATAAAGACCTCCAAGCACAAAAAGAAAAGACTAATTCAACTTCTAAGAAGCATCTCCCACTACAGTTAGGAACAGCATATTTTCAGTTATCAAGGTTAATTCTTTTCACACTGTTTTCTTTCATCAGTTTAAATATTTTAGCTTTGTGAAGTTACTTACACCTGCTGTGAGAGGAGGATCTAGGTCATAATTTTCTTCACATTCACTTCCTTTTTCAAACCCAACCCCCCCCCCCAAAAAAAAGTTAAAAGATCAGGTGTATGCATACAGTAAATTCAGTTTTATTTCTCCCTCTGCCTCAGAGAACACAGGGTTGGACCCCAAGATTGCCATTCTGTTCTTTCTTTGTCATCTCCAGGGTATTGTTGGCATTTACACACCTAGGGGAAGTCTATTCCTGGACACAGCCTTGCACTCATTGGGCACATCCAGATGAGTGTGGATGTGCATTATGTGGCACCACACACCCTCCTGTGGCACCTCACATTGCACAAGTAGGCATTCCACATGCTGCTACTTTTCAGTGCAGGGGGATGAGGGAGGGGTATTGACCCTGGGGTCAAAAAAACCCAAAGCAAAAAAAAGTGAGGTGGCACATGGTGCAGCAGCGCATGCTGCCAAATACCTGTGCCTGACCAGCCAGAGCCACACTCTGGCTGCTGGCCAGGCTTCCTGCCATGGCTGCAGCTCCTGGAGGCCCCCAGGACCCCAGGTAAGGCTGCTGAGGTGAGCAAAGTTGCTGGTCCCAGCCTCTGCTATCCCATCCAGTGTAACCTGCTGCATGCAAGAGCATGTGTGGCATGGGTCTTTCTTGGGGAAGAGTAGTAGAGACACAAGGTGTGCTGCTGCTACTTGTCCCTGACAAAAAAATGTTTCCGCTCATTTGGACATGCCCGTTGATGGCTATATGGGGCTATGTAGTTATGTGGACTGAGCTTTCATAGAAACAGTCATAGCATGTATGTGCACCTTCTGTACATGCAGTTTTAGAGGCCTGAAAATGGGGTCATCTAGAACATGTACAAACTGGGCTTAGTTTCAGGAACAGAAAAGGATTACATGTGTCTTACTTTTGCCCTTGTAGCAGAGGGGCTAGGGCACTCACTTGGAAGCTGGGGGTCCTGGCTCACCTCCAGCTTGCCTAGAAGGGATATAAACTAGGATCTCTTTCACTCTCCAGCACAGCACTTTTAAGAACCATGCCACAGGTTGGACATTTTCTCATCTTTCTTCTGTTGCTCCTTTTGAGACTAAGCCACAAATGTTATCACTGAAAAAATAAATGACAGGCAATGCAGAACTTCTGCCCCACTGAGAGTAAGGGCTTCCCTCCTTTTTGGACTAGCAGCCACCTCACTGAGTTTTACGCCTTTGACTGTTTCCTTCTGGCCCCACATGTCTGTCACAGATGGCCCTCTCATAGCTACATAGGAAGGCAGCTTCAGAAGGAAAGCCAGAGAAGTGACAGGGCAACAGCTGTCCTGCAGCATGATGATTAGATTGTTCTGGGAAGTGCAAGTGAGCCACATTTAAAATCCCATAAGGCTTCAATTCACTCAAATTTCATTGCCCAGTCTGGATGCACACATCACCCATGTCTGCAGGCCTATGCATCCAGGAATGTAATTCTTCTGGACATATATGCTGCATCCACATGACCACGGATGTTTAATTCCCTGGGGACCTGCTAGCTGTCCCCGGGCAATGTTTGTGCCACATGCCCTCTGGTGCATTGCAGGTTACCCTGGGTGGGGTAGAGGAACTTTACTTGGGGTCCTCAAGGCCTCCTAGGGCTGCAGCAGTGGTGATTCTGCTGCTCAGAGCCTGGCTGGCAGCCAGAGTGTAGCTCTGGCTGGCCAGTCTCTGGTTTTGAGTGGCATGCACTGCTCCATTGTTTTGCACGGGTTTTTTTGACCCCTGGATATGAAGAACCTCCGCCCTTCCCACGCCGCGCTACTCCCTTGTAGCACAGAGAACAGCTGAAGGTGCTGTGGCATGGCACTTCAGACATGTCTGCAGCATCACATGCCACATGGTCACGCTTGTCTGAATGTGGCTGTAAGTGCCAAAAATGCCTTGTAGATAACTAGGAAATCATAGAATGTCACAGGCAGGCATGAAATCTGGACCCTTGGGAGGGGAAAAATGCCACCCTAAGTATTTGGGGGAAAATAAGAAAAACTGATGTCTAGCATATGGAATCACAGATATAAAAACCTGAGGAACCAGTGTCATAGAAAAGGAGGGAAAACTAGATGGCCTTACAGGTCGTCTAGTCCAGCCCCCTTCTCAAGGCAGAATCATCATTAACTAGCCTATCTCAGCCATTAGCTGCCTAACTTACTCTTGAAAATTTTCAGGGATGGAAATTATACAACTTCTCTAGGTAGTTAATTCCAATGCTTGTCTACCTTCACAGTGAGAAAGTTCCTACTAATCTCCAACCAGAGAGCTCTTTGCAAAAGAGCAAAATCTGTGTGTTTCTCTGTTATAAAGAGCCTCAGAACAATGAGGGACAATTTATTTACTTTTCAAGGTAATGACAGTTATATGATGCTTCCTTATTGTGCTGTCACATCCTCAGGGATCTGGGTTTTCTGTTTCCCACAGAAAAAATTGAAAAAAACTGGATTTTCTGTTTTACCTGAGAAAAATGTGGATTTTTCATTTTAACAGAGAAACTTGGATTTTGCTCTTTTGCAAAGAGCTCTCTGCAGGCTGACAGAATTCCAGCTTTCAAGGAGTTGTGGGGGGAGCTGGAGGAGGGTGGCCAGGCAGGAGGCACCATGTGCATATATATGGTAGCCTATGCAGCCTGGAGAGCAGCTCCCACAGGTAAGTCTGGTGGGCAGGGGAGGGAGGGGATTGGAGCCCTTGTAGGGAGGGAGGGAGGGAGGCAGCTGGGCAGGGCTGGGGCTGCTGTCCACCTGTTTGGTGCATGGAGCCTGGGGCCACAATGCATGGCCTCAGGGCCTGGGTGGGGAGTGGGATGGAGCTACAGGTGGCTTGCCCAAGGGGTGGGGGGGAGTGAGGCCAGATCCTTGTAGCTGGGCATGCTCCCAGGGGGCAGGGAATCTGTGTTTTTTTTTTATCATAGAATGTTCTATTTTTTATCAGGGAAAACCAGGATCCCTGAACATCATACAGAAGGACTGCCAACATGCAGGATATTCTGCTGGTAATTTTATGAGTCTACAATTCCATTATACTCCACTTCATATTACTCTTCTTCCTTCATTCTCATGGCATTTCAAAAAGAGAAAGTTGTTTGCCTGCTCTCTCCCTCTTAAGAGTATTTAAAAGAAAAAAGGAGCATTTTGTCTTATTCTGTCTGTCTTTATATATTTGCTTTTAAATTATTTTTCCCATCCACCCAAACCAGTTTCTAATTTTCCAGAGTCATGCAAGACTAGGAAGAGCTCCTATTGGTTTACCCATTTGCTTATCACTCTCTCACCATTTCTAGGGAGACAATGGAGGATAAAACCTGATTACAGCTGCACACAAAAGCCCTAAGAAGCTGAATATGGGTGCCTATACACAAGTATGGAGGGTGTTCCAATCTGCTGGAATGACCTTTAATTCAAGCACCCCAGCCACCATTTTTAAGTGTGGGGACACAATACAAGAGACTTAGAGGTGCTTTAGTTAGAGTTGTTCTTGGAGATGCTCTAATTAAAGTGCCGCCCCCTTTACCTCCCTGAAGCATGTGCAAAAGTGCCCTATGGATCTAAAACTCTAGTTAGAACATCACAGGTCTAGTACAATCTGAAAATAACTGAATATACTAAAGATAAGTCTGATTCAATCTAGGTTTTTAAATACAGGGGAGCAGATTTAAACCTCAGCAAAAAAACCCAAACTTCCTAATTGTAAGAGCAGCAAGACAATGATACAACTTTCTGGGAAATATACAGAATGTCCTTCATTGGAGGTTTCCAAAAAGAGTCTGGATAGATGGCTGAGGACGGTACTAGAAAAGTCTGAGGTGCTTTCCAACCCCATGATTCTCTAAGTCCTGACCAAAAATCTCTTGTTGGGCTTCAATTTTGGATTCAAACTTTGCAGATTGAACTCATCATTAAAAAGATCATGACACCCAAAAACACCTTTCTTCTCAGAGAAATGTTGGATTCAAATCAAAATTTTTCATTTGAGTTCATGTCTAAAGTGGACATTTCCTTGCTAGTTTTGAAAGGGTGTATCTACAGAAGACGCTTTACTGCACATTAGACTAATCTACTACACATGTGCATCATTTACTGTGAAAAAGATTAGTCTATTGAACAGTTGTACATACAGGTAATAGATTAACTAAACTGTAGCGCACATGTAAACTGCTGGCCGGGAGCAAATTGCTCCCAGTCAGCCCAGACAGAAGAGGCAGGGAAACTGTCCCTTCCTCTGGGCACTGCTTCCCAACCCCATGTCCTAATACAGGGACCAGGGCAAGGGGCTGGGAAGTGGCAGCTGGGAGAAGAGATGTTTTGGAATCAGCAGAGTTTTAGAAGTCCGCCATCAAATTGTGTTGTTAGGGTGACACTGGTAGTGCTAGTACTGAGGTGACTTCTAGCACTGCAGCCAAGAACAGAGAAAATAATGTGGGGTAAGCACTAGGGCTGTGTAAAATTTCAATCACCATTTTGTTTTGGTGGTGTTGCAAGCATTTCGATGTTTGAAACTCCGAATCTGAAATGAAATGGGAGACATGTCAAAATGTTCGAAATGAAATGTTTCTAACATGTTTCGGCATTTCAAAGGTGTTCTGAAGCTGGGCTTGCAGGGAAAGAGAAAGTAAGGAGTGGGAGGGGGAGGAGGGGGAAACAGACCGACATCTGTAGCTGGCTAGTGTCTGCCAACTGTTCCTGAGGTCCCTTCCAATCCCAGTGCTCTGGGGGGAGGGACCTAATGAGTTTAAAAACAGCATATACACCTGTGAGTGCCTAAGCTGCCAGTCTTTGTCAGCTTGTCTCTCGCCAGATAGCAGCATCTGAAAGGCACTGACTGATTGCACTGACTTCCTAGCTGCTACTGTGTCTTCTACCTGCAAAGGACTGGATAGGATACAGCTTACACTAAAAGCTTACCTATACTAGCCTAACTTCAGTACTAGTATTGCTATCCCTATGTCATTTTTTTTTCCCCCTTATATCCGTTCTTTGAAATTATCCTTTTTTTTTTACCTGAAGAAAAAGAAATCTGTGTTTTGCCTGACAGTGTAATCACTGGGCACCGTTCAGGAAAGCACAGCATAGATTAGATAGATTGAACACCCAGACACCTACATATACACACACTTCATACAGTCAGACACCTTTTCCAGCACAGGAAAACGTGAAGCATGCTGGAAAGACTGGTGCTGCCAAGTCTGGGAGGGGAGCGAGAGGAAGCAGAGGGAGAGGTGTCAGTTCCCTGTCGCCCAAACTAAGAAGCAGCCTCTTTTCAGCCATCCATGAGGCTTCTGCTGGTATTGGAAGCAAGGAGGTCACAGCCGTACCTGCAGCTGCACCCCCTCTGACACCAGCTGTGATAATAAACCCCAGCACCAGCAGCATGACAACAAGCACCAGCAACACAGTCTCCTCCACCCCAATTGTAGGTCCCAGCATAAGCCTCCCATTCCCAGTCTTAGAGGAGCTCCATCTTGAAGTAGGGGACCTCAGCTTGATAGTACAAGAAATTCTGGGGCAGGAGGGGGAAGCAGAGTTTGTGCTCCACACCCCTCAAAGTTACCTTAGAGCCAGGTTCCCTTCCCCGGAAGGGAGTGCAGAGGAGGCTGTGGAGGCTGACTCAGCTCTTCCTGTTGTTGTGCCTCTGCTTGCTGAGTAGGGGGATAAGGCAGGGGTGTGTGTTCTGGGATCCTCAGAAGTGAGGGGGTGTGCATTCTGGGATCATTTTGAGGGGGCAGATGATCCCACCTATGTTATTTGCCTGCACTGCCGAGCCAAAACCAGCTGGGGTAAGAGAGCAAAGTACATTAGCTCCCTGGGGATGCTGATGCATCTCTGCAGGCACCACCCCCTTGCCCTTGCTCCTCCTCAGCCTGGCACCAGTGGAAGCATACCAAAAAGAAGTCTCCCTCTCACTCGAAAGCCCCCATCCCCCCTGAAGCAGAGGCAGGCCACCCTGGAACAGTGGGGGAAAGGTTGGCACACACCACTTTTCACAGATGAGCTTATGAACTGCACTTCATCAACCTCATAGGTACAGAAACTCATGGTCTCAGTATAGACATTGGAATTATGACACACTACAACCTGCTGGATAGGATTGGATAGGATACAGCTTACACTAAAAGTATTGTGATGTTATAAATAGTGTTATTTAGGGTTTGACCTTAGTTAGTGGTTAGTGTTCACTGTGTAAATATATGTATATGATATTTAGTTTTAGGTTTATGTATATTATAATTTAATAAATTGTATGTAGTTAAGAACTTAGGGCTTGGGCTAACTCTATAGAGGAAAGAAGGATCTGCTTGAAATTCTGGCATCCCTCTTACAGCACCCCCGCCCCACACCCCCACCTACCCATTCCATTCAATTGAGAATAGGGCACACCCTTGGGTCTACCCCAGGTTTCAGTTGTCATTTGCATCAAACCAGTCCACGTTTCACTGAATTGGGGCACCAAGGACTTATTTAACTGTTGACTGCACTGCAGTTTGAAAGGTGTCCGACCTTGCATCAAAAGTTGCACTTGCTCTTGCATTGGCACAGTTTGATAGTGCAGCATGAGTGGCAGTTGCTAACTGGATTCTCCTCTCTTCCATGAGAAGTTTCAAAACATCAATGTAAACATCCCTCAGGTCATTGCAACGAGTAATGACATAGTCTAAAACATGCCATCATTTTGACCAAGGGTGCTGCCAAGAGCAGAACTACTTTTCCGGTATGTTAAAAAGATGTTTGTAACAGCAAGCTCAAACTCTGTGCAGAGTGTTAGTAAGGTAATTTTCTGTTTGTGTTTAGAGACCCGCGTTTGAATTTCCCCATGACTCTGGTGTAGTCATCTCCAATGTGAGCACTGAAGTCACCCAGTGGTAAGATTTTATAATTGTTGGGTATGGTTCTTAGAGTGTCACTCAGCTTGCTGTAGAACTGAGTTCCAGTTCATCAGAAACAAGTAGTGTTGGGGCATAGGTGCTTATTATTGTTAGAAAGTTGGTGTGGGACAGTGGTATCCTTAATGTCATTAGGTGTTTGGATATTGAGACAGGTTGCTGTTGTAGTTTATTAGCGATGGGAGTCTGAATCCTATCCCATGTAGGCTGACATTCTGGTCTGCAATGTAATCCCATTGGTAGAGAACATATTCTTTTTCTCTAAGCACACCGCTGTCATGTAGTCTGGTCTTCGATAAAGCAGTGATATCTGTTTGATATCTGTGTAGCTCTTTTGCTAGTAGTGCAGTTCTTCTGAGAGCTCTATTTTCCTTTAAGTCAAGTAGTATATGAACGTTCCAGCATCCAGTTGGTAGTTTCTGATCATTACTGTGATTGTTTCTACCACTTGACATGGAGATCCCACTGATCATGGGAAACCAGGCAGGAGTTGGTGAGAGGTGAGCTTTTTTTATCCCAATTTTTATAGGGGCCTCCTCGGAGTGAAGCAGGAGGGGCCTCCCTAAATAGGGCCACTCGGTCACCTAGGTAGGACCTCATGCTCCCATTGCCAAGCGAGAGCCATGCAACCATTACTCCTAGGCCGCTTGAGTGGAGTGTGTTGGTTATTGGCTTCTAGCTTCTCAGACCTGTTTGTACTGCCTAGGAAACTCTTACTATGAGTCTTTTGGTGAAGGGCTAGTGGATGATAATGGTGTAGTACTGTTGGTACTACTAGATTGTTCATGCAAAATTATTTAACATTCAACCTGTGGTTGCATGATGCACACTCTGGGACGCTGCAACCTTTACCCAGCAGAGAGGGAGGCTTGATGGCTGGAGAGTGCTGCATCTGCCTTGCAGTGCCTGCTAACTCAGCTATGTGGCTCCTGCCATTGTCCAGAAAGGATCCTCTGCCAGGTGCCTGGAGCTTAGTGACCATTGATTTATGTAAGGATTTTTCTGTCCATTTGAGCCCTAGCTGTTCACCCTGCTGCTGAAGAAAGTTGTGCACCTAGATTAACCAGTCCCAGATCCAGATACTGCACATTTAGCCCAGATGAGGATCTATAGGAAAGGTGGGGGTGACCTCTGTAATGACTCTGGGATGAGGTTTTAGGTGGGGTTCCCCTTACCCCTTGAGAATACCCCTATAGAGGATACCAGTGTTCAACTTTTGAAATGTATACATATCTGCATACCTTTCAGATTATCAGAAGCAGAAAGGTAGCTAGTCACTTTTACATCCTTAGTAGTGATAGTATATGGGGTAATGGCAGTGGCTGGGAAAACAATAGTGATGCCTAGTATTTTTATGTCCCCCCACTACCTCTCCCTTCTACAAGTTAACACCCAGTGCCCCACTTACCATACCCACAGCCCCACAAACCCCACACACACCCATAACACCCCACAAACCCCACACCCACTCACACCCCTTCACAAATCCACCCTCCAAAATCACACACACA
>NW_017729026.1:23783629-23788146 GCF_001723915.1 Gavialis gangeticus
AGTGATGCCTAGTATTTTTATGTCCCCCCACTACCTCTCCCTTCTACAAGTTAACACCCAGTGCCCCACTTACCATCCTTAGTTATGCTACTGCTCAGAAAAAAATAGAATTTAACTTATCACACTATATTTCAGGGGAGGTTGATTTGACTTTTATGCATGCAAGTGAGAAAAAAGCAGTGTTGGAAAATACAATGCAGATATTCTAATCCAAGGCTAGTGTCTGGAATGGAATTTCCTGCTGTAAGGAAAGAACCATTCCATCCCCACCTCCAGTCCCATTCCCCAAAGATTTTCCTATCGGCTGAAATATTTGTTTTCCTGTTCTACTACCCTCAGATTGGAATTCAATATGGAGCTGCATTGTAAACTTCATTTACCATCCCCTTGTGACAGCTTTACTTACATAAGAACGCAGGCCTAATTATAACTCAATGCTGCCTTCTTGGCCTCTGGAGTTACTATATAACTTTTTATTAACCACATACCTATTTAATCCTGTATTGTTTGATTCTGATAGCATTAGATGCCTGTAAAATGTGATGTATGCAGTATTCTGTATTAGTAATTGTACTGTGCTTAGTGTTCCTATTGTTGAACAAACAAACCAGGCAATGCCAAATATGCAGTTTGCCCTCAAACTGAAACTGTAGTTATCCAACAGTTTAGATGTTCATTATTTTTAAGCCACAAGTATCCAAGGACTGAAAGACAGAAATCCATGTGAATTGTTACTTTTTCCATGCTTTAAATGTTAGGGGGGCAATAGAAGTTTAATTGAGAAATATTACAAATGGAACAGGACAGCCTGTTTTGTCCTTGCCGTCTCTTGTATGAATCAATATTGTTTTGAAAAACAGAATATTTGGACAGATATGTTTCAGACTGCTGTTTGGAAGCATAAGCTTGTTGGAACTGATGCCATCATGGAATAACATGTCAGAGTACTGCTTTCTTTCCTATGATGAACTGTTGTTGTTTAATGTTGCTCTGCTCTCTCAAACAGCTGCTGCTTTCCACCCCAGATGTGGCTGTATTTCAGTAGGTATCTCTGGAAAGCGTTGGTGGTGTTTTAGGTTTTTGTTTTTCTTCTAGGTTTTGAATGTCTTGGGATTGCTCACAAAGCTGTATAAAATATGTAATCCTGTTGGTCTCACAAAAGTAACTTTCATGACCTCACACTCTCAAAAAGCAAACACTGTATTAACCAAAATACAAGACAAGGCTCCCCCATCCCCACTACACAACTAGTGTGTGGGGGGGAGCCTATCGTCTTATAATCACATACAAAAGAACTTCACTAAATACACTTTCTATTATTAAACTGCTGCCAAAAGCAGCATATGTTCCACAATGGAAACCAACTAGGAAGTTGATTAAATGCAGCCAATACTGAGCATGACTGTAAAAATATAGCCCATGGTGAACAAACATGCTGATTGGAACCTCCCAGAAAAATAGGTTAGTGTAGCCCATCTGAATAAAATTTATGACAGAGATTCCCTGCTCAGCTAGGGGCTCACTGCTAGCTGCCCCATTAGTGGGTCAGGGCAAGGGGCTGAGACCTGCCCCCTCCCCCTCCCCCCACAGCTCTTTCCAAGCCCCCTGCCTTGATCACACAACCAGGGCACAGCGCTGGGACCTGCCCCTAACTGTGACAGTCATCTACATGTGCCTTACTGCATAGTAATTACTTGCCAGTTAATTTGCTATTTATATTTACAGATAGCAAATTAACTTCCAAGCAGAGCAAATTACTGTACAGTGAGGGTCTGCATGTGTAGATGGCAATGCTTACTATGCACAGTAAAGCATCTCATGTAGATACACCCATTGTTTTCAAACTTGCTCCTCACCATGTGTGGAGGAACAGCAGGGTCTGATAGTAAGGAGAGAAAGAAGGGGCTGCTAGGGGAAGATCAAAGAGGCTACCTGACCCCCCAGATTTATATTGCATATTGTAGAAATGGGAAGGGGACACATTCCAGGCAAACCTCCAATAGTTAAATTCTATACCAGGAAAAGTATAACACATTTATAAATTGTTCATATATAGAATCTAATCATTGAGGGGGTTGTCTTCTATTTGTGTAAATTCTGCACATTGAAACCCTGGCATTGTATAGAATATCTGTCATTTTTAGGTAATTCCTTCCAATGTATGTAGGTTGTCATCAATTAGAAGAATCATAGAATCAATGAGTCGGAAGGGACCTAGACAGAACATCGAGTCTGACCCCCTGCCATGGGCAGGAAGGAGCACTGCGGGTGGGAGGGGTCATAAGACCCCAGCCAGGTGCCTATCCAGTCTCCTCTTGAAGATTTCCAGGGCAGGTGAGAGCACCACCTCTCTGGGAAGCCTATTCCAGGCTCTGGCCACCCTTACAGTGAAGTAGTTCTTCCTAATATCTAACCTAAACCTATCCTCCCTCAGCTTGTGGCCATTGTTTCTGGTGACTCCAAGGGGGGCTCTGGTGAACAGACTTTCCCCGAGTCCCTGCTGGTGGCCCCTGATAAGGTTGTAGGCAGCCACAAGGTCCCCCTTCAGTCTCCTCTTGCGGAGACTGAAGAGATTCAGGTCCCTCAGCCTTTTCTCATAGGGCTGGCCACGGAGGCCCTCAACCATATGAGTGGCCCTCCTCTGGACTCTCTCCAGGTTCCCCACGTCCCTCTTGAAATGCGGCACCCAGAACTGGACACAGTACTCCAGCTGCGGCCTGACCAGCGCTGCATAGAGGGGCAGCAAGACCTCTCGGGACCTGTTAGTGATGCCCCTGTTGATGTATGACAGGGTGCAGTTGGCTCTGCCTAGTGCTTCGTCACATTGACGACTCATATTCATCCTGGAGATAATTCTGACTCCAAGATCCCTCTCTGCCTCTGTGCTGCTGAGAGGGTCAGCCCCTAACCTATAACCTATAATTCTTTATAACCTATAAAGAATGTGGAATAGCATTTTTTAAAAAGGGAATATTTGAAAACATGGGTATACAATAAATTAAAAAAAGATCCTCTATGAATCATTTGAGATCCTAAGGCAATTTTGAGGTTTCATTTTTATTTGTAATATAAGCAACCAATGCATTCTGAAGAACTACTGTGTTATGAAGGCAGCTCATAACTTTAAAGGAATCAAAATATTTTTAAAGCACTTATTTTAATTAGGTCTTTGCTTAGTGTCTTCTCTAAGTGGAAATTTTCATTTTGATTTTTTTCCAGTTTTTCAATTGAAACCTGAAAGCTAAACAGAAAAAAAAAGGTTAAAGAACCCCAAAATAATACAAACTCAAAATGTTTTAATTCTCTATAACCAAAATAAAAAGGTGATTAATTGATTAAAAAAAAATTTAAAAAGCAAAAATGTGTAATTCCTTCCCAAATTGTTTGTCAATAATTTTGCATCTGGATTGTCTTTGAATAGCTTGTGTGGTAAATAGTTTGCATGCCTGACTGCAGGGGGTGGGAGAGAAGTTATATTCACTCCATATTTTTGAACAAAATGAAGTGTGGAGTACCCATCTGGGACAAATCCAATTTGCCAGACTCATGCAAATAATCTTACTGAAGTCATGGGGAAAGCCCACAAGACAGAAGCAGCTGTGAACTAGCCCATTTATTTGCAGGGCACCTTCCTATTATAAAAGAAGTCCTATTTAACCCAGCCTTAGGAATGTGCACACCACAAAACGTATTCTTCTCTTGGGAGAAATTTCAGAGGAAAGGGGTAGGATTGTTAAGACTATTATAACTTCTATGACTATTCACTTCTTTTTGGAGGGGATACACTCACATTATTTGCTGTCATGTCTTTTAATATAGCTTGAAATTAATAATATTTTTGCCTCGGTTATAATAAAGGGGACAACCACTATCCTAGGTAATGAAATCCCACCCTTTTGTATTTTGGAGTACACTTCCACCCTCTTGTCCTTGGATTTCTTAGGGCATGTCTACAAGGTCCCTATGGTGAATCCCAGAAATTAGGCAAAATGACTGCTTTGGAGAAATCCTAAACATATACCAAAAAGCTAGTGGGTTCAAGTACACCTGAAAACAGCTACTTTATCTAATTTCTGGGCTTTGGTGCAGATAGAGTGGGAACTTTGTTGGTTGGGGCAGAATATTTATATGCAGAATGGTAAGTTTTGATGGCAGGTTTGCCCAGAAGGCAATGATTTGTGCTGATCAGATTAAAATGAAGAGGAATAACATTTCCTACTATGGTGCCTTTAAACAAACAAATGAAAAAAAACTTTTTTGAGGATTATTAAACAGAATAACCTGTTCCTAGTTCCACATCTGGTCTGCAGAAGTATGTAAGTCAACTTTGTCTACGGCTTATGGCTTAGGATGTATGAAAGAGGGAATTCTTCAAGCCCCGGAAGTTATTCCCATCCTGTAGGTTCTTCAGGAATCACTCCAAACATATTGTGCTGGGTTTATGATCCTCAACAGATTTGTCCAATATTCTACTCCCCAAATCCTTAAAGGTGAAAGTGCCACAAATTAAATAGGCA
>NW_017729026.1:23793146-23800008 GCF_001723915.1 Gavialis gangeticus
TTGTCCAATATTCTACTCCCCAAATCCTTAAAGGTGAAAGTGCCACAAATTAAATAGGAAATAACACTTTCTCTGATTTGGAACACATTTGATTAGGGGTCTGGAGCTGCCTGAACCATAGCACCCTAACTCCAGTTCTTCTTTACCATAGTTTGATGGATGCTAGAAAGGGTAATGAATCCCAGCATGTGACAGCAAAGGACCTTTGTCTGGAAGCCCTTTGCCTTTACTGAAGTCCACTGATTTTGGTCAATGGACTGACCAATAAGAACCATCAAGAGATGTCATGCAGTAGAACTCCTTGGTTCTACTCTTCTAAGCAGTTTATTTCCACATAGCAGATAATAGTGCCCTAAGTTACACTGTGCACATTTTCTTCCTTTTCTTGTGTAGCCCTGACGGTACACAGTTGGTACTCTATCTTCAACAGAGCCAATATTAGCGGGTGTGTGTATGCTGTGGAAGTGTGACTGCCTAGCCTCAGGCCAGCTCACCTCCTTTCCCTACAGAGCAGAGCAGAGCAGAGGCCAGGGACACCCAGTGATGCTTAACAATGTACAGGTTTATTTGACAAATATAATATAATACTTATAAACATGCACATATATATTATGTACTAATATAGTGCCTTTGTCAGCTATATCTGGCTGAGATTGCTTGGGTTTAGGGTTAATGAGAGTTATTGTCTTTGTCAACCTATATTTGTAAATATATATATATATATATGTATATATATAGAGAGAGAGAGGTTGTTGTGTTCTGGTTCCTTGTATTGTTGGGATTTTCACTGTGAACTTGTGTCCTTATTGTTGTATTTTGAGAGGATTGTAAGCTGCTTTATTTAGCCTGCTGGTAAGGCCTGCTAGCACAACCCCAAACCAATACCTGAATTTATTGTATTGGTTATCTTTATGCATTGTATCTTATTTGATGTAATCTCAATTATGTATGTTCAGTTATTGTTCCCCCACTGCCATGTCTTCATTTGTGAATTTACCATCTAACCTGTGTTTTATCGTCGAGTGTTCTGTTGCCTGTCACCTGGAGGGCCCTGCTCAGGGCAAACATATTATTTACAAATATAGGTTTACAAAGGCAATAACTTTTATTAACCCCAAACCTAGGCAATCTCAGCCAGATACGGCAGATGAAGGCACTATATTAGCACAGGCATTGATTCTCCTTGGCTTTCTGGTTAGTGTGCAGCCCTTGCCCTCAGCAGGGTTGGGGACCTGTGGTGCTTCACGCAGCTGTGGCCATCCCTTCAGCTGTACCAACCCTGTGCACTGCTCTGTGCACCAAAGGCTCCTGCCTTATGCAGGGTCGGGGACGTGTGTTACCTTGTGCAGCCACTAAGGTCCCATTCACTCTCTGGACCCTCCATACACTGACCTGTGTACTGACACTGCAGCTTTTTCCACAGCAGGGGCTGGGACGGAGCTGCCTGCTGCTTTCTGCTCAGCAAAAGCATGTTCAGGGCCAGTGGAGATACATAGGGGAAGCACAGGGGTTGATCAGCCTCACTCACTGCTTAGGTGACAGGTGGGGGGGCAGGCAGGAGTGCCAGTGCCCCTCCTGCGAGCATCAGCCAGGGAGCGGTGCTCCCAGAAGTGGCCACAGCCACTTCCAGAAGCGGCTTTAGTGATTGGCCGCCTCGCAACCAGCCATGGGGGGAATCCCCCCTTCAGTCATCAAGATTGGACATGGGGATCACCCCCCGGTCAGTGAGATTGGCCACTGACTGGTTGCTGGGGGGGCACGTGCCCCCCCTGATTAAGGTGGCACCAGTCACCCTTGTTCAGGGTGTTTCTGCTCTGACCTGCTCATCAGCTCTACCAGCTCTTCTGAGCCCCGAGTTCATTGTCCCTCATTGAAGCTACCCATGTGCTGTGCATACGGGCTTTTATCTCTTCTGGAGGCCTCACCTCCAGATTGGAAACAGACCAGTGGGAAAGCCTGAGGAGTTAGTTCCCCTCGGATCCTCTTCCTCACCTCACCCCTAGGTCAGGGCAGGGCAAGCCTTCCTCCTGCCTTCTCCTGATTGGTAGGGAAGGGAAATGCCTCCACCAATCAGCCTGAGCCATTTGGCTCAAGCCACCAAGGTGGGATGCCATTGGCCAGCCTGCCACATCTGTATACTTTTAGCTATATATATAACATTACTTCTTTTTCATTTTTCTTGACCATATTTACAAGAACACATTGTCTATGAGATATTCCTATGTACATCATAGCAGGAACATGATGACGATTATGAATATGATTTTGTGCACTACTAGCTGCAAAAACAGAACAAAACAAAAACTATCCTTTAAAGATACATTCTAAATCTCTGACATCATTGAGAGTTTTGCATGGCAGAATTTGGCCCTGAACAAATGAGAAACATTACAGATTAAAATAAAGCATTCTCTGTTGAGCAATTTCTATCTTTTAGATAATATTAAGTGAGCAAACAAGCCCACTTAGATTATCATCATCGCCAAAGAAAACTTTTTTCCAGTTCTCTGCTGTAAATGATGATACAGATCATTCCTAAATAATAGCATAGTCCCACTGTCTACCCTTGAAGCCACTGCCACTGATACCTACCTGGATGATGTCTCAAGATGGGTCTCATATATGTTTGGAAATTAACCACAGTGCCAGGCAAGAGGATAAGTTATGCACTGTGCTTTATGGAGACCACTAGACCTTTCAGCTCGGAAGTATGTAACAAATATCTTCTGTTCAGGGAGATTCAGCATTCTCTTCTGTATGCCAGCCAGTGGTGTAGGTAATTTCAGAGAGGTGACCCAGTCTTTTCACCACCCTTTTTGGTAGAAGAAGCAGGGGTTGTTACTGAGGGAAATGAAAGAGTCATAGCTCTGAGATCCTGTAAGCTTTTAATCTAAGGTTGTGTGAAGGGCTTGTTGAATCTATCTACCTCTCTTGAGCACTTAAGAGTTGATCCAGGTACTGCAGAAAGAAACAGAAGTTTGACAACTTTCTCCAGCCCCTTTCTTTCAAAATTTATCCTTTTCTTTTAAAATACTGATGGATATGATGCTTTCCATTTTATGCAATAACTTAATAGTTACCACATTCACTAGTTAATGGATTTCTTTCTCTTTTCTACCTGAAGAATTCACATCTCTTACCCCCAGGAAGTAGCCCCTAAAGATCAGAGTGGAGGGCATTCTTGAGGATAGTAGCCCTCCAGTTGAAACTGGAAACTGTAAAAAACATATAGGAAGTGAGGGTGTGAGGGTGAGCCTGGCTTCCTAACTTAGTGGGTAGGACATTCAGTTGTGGGGAGTGGGAGTGTGCCCTGGATGCCAGTCCTTGCTCGATTAAGTGTTTATATATTTTATCAACTGACTTTTCATATAAAAAACGGAGGTGGTATATCCCAGGACCTCCTCCTACTATCTTCCAGCTGATTGTCCTAGATAACAGGACCCTAGAGTACTGCATATGTATTCTGTTTCAGTCTCCGTTCACTTTAATGTATCTTGATATACACAGAAATATTTGTGTCATGTTGAATCTCTGGCTGTTCACAATAAGAAGCTTGAAAACCATGTACTAAATACCAAACTCTCTGAGTACTTACTATTAGGCCCTTGTGAAGTTGATGCTGCTTGGCTATTTAAAGGAGATGTATCACTCACTCTTATGTAAGGGGACAAACTTTTTAATGGGACGGATAAATAAACAAACAAAATTACTTATATAATAAAGCTAAAATTGAGGTGTGTAACCTTCCCATAAAAAGCAAAGGTTTTGATCAAGCTGAAGGCTTGCTATTAAACATTACATGAATATTTTGTAACAAATTATTTTACAGAAGGATGAGTGTTTACTAATTAATTCATTTACAGCCACATTTAAGTGACTGCATGTGATGTGCTGACTTGTCTTTCTCCCTGCGGAGATCATTAGACATAATACACCAAGCTGCCTGGCATTCTTCTGAATCTCTCTCTCTCTCTTTATTTTTGATATTGCCAGATTAGAGGAACTTAGTGTCCTTTGTTGCCTGAATGTCTAAACTAATTCAAGACAGGCACTAGAACTATATTTGCTGACTTGACTTCTGCTGACTTGGCTTTCTCATGTGTTTAACACATTTTTTTAAAATCAGGAATACTAAAGGATGGCCCTGGATAGAGGGCACATCGGTTGTAATTACTAAACTATATTATCAAGAGGTTCTGAGCCACTTAAATACACTTCAGAAAATCAGTAAGGAGAATTCATCATGATCTCCACCTCAGGCACATCCATTAGAATTTATACTGCGTAGTTTAAATTGTAAGGGTCACACTCTGCCCACAGGTGTGTTCAGGGTCCACATCAGAATCAATGGGGATCAAATGCATCCATGTACCACATCTGGGCCTAAATTAGTTATTAATTATTATTATTATTATATGTCTTAGCAATTCAACATACCGTTCCCTCTCACTGGGAATGTGATACAGGCCAAGCTCTCACTTGGCCCCACTCTGTAACAGCCTGCAGAGAATCTCAGTGGTACATGAGGCAGTGTTCAGTGTCTCTTAAAAGTAGGGTGTTAATTTCTACACTCTCCTAAAGATCAGGAAGTGTTGGACAGCTCCTAAAACCACCCCCATACTGTTCCAACTCCGCAAAAACATGCAATATAATCATCCTGGAGTGGCACTGAGTGCATCCCCAGTGCCAGTCTTTGATACTCATAAACATGCCATAAACATGCTTTTTCATGTTCACACAGAGCCTCTCTGAGGTGGCTCCACTGCCTAATTTGTGGACTTTGGTGCATCTGGAATGAGAAATGAGCACGTGAACATGTTTTACAGTGGGCCTGTGTTACAATAATGATCTGAGAGGTAAAATATTTCCAGTGATCCCCTTTTATGAGCTGTGGCTTCAGATTGATCCAAATGGAAGCATGTGATCCATAATGGAATGCTGTACGTAGGAGCCATTAAATGTACCTTTCCTACTGCTTTCTAATACTTAAAATGGGGACAGTGATACTCACAGTGGTGTTAAGATGCCTTGTTGATTAACATTTGGTTTTGGTTTACACTGAGATCCAAAGATAAAATATGCTCAGAACTATTCACAAGACATGGCTTATTATACTCGTTCGGGAGTTGTGATAAAAGAAGGAAAGCCTTGGTTATGAACAGCAGTACTGGTTGATGATACTCCAGCTATACCTCACTGTCTAGAGCCTGACTGCATCTGTACTCAAAACTGAGTGGTACCTTGACAGGGGCTAATCCCCATATGGTTCTGAATATCACCTACACAGATCGTACTCCAGACATACAGGGCCTGAGTGTTAATGTGGACAGGGAGTTGGTAGGTTTGTGTCACAATTTAAACACAGCTCTGAAAAAGTGCTCTGCAGTCTGGTATTTTGAAAATATTTAATACGTTTACCTGAAAAGCAGCGGCTCTGCCTTGGCCTGTAAATACTGTACATTTCTAGGCTCTTCCAGAAATGTTTAGTGGCCTGCATATTTTAGTGAACAACTTTATGAAAAACACAAACTCGTCATTTGTCTTAACATAGTCTTAAATTTCCCTGCCTCCACCCCACTCTTCTCACTCAAAAATACCAACATTAATTTATTATGAACTACATACTGGCTTTTCCATCTCCATAATGTAGTGCCAGATGAACCACCTGTGGTGGGCTTGCTGACAACAGCCTGGTTTGCCAGCTTGGACAGGCTCCAAGTGATTGGTGGGGTGTTCCCACCAAACAGGTGATGGCACGGGAGAGACTTGCCCCACCCCTACCCAGGGGCAAGGTGAAGAACAGGACCTGAGAGGGGATTAATCCCCCCTCTCTCCAATTGGTCCATGTGCAATCTGGGGGCAAAGCCCCCAGAAGGAATAAAAAGGCAGAGTGCTTGGCACATGGTGGGCTGTGTCGCGAGACAGAGAAGAGGGTGAAGAAGAGCTGGCAGAGCTGGCAAGCAGGGCAGAGCTGTTGCCCCTCAAATAACCCAAAGCCTCCTAATCGGGTAGGAAGCGGCAAGTAGCTGTGTCCCCCAGCCCTGCCACAAGGGAGTGCCGCGAGCAGTGCACAGCTGGTGGATGGAGGGTCCGAGAGGGACTGAGACCCTGGGAGGTGAACAAGGTGCCTCAGGTCTCCAATCCCCTGGCATAAGGCCAGGCAGTCAGTGCATGGAGGGTCCAGGAGCAGACCAAGACCCCAGCACTGTGCAAGGTGGTTTGGATCCCCAACCCCAGCACAAGGCCAGGCACATGGTACACAGTTGGTGCACAGAGGGCATGGGAGCAGGCTGGGACCCCGGCACCACACTAGGTGGCTCAGGTCTCAGACACCTGGCACAAGGCAGAGCCAACAGTGCACAGAGTAGTGCACAGGGCTCCGAGTGGGAGAGCCCTTGAGCAACTGAGGACCCCCTGCTGAGGGAGAAGGTGCCTCAACAGAGGAATGAGAGTGGGCTCAACAGGCATCAGAGAGTTGTGAATTGCCTGGGAAGGGGATTCACACAGGAGAGGAGGGTCTTTATCTTTTGACAAGCAATAGGGATATACTTAAGTGTGTTAAAGGGGCAGCTGGGGTATCTGGGGCTCCCCACTCCCCTCCTCTAATCCAGGACCACTCCTTCTTCTGGGGTGTTGCTATTGTTTATTTATTTCCCTGAGCCTCATATTTTGTGCACCCTGAACCTCATATTTTGTGAGCTTGTGCGTCATGTTTTGTAATTTGGTAAAGCATTAAACTATAAAATTGTATGCCTTAATAAGACAAATGTTTTGATCCTTTGGATTCCTTTCCTGTTTATAGAGTTTACTTATTTATTTATAGATATATAAATATTCTGTCTATAGTTCCTGTAAGTCATGT
>NW_017729026.1:23800197-23800935 GCF_001723915.1 Gavialis gangeticus
ATTTTATAACCTTTATATCTTATTAAATTTGTATATAGTTAAGATAATCCCATGTCCTGGCCTTGCTCTATAGGGGAAAGAGGGAAACTGTATGCATCCAGCAGTTTCAGCCCTCCACAGTGCACCTACCCTGCAAGCCCTCCCTTCATTTGGAGAGGGGGACACAATCTTGGGTATCACCCAGGTTACACACCTTTACATTCTTATGTGAACTAGAATGACTGTGTTAATGGACAGTAGGGCTGTGTGAAATTTTGACAGCCATGTCATTTCAACACTGTTTTGACTCATTTTGAAGTAGAAACAGAAAAATTGAAATGAAACAAAGGCTGTTGAAATAGCCTTGAAACAAAATGAGGTTAGTAAGGAAAACCGACCTTACGACAACAGGCTGAGAGCCATGGGGCTCTTTAGCCTGGAAAAGCACAGGCTCAGGGGTGATCTGATGGCCACCTATAAGTTTATCAGGGGTGACCACCAGGATCTGGGGGAACGTTTGTTCACCAAAGCTCCCCAAGGGATGACGAGGTCGAACGGTCATAAACTACTGCGAGACTATTTCAGGCTGGACACAAGGAAGGTTTTCTTTACTGTCCGAGCCCCCAAGGTCTGGAACAGCCTGCCATCAGAGGTGGTTCAAGCACCTACATTGAACACCTTCAAGAGCAAATTGGATGCTTATCTTGCTGGGATTCTATGAACCCAGCTGACTTCCTGCCCCTGGAGCAGGGGGCTGGA
>NW_017729026.1:23805935-23806687 GCF_001723915.1 Gavialis gangeticus
CAGGGGGCTGGACTCAATGATCTTCTGAGGTCCCTTCCAGCCCTAATGTCTATGTAGTCTATGAAAACTATGAAATCTAGTCAAAATGGTTCGAAAGTTGAAACATTTCAACCATGGCATTGGGAATGGGAAGTCAGTCCAGCTGGGCTGACTTCCCATCCCTGGCACAAGATCTGGCAGGGGGCTGGGCTGCCTAGACATCCCTCAAGCTAGATCATGCCAACTTCCATGCTGTTCCATTCAGCTGGGCTGCCTCCCCACCCCTGGAGCGATCTAGAGTGGGGGATGGTGAGGCAGCCCAACTGGGTTGACTTCTCTCCCCCCATGCGATCTAGCATGGAAGATGTTGAGGCAGCCTAGCTGGGCTGCTTCCTTGCCCCCAGCGTGATCTGGGAACTCAGCCCAGCTGGACTGAGTTCTTTTCCCCAGCTCCATGGTCCAGCAAAATGGTAGAAATGATGAAGTGAAACAGTCAGGCTATCTGAAGTTGAACTTATATTCAGTAGAAACCACTGTTTCATCCAGACCTGAAAACTGAAGTCAGAACGGAACAGTGCCGTTTCACACAGCCCTAATGGACAGTCTCATGGGGAGTCAGAAGCAGGTGGACTTTTGGGTCTATACTTGGTGTGGCAGCAATAGAATCTTACCCTATGTGGTAGGGGAAGTGTGATTTGCTACTGATATATCCCACACTGAAGGACTCCCCCACTCCCTCTCACCAAAAGCAAGGGGAAAGCACAGAGAAATAT
>NW_017729026.1:23811687-23814777 GCF_001723915.1 Gavialis gangeticus
ATGGACAGTCTCATGGGGAGTCAGAAGCAGGTGGACTTTTGGGTCTATACTTGGTGTGGCAGCAATAGAATCTTACCCTATGTGGTAGGGGAAGTGTGATTTGCTACTGATATATCCCACACTGAAGGACTCCCCCACTCCCTCTCACCAAAAGCAAGGGGAAAGCACAGAGAAATATGCCTTTTAGTTTATATATGTTATCATCTAATATATCAGTTCACTGTCCTTTCTGTATGCTGTTCCTGAGATAGCACATCTCCAGCCCACCTCATGCAGAGGACTTGTGGGAAAGGCATGATCAAATCCATTATAAATACAATTGCTTGCCAGCTGTGCAAATTTTGTTTTATTTTAATCACAGTTGTTTGAGTTACAAAGAAACCCCTTCCCTTGGCAGGGTTCCACTTGAAATGTATGCATTTTATTAGAAAATATATGGTGAGTGCTAAATGGATTTCATAATGAAAATATGCAAACCACTTTAGTTGCTGTGTTGCAAACTGGTTACAGGAGTAATGGAAGAAACATTGCTTTGTAAAAACAAGTCATAAGTGATCACATTCCTTCTGTCTTTTTATATTTTTGCCATTCATTTAATTACCAGAAATTATCATCAACCTCAACTTCTCATGTTCTGAAAAGGGCAAGCCAAGATAGAGAGAGCAAATGAAAGGCTACTGTCACATTTGAATTCTGCCTCTTAGAAGCTTCAAAGTGTTGAGATGAGTGGAGTCTTCTTGGAACTGAAGGCACACAGCAGGAAAGTAATTGTAGATCTAATGTTAGGTGGCTTTCGGGAGAAGATGGTGCAGAAAGTCATTTACACTTCAATGTTTCTTTCTGATCACTGGGGGAAGGGCAATTTGATGGCAGCCACTTCATTGCTGTCATGGTTCATCAGAAGAAATAACACTCTTTTCAAAATCTAAAGGCTGCTTCAGTAAGTATTTGCATGTTTTCATTTTTAAGCAACATCACCTCCAGAAATTTACCAGCATGCGAGTAGAGAATTAACAAAGATATCTTCAGATAACTTGGTTGCAGTGGATGCAGCCTATATTCTGTTCCCACCTCTAAGGCATTTTACTAGGGTAGCTGCTGTTTTAGAAAGTAAAAAATGAGAGCATATACTTCCTTTTTACAATGGCAAAGCCTATAATAATACCTTTAATATGAGACTTAGGATCATAACTTACAGCATTAATGCAGATGTAATAAATTCAACAGGCTGTTAAACTCAACATTTATTTTGAACAGACAAGTATTGTTTATTTTATTACCTGACTCTTGCCAGTTAAGATGACCTCCTTATCCATTCTCATTCAGCTGAAAATTATAGCACATGGGATATGTGTAATTACCTGATAAATCTGTAAATATATTTTCTCTCTCACTCACCCATCTTTTAAAAATATCTGTATGGTATTCCTGAGCATGTATTGCACTTTTGGGGATTTTCTGAAAGAAAACAAACTCAAATCAGGTTGACAACCTTATTTTAAAATCATAAAGAAAAGAGCTTGTTGTATGCTGGTTTTGGCCCTTTGCCATTTCTGCTATGACTGGTGGGGTTTTTTATGATTTTTCTAATTTATTTGTGATGTTGTTCCATGCCTGTTTCTCTAGGGAAAAAAAATCTATAGATGTCAAAAGGAGAAAACTTTTCCATCAAATGTTATAAATATACTAAAACTTATGGATCTTTTGAGTTTTCAGAAAGAATGACCCTGACACATTGTGAACATTACTTGGCAAAAAAGGATCTGCCCATCTATTTAATATTACCAAAGTAATCTGCTTGCATTTTGCTTGTCATGCTGTTTGCTGATGACTGTCAGGATGAATTATAATTCTGTCCTAAAAATAGTGTGTGTCACCTTGTAACAATAATAATAAAAATTATCTGCAGTGAGATCACATTGTATTACACAAGAAATTGGAAGGCTTGTTTTAATTTATGTTATTCTTCAGCCTGTCCTATCTATTATCTCCTTTTTAAATTCCCTTCTTATATACCACACGTCACTATAATTTGCACAGGGTTTCGCCCCTACAATAGCCTTGTAAAAATGCTGTATGTTCTCGTGATAGCAGCAGACTGACCTATTAATAATTGACCTTAAGTGATATTTCCATTCATTCATGTGACATTTGTACAACACATACCTAGTATATTTCTTTTCACAGACAATAGCAAATATCTGAAGAAATATCCCAAGCTATTTAAAGGTATTGTGGTAGTAGCTTGGCACTGAATATAATACTGTTGATCAATTTTGATTGAACTATGGGAGACATTTTATCTTCTTTGAGTTAAGCAAGGAAAATACTGTTTCTTAACCAACAAGCCAAAGCCACTAAACACGCCAAAAGTAACAGTTTTCTATCTGATAGCTTTTAGATGATGTACAGACGCAATGTATTTACAGTTTTTAAGACTAGCCCCTACTTTTTCTGGTACATTCTGCCTACCCTCCTACCTGGAGTATAAAGCTAAGACATCTTTGGGAGAAAATTATGTTTAAAGATGTAAAGTATTCAAGATATGGGGAAAAAAATCATGCTTGCTTCCATTATTCAAATGTATTAGTATTATCTATATATTCTTTTATTTGCATTAATTTTATGCTTAGGAGTCCTAGTCATGAATCAGGACCCCACTGAAAAAAAATGTTACTTGCTCCAAAGAGCTTATAATCTAAGACAAGACAAGGGCTAACAGAAAAACACAAACAGAAGGAAACAATGAAGCAACATTGATCAGCAAGATAGATTTTGGTCTCAGTACACCTGCATGACTGAAAAAGAATTTTAAAGAAGAACCTGAAAACGATTAATGAGACAATTTTGCAGGTGTTTTATGGGAAGCTGTACTTGACCATAAGGGATGGCATGGGAGGAATAATCAAGCTGTTGATGATTTAAAAAACGATGATGGAGGCTGAAATCACGGACTCATAAGAAGCAGGGGTCACAGTCTTGGTACTGAATGAGAGATAGTAAGTCAGGATTAGATAGGCCACAAAGACCTTATTAAAATGAAGAGAATATCAGCTAGATACTCAGCAACTCCAGCAATGGTGTCGACCC
>NW_017729026.1:23814788-23816082 GCF_001723915.1 Gavialis gangeticus
CCAGCCCAAATGTCTATGAAATCTATGAAATCTATGAAAGTACTGGCTGGGCAGACAGTACCCATGATGTCTGCATCTTCAGGAATTTTAGCCTGCCAGCCCTTATGTAGGGTAGGTGCTGGACCTCCAGTTGTACACAATTATGGCACCACCCCTCCTCTTCAGGGACCCCACCTACCTACTTTCTCCCTGGCTTGTTCAGCCCTACATGGGCCAGCTGGACCCTCACCAGGCACACTTCAACAGCCCAGGTGCCTGGGCTGGACCCACAGCCTTGTGGAGTGTGCCTTTGGCGGCCTCAAAGGACAATTGTGCAAATGCCTGCCTTGAGTTTAATGCCTGAGGACCACATCTCCTGGTCATCGTCATAACCTGTGTGCTGCATAACATCTGTGAGGCATGGGAGGAGCTGTTTCATGGGGCCTGGGCAAAGAAGGCACAGCGGTCAGAGGACGCCTGGCAGTGGGAGCACAAGCTGCAGTTCAGGGTCAGTGGGGAGCCCGCCCCTGAAGCCCCAGGTGAGCTTCACACCTGCCAGTAGCAGCCAGGGTATCAGGTGTGAGAGGTGCTGGCCAACCACCTCCTCCTGCACTCCCTGCTGTAGCCTGGACAGCCTCCCATGGATCCCGCTTACCCACCACCCACTGAGAAGAACACTTAATTGCTCTCACAACAAACATACACCCATCCCTCCCCAACAATAGAGCCCGTCCACCACCCATCCCACCCACCAAAGATAAAACATCCTCTTCCCCATTCAAACTATTTACAATGTGGTTTGTGTTTGCCTTCCTGGGGCGGGTGACTGTGAGATGGGGGTACCTATGAGGTGGAGCCCAGGGACAGATGATTAGCACCCTGGCCTCTGGTCATTCCCCCATGGGTACACATAATACAGCAAGACTGGCAGGCGTGGGTCTCCCCAGGGGTGACAGTGGCTGCTGCTCTCCTAGCTAGATGGTTCTCCCTCTATCAGCTAGTGACCAGGGCCAGCCAGGCTGACATTCAGTCCTGGATCCAATGGAGGCAGCTCTGGTGGTGCACCTGTATGGAGCCAGGGCAAGTGGCAGGGCTGGGCCCACATGAAGGGGCTGTGTGGCAGGGGACCCAGGGTGGTGAGCAGGCCAGGAGCTCCTGGATGGTGTAGGAAGCACTGAATCTCTTCCCAGGCCCATGTAGGCATCTGTTGCTGGGCAGCAGGCAGCTTCCAGGAGCCAGGTGGGGCTACGGTCAGGGGCAGGGTAACAGGAGGGATGAAGGTGACTACCAGAGCCAAGATGGTGTTTAGCCCCTG
>NW_017729026.1:23821082-23834681 GCF_001723915.1 Gavialis gangeticus
TGTTGCTGGGCAGCAGGCAGCTTCCAGGAGCCAGGTGGGGCTACGGTCAGGGGCAGGGTAACAGGAGGGATGAAGGTGACTACCAGAGCCAAGATGGTGTTTAGCACCTGCCGATTCTCCATCACCTCTACTGCCCTGGCTACAAGTGCAGCCTGATGCCACAGGGCCTCCATGCATTCTCACTCAAGGGCCAGGAGCTGTGCCCTGAATTCCCAGTCTGCCTGGCCCATTGCATCCTCACAGGTGATGTCCTCTGCCTCCCACCTGTTCTGGTGGGCAACATTCTCTGCCTACCATGCCGATGCATCTGCCATCTGGTCCTCCAGAACCATCACTGGCTGGTCCAGGAGGAGGCTCCAGTCCTGGATCCTCCTCCTGTAGAGCTGATACATCCACAGGGCCCTGGCTAGGGGCAGCAGTGTCCCTGAGGCCATATCCCAGCTGCCACCTGTGGTTTCTCTACCACGTGCAGCTGCAGGACCTGCAGAGTCATGAAAAAGAAGCTGTTTGTGAATTTGCAACATTTCTGAGATACAGTGCACTGTACCAGGGACCTGTGTGCTGCTTAGCCTCAGATTGGGGGTCATACATGCATGGGTGCCCAGGGACCATGGTAAATTGGCCAGGCAAGCCTGCAGCCAAGCCCCTATCCCTGGTCACTCCTCAGGGCCCAGCAGGCCTCTGGGTGCTGGCCGTGGGCAACCTGCCTCCCCCATCCCATTCCAAGGCCAGGCCAGGTGGGGCTACGGTCAGGGGCAGGGTAACAGGAGGCATGAAGGTGACTACCTGGCAGCACGTACAGCCATGGCTCCATACCTTGCTCTCATCACTTCTCTTGTAGGACAGCTTGTCTACTGTGCTGCTGCCAAGCCCATGGTGCCTGGGCTCAGAGGGTGCAGGACTCCTAGACAAAAAGGATGTAGAGCTGCCCATGTCCCTGCCCTCCTTGTAGGGTACCTCTCCAGGGTAGCACCCCAGGGCCACCCCCCCAGCTGCTCTGTGCCCCAAGTGTGCCCCTGCTGCATGTGTCCTGGATGCAGCATGAAGAGCTGTTTGTGTGGACCTAGGGGTGCCCAACCCACTACACCCTGCTGCTGCTGCTGGCTATGGTGCCCCAGGCACATCTGCACACCTGGCATGGAAGCCTGAGCTTTGACAGTGTAGGAGCCAAACCTGCCCTGCCCTGCAACCTCTGCTGCTACCTGGAGGGCTAAGCTGTGGCTGCACTACATGTCCCTGCCCCCAAACAGCCAAGGAGGACATAACCAGCTTTGACACATTCCTCAGCATGTGAGAGGCCCATGCCCACCTAAATTTGGGGGCTCGGGCTACTCAATAAGGTTTTGCACTATCTCCAACCTCCCTGCATGCTGGAGGGAGGGAAGGAATCCGTGGGCCAGGGGAGTGTAGACAGCCCAGGCAGGTGGAGGCTGGTGGGGTGGGGGGTGGAATTCAGAAGGATGGGCTGCTGCGAGCCTGAGGGGCCCTCCCTCATGGGTGCCAGGCTGGAGTTGGGGTTTGGGCAAGCCACCCATGCTGCAGTACACAGCACGGCTCTGTCAGTCAGTTGCTGCATAAAGGGCATAGACTTGTGGGCACTCACTGACCAACAGTTGTGATAGGTGATGGTAACCCACAGTACCTGCAAGGCCTTGACCTTTATGTGGCACTGTTGTTCCCATGCTCTAACATCCAGCCTGACAGCCCCTCATAGACATAGGTGTTGAAGTGCCCACCCTGCACGAACTGCCGCTGCACCTCCCCTTGCCCCCACAAAGCCACAAGCTCACCAGTCTCCATGGACCTGTTGGGGGCCCTAGGAGGTGGCATTTGGCATCAGAAATTATGCATCAGGGCTCCCATGATTGCTCTCTGGGCCTCTGCACAGCTGTCCCTATGCTGCCAGGCCTGGGCTGCAGCCTGCAGCACCCAATGCACGAGCACAGTGTAGGACTAGCAGCCATGCAGCAAAGAGATGCCCTGCAGTACCTGCAGAGTCCAGACAGGCCTTTGGGGGTTGGCTGTGGGCAGCTGGAGCTGGCCCTATGGCCAGGTGCTGCCTGCAGCTTGGCCTGGGTGCTGGCAGGCCTGGCAGGATACTGCAGAACCCTACAGGCCTGGACAGTGCAGTCCTGGCAGCCGCATGGCACTGTAGTGCAAGGGAATGGCACTGGGGTGCAGACATACTGGTACAGATGGCCTGTGGCCTGTGCAGGGGCAACAGTGGGCAGCAGTCACCCTAGGGTCCCTAATCTTGCATCCTAGGGCTCAAAGTGCCTGTAGGCTTTTAAGGGCCTATGGTTGGGCTGACCCAGCCCTGGGGAAGGAGAGGCTCCCAACCCTGGGGCCTTGGGGCCCTGGGGATGAGCTTAGGCTAGCTCCCTAGTGGCAGGGTTTCCTGGGAGCAAATTTGCTCCCAGTTGGTGTCTACATGTGCATTACTGTGCAGGAAATACTCAAAAGTAAATTTGCTAACTTGCATTTGTAGGTAGCAAATATACTCAGGAGTAGCGAAATTTAGTGCCCAGTAAGCATATTCACATGTAGATGTGCACGCTTACTGCGTAGTAAAGTGTGCTACTGAGCAGTAAAGTGTCTCGTGTAGGTGCACCCATAGTAACTTCATAATATGGTAAGTAGTAAGGTATTGAATTAATAGATAATAAATACTGGGCGTGTCTACACATGCATTTACGCTGGCTTGAATTTACTGGACAGTAAGTGGGAATAGGCCAGCATCTACACGTGCAGGCATTAAAGTTCATTAATGATGTGTGTGGACTGACTTGACACTAAAGTTACTCCCAAGTCAGTCCACACAGACAGTTTTACTGTGAAGTAAGGTGTCTACATGTGTATTACTGTATAGAACTAATCAGGCATGATGCAGGTTTCAAAATTATGCTCAAGTTGGCATAAATGTCCATATTTCCTGCACAGTGTGGGTATACATGTATAGACACATGCCGATACTGTGCAATAATTTTGATATAATCCTCTCAATGTATCATGAATCATGAGAAGTGCAGTGAATTCTTACGATGTAGTGAATAACCATTCATTACAGCAGGAACTGCCTCTGAGATGTGCCCTAACCACTACCTACAGAGTCATTTAACCTCAAGGGCTATTTAAGAATTTAATAATAGCAGAACAGTGGCAACAGGAGAGATTGTGAATACTCCTCTCTCCCTCAAAATGCCATGTTACCTAGTGGTTAGGTCAGTGAGGACTTATATCAGCTCAGGTAAAGGGAGAAATTGAACTCAAGTCTCCCACATCTTGCATGTGTGCTGTAACTCCTGGACTCATAAACAGTTCTGATGGGCTGCAATACAAAACACTGACACAGCTGCTTCAGAGTTAAAAAGAGGATTTTTCTGTGAACTCACCCTCTTTCTAGGTACTGCATTAACCTTGTCGGAGATGGTATACCTCTGGGCTTCACACAATAATGTGAAGGCCAATAATTTTGCCTTTGGAAAGAAACTGATTTCAACATGTGTCAAGATTTTTTAAACAAAATTCATCAGGAAGGATAACCTTGGACCTGCATCCAAGATATTTATACAAATAGATATCCCACTTTAAATTGTACAAATTAAATGATGTTTTCTGGTGCCAATGTACATAGCCTAATTCTAGGAGCAAAGTATAAATATTTCCAGCAAAGTATACTTAATTTAATTTGTTTGCTAAGTGGTGTTGCTTCCTTTCTTGGACTTATCAGTTATGAGAAATCACTTTCATTTCAACAGAAAAACAACATTGATAGATTTCCTAGATTCTCTCCTCTTCCACTACAAATGGATAAACTCCTGATTCAGGGCATCTATTATAAGCTTACAAGAATCACTCTTGAGAGATGTCATTGTTAGAATACCAGCCAAACCATAATGTTTGTGGTGCTTCCTGCTTCTTGAGACACTGAAAAGAATGGCAAAGAGCACACGCACATGCACACACACACACACACACACACACACACACACACACACCTCAGTCTTTTTGCACTTCAGGTCCTGGTGAGTACCAGAAAATGCATGAAAACATAAACCTCACAAAGTATCCACTTGTTTGTAAGTTCTTTTATCACTTTAATAAATTAGCACTGGATTCCCTGAATAGACTTTTTTTGACCCAATAAATGTGACTACTTCTTCTAGTTGTCTTATAATTGCCATAAACAAAGATCTCTGAACCTATTGGATACCCCATTTTATTGACCATCATATCTTTTAGGAATAATGGCAATTACTATCACCTAAGCTAAGTACAGACAGACAAAAAGTCTGAGGCTGAATTGATTCAGTCTTTGCAGGTTATTCTAAGCTACAGAGGTTAAACTGAGAGACAACTGGGCACACATTCACTTTTGATTCAGAGCTGGACACACAGTGGCTCAGGCCAGAAGCTGGGGGACGCTAGAGCATAGGTCTCTGCCACATAGCCAACATGGACTGTGTGTTCGTTTCCTCTTCCTCCTGCCCTGGAGATCTCTGGAATTTGTGGTCCAGAATCACAGAAGCAGGAATCTGCAGGGTTACTCATGGGTCCTTTTTCTGCTTCCAAATGCCGCTGAGATTTGTAGTCCACAGTTGCAGTTCAAGAATGTACAGTTTTTAGGCTCTCTTTAAAGAACAACCATCATACACACCACTTCACATATACTTATGTGATAATTTCTCTATAAATCATGTTCTTGGCTATGATTCCACATTCCAGAGTGGGGATCATTATGTTTTTATTATCTTTGTAGCTTTTTCATGTCTTATATTGCTTACAAACCATAACTGATTCACAAACAAGGTTGGCAACATTTAATTGGACATCTTGTTTGCTGTAAGTTAGGGATTTAGGTCTTTGTCTACCTACCCTTGGAGATGCCCATGACCAGGAGAAAATGAAAATGTAATGTAGTTGAATTCACCTAGAACTTGGCCTTGTTAATGGCAGGGGTTTTCGAGTGTTATGATGTGACTGGTAGTAGGGAGACCCTCAGTTCTATATCTGCAGAAAATCTATAAGGAAATAAAGTTCTTTAATGGCAGAAAATGGCTGGTCTTTATCAATGAACACTCCTCTGTAAAACATAGATCCCTTAGCAGATGTACTTCTGGGCCAGATCCAGATGTGTAGGCACATGCAGTTTGTGGCACCTCAAACATCTTTGCAGCACACAAACCCCATGCATTTCACATTAAACCATGCACAGTGCTGCTAATTTGAAGTGCTAGGGCAAAATTTTCTACCAGGATTTCCCAGTAGCAAAAAAAACCCTGAAGAAAAACGCAGCATGAAGCACGACAAAATGACATGCTCCAGAATAAATGCAGAGATGAGGGAGCAGGCAGCCTGGGGCCTCAGCCAGGGAGTGGTTGGCTGAGGCACAGGGTACCTCAGCACAGGGGCTCTACAACATGTAGAGATGGGAGATCAGGCATCCCTGGGTTGCCTACTCCCTTGTCTCCATGGCCACTCCCTGGCTAGCTGGGGCACAGGCTGCCTCAGTGTGGGGGCTGTCTGCTAGCTAGCCCTGCACTGAGGCACCTTGTGCCCCAGCCAGCTCTCCCCCTCTGCAGCACATGTAGCAAAGGGACAATATGTCTTGCTGCAAAGTGCACAAATTTGTGCTGCTACTATTTGTGCTGCTGCAAACACCCCTCGCCCCCCATGTGGACATGGCTGTGTTGGCTAAGTTAGCTTGTCATTGTCAGTAGCAACTTGTAGAAGTAGAGGGGATATTGTAGGCTATAGTTTTACAGTGAGGCAAACTGGTTAAAATAATAATAAAATAACTTGGAACAGAATGATTTATTCAACAATTGAAAAGGCTGCATGGCATATTAAATAATGATTTTTTGCTAATTAAAAAAAGGACTTCAAGACTCCTGTGAAGATTTGAATGTCATCCAAAAACAATCTGTGGAGTTGACTGCTGGTAACTTAATTACAAAACACATTTCCATAACAGATCAGAAATAACATGCTTGAATTTGTACAAGTTAATTCCTGTTTGAATATACAGTATGCTAAGGCAGATGCTTCCACTTACTCATGAAGTATAACAAAGATCTAAACCAAAAAATGAATAGAAATATCAACAGCTTGCATCCATATCCCATGTTTGTTTGTTTGTTTTCTTTGTTTGTTAAAGATAATGTGACCTCCTTTGGCATCATTTTAATAGAGAGGTAATGCAGATATTCAGTTATGGATAAGAACCAACCTGTACTGTTAATTTTACTCCTGATATTACTGCCACCAAAATGAACAGAGATTAATGTATTTTGTAAACATGTGGAGAGAAGCCACATACACTTGGAATACCTTTACAGTCTGGGACTACATTCTTCCTCCAATCATCTGAACGCAGCATTAATATTTATACTGAAAGCTTAGATATTTAGAATCTGATCCTTTTTGTAAGAACCAAAAGAAGAGCAATGTGTTGCAGTTTCAGGCAGCATTCACACATTCAAATAATCTGGGAGAATTCTCCCAGGTTTGTTCACCCGGTAGAACTTACCCAGCACTGCATGTACAAACATTTAAATATTGAGGCCCTCGCAGCACTGCCACATGCATTCAGGAGGGATAGGGACTGTGCATACATCTCAGTGTACTCTGCAAGTTCCCTTAATCTGCCTGGTAATGGATGACTACAGTGTGTAAGGTAGCCCTGATTGGCTGATCCAGACTGTCACCCTGTGTTTCCCTGCAGCACAATGTGTCTATTGCAAAGAGGAATATGTTCTTCTCTCTTCTGGGTCATAAAAGTCTAGCAAGAAACACACTTTCTCTCTGGATGGGGGTGGGAGGGAGATACTGGAAGACTATGTTCTCTTCTGAGAGAAGCCACAGCTTGTACACACATTCTGTTTTCCAGAAGACACTATCTTGAGAATGATTTAACCCTGTTTATTCCCCACTTATTTTTCTATTGGAATGGCCATTTTTACTTTGGGAGAAAAAGGCTGAACATCTGTACACTTGTGATTTCTCCTGAGAGAGCAGCAACTGTTCCAGGGGAAATTAAAATGTTCATGTGCAGTCTCACTTGGGTACAGTCTGGCAGGGGGCACTGGGGGCAGCACCAAGTTGGCATAAGGCATGGAGATTGCCCCAAGCCTCAAGAGGGTGTGGGGAGAACTGTCCCAGTTCCAGGGGCAGCTCCCTCTCAGTCAGGGAGAGACTGAGGCTGACTCCAAACCCTCGGGGAGTGGAGGGAGGCAAGAGCAGCCCTGGGACAAGCCAGCACCACTGAGCTGGGCTGTGATCTTGAGCTATGTGCAGCTGAGAGTTGCCCCTGGATCCGGGGCAGCTTCCTCCATCTTCCAGGGCTTGGGGGAAGCCCTGCTCTCCCCCTGGCTGGGAGAGAGCTGCCCCTGGAGCCAGCCTGGGTTTGTTCCCAATGCAGATGCATGTGTAGATGTGTGCTCAGGAACACTTTAATGAGCCTGAATTTTCTGTGCAGAAATTTTAGTTGTACTAATTACATGTGTAGATACACCCAAGGAGAATGAATCAGGGAACTCTGCCTCTATATTCTATTTCTCCTGGCATTCCTGAGTCATAGGAGAGTTCTTGTGGTTTGTTTTTGCCACGTCTATACACTTTACATATGGAGTCATTGGCTGAGAAACAGAAATAACCCTGACAAAAAAGACTGGAGTCCGTAACTCCCTCTCCAAGGGGAGCGTCAGAATCATGAAGTTACAGAAACCAGTTTCCTCTTGCTTGTTTATCTTCTGGTCTCATGATTCTTTTTCTCTTGGCTGCCTAGCAGCCCAATTTCATCAGAAAGGTTGTAAAGTCCCTTCATCTACCCTACTCTATAGCCTGATGGTTAGGGTACTTCACATGGTAGCGGAAGATGCAAATTTGAGTACCCTCAAGGTGGTAGTCCTAGGCCCAGTGTATCCTGAGTGAATGCCATAAAATGGGGTATTGGGAAACCTATCCAGCCAGTGTGATCTACTGTGCATGCTCAGTAACCAAGTGGACACTTAAACACCCACATTGCATGGGCAATAGGATCACAAACTCTATGTAAGTGCTTAAAATGATTGTTACTGGACTATGTAACTGTCACTTGGTCACATAAAATAAAATAGGATTCTAATTCAAGTGTGTACACTTTCAGTTAACTTTGAATTGCAAAGATGCTTAGGCAGAAAAGAGGTGCACAAGTGGCTGCTTTAGTTCACTCCTGAATGTGCTCCTGAGCATGCATGGACATGACCCTGGAGTTCTGACCTCTGAAATGGAAGTATGTATTGCACTCAGGCACAGAATGAGTTTTGTGAGTGTTGGCACAGACACGTTTTGAACTCCTTTGGGTGTTAGGCAGTTAAAGTGCATCAAAATCCCATTTATACACCCAATGAGAAAATTTGTTTTTGGTGCCTCTGTAAATCTTTCCCTTAAATTCAGGCTCCAGATTTTTGAAAATCATAATGGCATGCCCCTTTATGTTCCTTGCATGCATCACTTGTTTCTTAAGCAGTAAACTACTTTGGAGAAGAATTACTGTATCCACTCTCAGACCACACAAACTTCCCCCTACCCCCCCAATATCCAACCAAAATGGGGGTACATATTTTCAATGAGGAAACTGATTTCTATGCCAGAATAGAGTCATGGGAATGATGAAATGGTTGGTAGAGGTTGGCTTCCTCTGACTTCATAGAGGACGGGTGCAGTCTACTGCTCAGCCAAAAGCTAAAGGTTTAACCTTCTCATAGCTGCTGCTAAATTGACAGCTGATTTTGTTAATTCAGCAGCAGCTCCATGCAGCCAGAATTCAGCCATGACTGTGGAAAAATCTTTTTCCTTTCATTCTGCCTTCCCAAAACAAGGTTCATATCTTATTTGAGGGCATGAATTTCATGAGAAAATATAGTATATGTACACAAGGGTGTTTTGAAATGTGTCTACGTGCATATACATATGTATATTCATATATACACACATATACATTACACACTATATACTGCTTTATACAATACAGTATAATTCCTAACTAAGGTCTCTGTGTACTCTTGTAATACAAAAAGTGGATTAAAATTATGCTCTGGTATATACAAAATTTAGAATAACAAATAACCCTTTATGCTGTTCAGATCCTATAGACATTAGTGAAATATAGACTCTATATAAATAGACCAAGACTATATAAATAGACCCATTGGCCAAGTTCACAGATGACACCAAGATGGACTTGTGTGGACACACCCACAAATAGGCTGCAGATACAGGCTGGCATGTTAGGAAGAACGTAACCAGATGAGGTTCAACGTAGAGAAATGCAAAGTGCTGCTTCTGGGAAGGAAGAACCCCCAGCATACCTACAGGCTGGGCATCATTAACCTGACCAGCATTACAAATGAAAGGGATCTGGGGGTAACAAGAGCCCCCAGCATGAATATGAGCCAGCAATGTGACACAGTAGCTGCTAGGGCCAATAAAACTCTGGATGCATCAATCAGTAAATCCAAAGAAGTGATTCTCCCACTTTACTTAACATTGGGGTAAGTCCCATTATTGTGTGTTTGTATTAGAACGTAAGGTAAATTAACTGTCTTATTGTATTCAGTTCTGGGTGCCGCACTTCAACAAGAACATGCTAAAGTTCAAGAGGGTCCATAGAAGGGCCACCCGTATGATCAGGAACTTGCATGGCAAGCCATATGAGGAGAGGTTGAGGGATCTTAGACTCTTCAGCCTAAAGAAAAGAAGCCTGAGAGGGGACCTGATTGAGGCTTACTGCTATATCAGAGGCGTACATCAGGGGCTCGGTGAACAGCTGTTCACCAGGGTGCCCTGGAGGAAAACTAGAAACAGCAGCCACAAACTCCTGGAAGATAGTTTCCTGAACATTAGGAAAAACTTCTTTACAACTAGTGTGTCCAGACTATGGAACAAACTCCTCCCAGAGGTGATGCAATGATCTACCCTATAGGTCTTCAAGAGAAGACTGGATAGTCACCTGGCTGGGGTCGTCTGACCCCAGATGTCTTTCCTGCTCATGCAGCGGGCTGGGCCCAATGACCCTTTGGGGTCTCTTCCAGTCCTATGATTTTAAGAGTGGAACTTCCTTAATTTTATTCACCCTTTTCATATTATGCCCTGGAGATCTGGTCCAAAAAAGGGCTTAAGCATGTGCTTAAGTTTAAGCATGTGAATATTCTCAGTGGCCACATCTACATAAGATGCTTACTGTGCAGTAGCTCATTATTGCTGCTCAGTATTGTTGTGGGGCACAAACTGATGCAATGCTACTGCACAGTAGTAACAAGCTACTGTACAGTAAGTAAGCATCACCAGGCAACCATGCGGGAAGCTACTGTGCAGTAATGCCAGTTACTGCATGGTCATTTAGTATTTCATTATGCAAGTACTAAATGACTGCACAGTAATGACTGTGCAGTCAGTGTCTTGTGTAGATTTGTCCAGTGAGTGACATAAAACTACTTATTCAGTTAAGTGCTGTTACAGATTTAGTCCCTAGTCCTGAATGATAAGTCCCATTATTATGTGTTTGTATTAGAACTTAAGGTAAATTAACTGTCTTATTTAAGCAGAGGGAAGGGTAGGGTGGCACCTTATAGAGTAAACCATTCAAAAAGGCATGAACTACACTGTCAAATGCTATAAATAAGCTAGCAGAGACTGGGGGTACTAAACAAAAAGAAATACAATCATTTCAATACAAAGTGGGGAAAGGACAGGGACATGCTTAGAGAGGTGAATGTAGGTTGAAAGGAACAAAAGGGTAAATAAGGCTCTTAACACACTGAAAGACTTAAATGTTATAATGTCCAGTCTAGGTAACAGAATGAAAATTAGGAGTCACTGTTGAAACCACACTTAACACAAACCAATATGTGGGGTGTTCTTGTTCTACACTTTTGCATTCAAGTTTTTTAAAAGTTTTGTTATTTAAGGACAGCTGCTCTGTGCTAGAACATGCAGGGGGCATGTCCCCATGAGCAGGAACATGAATTTCTGCAGGCACAAAAACCAGCGGCACAATATGTGCCACTGCAACTTGTCCCTGTGGAACACCTGTGCACATGCGCTCTGGCACATTACCCTGGGTGGTGATGGGAAGGCTGAGGCCAGCACCTGGGCTGGCTCCTGCAGCCTTACCTTGGCTCCTGTGGGCTTACAAGGCCTCCAGCCATGACCTTGCAGCACCAGAGAGCCTGGCCAGTAGCCAGTGTGGCTCTGGCTGGCTTGGCTCCAATTTCAGATGGCATGTGCTGCCTCCACGTGCGCTGCCCCGCTTTTTTTAGGCACAGGCTTTTTTACCACTGGGATCTCCTAGTGTCAACCCCTCCACCCCCACCCCATGCTGCAAATTAGCATCATGGGGAATGCCTGCATGTGTGGCATGTGCAGTGTGTGGTACTGCAAATGGGTCTGCTGTGCTGCATACTACATGTGTGTGCTTGTCTAGATATGGCCAGGGAGGTTAAAGTGTTCTGCCACAGGCTTTCATGTATTTCTGGAATTGTTTCCAAATCAGTGTCCATTCATTCTGTCACATAGGTATCACCACACCACACAGCAAAGGAGCACTGTAAGCAGGTGATAGCGCATATATGATGTTGGTAGAGGAACAGATGAATGGACACTGGGTGTTATAATCTGTGCTGTTAGGTCCAGTGATGACGAAGCCTATGATAGTGAGAGGGCACAGCTGGCATGTGGGTCTATAGAAAGCCCTGGTAGCTTAGTGAGAAAGGGAGTTAGGTCAGCTGTTTCTGGACAGACATTTTTTGTGGCTGGGGGGGCAGCTGTCTGTAAGACAGATTAGGTTCGTCTTCCAAGGCTACCTTGAGAAGGTCATCATTTTCCAAAAAGGGTTGGAGGTTATTAATGATATGTGTAATGTGTTCAAGCTGGGAGATGTAGGTGACAACAAGAAGGATTCTGTTGTCCTTGTCTTGTGGTTGGTGTTGTAACAGGTAAGATCTGGGTCTGAGTCTCCCTCTGTAGATCTAAGTGACTATGTTTTTAGGATGGTATTATAAGCAGGGATTTGGGTTTTCCCTGATAAAAAAAAACACAAATTCTCTGATAAAAAGTGCAAATCATCTGACAAAACCCCGAAAATCCATGATTAAAATGAAAGGCCCCTCACGTCCCCACTCTCCTCCCCCCACAGTCCATCAAGCCATGCTGGTGCCCCTCACTCCCCACTCATCCCTCTGGCCCTGATAATGCCCTTCACCCTCAACCCACAGCCCCATGCCCTGCCAGTCCTGCTGGAGGGAGCCCCCAACTGCCAGGACTATGGGGTCCACTGACCTCTGCCCCCCGCAGAGGTCCACTGACCTCTGCCCTCCGCAGGAGGCAGCAGCTGCTGCAGCAGAGCAGAGCCCAAGTCCACACCCTACTTCCTGCTGCCTGGCTCCTGCAGGCTTGGGGGGGGTCTGGTTCCCCACCACTGTGCACAATTTTGGGGGACCCCCTTGCCCCCCAGATCTGTGTGCAGGGTGGGGGTGGGCGTGGGCATGGGCTGCCCACTGTGGGCTCAGGCTCCCATCCTGCTGTCCTCCTCTGGGGCCTCTGCATCCCAACAAGCACAACTTGGTGCTGCAGGTCACAGTGGGGCTGGAAAGCTGCTTGCCACTGTGAGCTCCACACTGCCCTGGTGAGGTATCCCTTGCCTGCACAGCAGCAACAAGAGTAGCAGTGTGGGGTTGCGCCCCTCACTGCAGCTACACAAGCATGGAATGATCACCAAAGCAGCATGGAGCTTGCAGCAGCAAGCAGTTTCCCTGCATGGAGCTGCTGTGCCCTGCACTGCCGAGTCACATCTGCCAGGCTGTAGAGGCCGTGGGGGAGGGCAGCAGGGTGGAAGTGTGATGGACTAGCTGGCAGTGACCTAGCCCAGGGGTTTTGAAAGGGCAAAAGATGATTGGAGGACTTGGGATTCCCTTTCCGCACCAATCTGATAATGATTTGGCCCAGGGGTTTTGAAGGGGTAAAAGATGATTGGAGGACTTGGGATTCCCTTTCTGCACCAATCAGGCCCCAGAGACACACCCTCCATGTCCCCTGATTGGCCCCTTGGGTCACCTGGAGGGGGATAAAAGGGGCAGCGCAGCTTACTTGGGAGAGACCAGTGATGGACAGCAAGGAAGGAGCTTTAGAGAGCTGGGCCAGTGGGGAGGGAGCAGTTGCCCTAGAAGAGCCTGAAAGAGCAGGACCTGCAGGCAGCAGTTGGGCCCTCAGCAGCGCGGCATGCAGCCAGCAGGAGAGGCTCCCCACTGAGCTCCAGGATCCCCTATGAGAGGCTGCAGCCAGCAGGAGAGGCTCCCTAGCTCCAGCAAGGATCTGAGCAGTGACCTGAGAGGTTCCTAGCTCTGCTTCCAGCTCCTCCAATCAGAGGTCAGGCAGCTCCACATGAGGCCAGGGCTCCGGGAAGGTCAAGAGCCCTAGCAGGTTGGAGTAGTACCACTCCTGGTGATTGTGTGGTGGTGTTTCCGTCTACTATGTGGGAGGTCTGCGCTCAAGTCCCACTTGAGGTGAGTGGGCTAACAAGAAGCAAATCTTCTTGCAGTGGAAAGTAGCCATTGTGTTTTC
>NW_017729026.1:23839681-23843546 GCF_001723915.1 Gavialis gangeticus
ACTAGAGCAGTGCCACCAATGGTGACTGTATGGCAGTGTTCCTACCTACCATATACAAGATCTGGGTTCAAGTCCCAGCTGACGTGACTTGGGGTGAGTGAGATAACACAAAGGAAATCTTGCAGTGGAAAGGGGCCATCATGTTTTCTCCCCCTCCAGGTACCAAGGCCCTATATTTCCTTGTCATTTGACATTTTGTGCCTTTTTATATTTCACCAACCTGTATTGTTTGTTCTGCTGTTTGTGTTTTATATTTTGTTAATTCTGTCTTTTGTCAATGATTGTAAGTGTTTAACCTTTGTTGAATCCTGCCCCCTTGGGGCATTGTAGTGTCTGCTATACCCTCTGATTTATGCCTCTTATGTTCCCAGTATTGTTCCCTCATTAAAAAGTATATGGTTAAGTCCTCATTGGTGGTCTGGCTCTGCTTTATAGGGGGAGAAGAGTCCCTACACCTCCCACAGTGCTTGTAGACCTACTTTGATCCCTTCAATTGGAGAGGGGGTACCTCTTGGAGTACCGCCCGGGTTACAGAAGCCCAAGCCCGACCCCTGCCCCCACCCTGTGTACAGATCTGGGGGGAACGTGTTCCCCCTGTCCCTAAGAGTGCTCACAGTGGTGAGGAGCTGGCTCCACTCCCTGCCCTGTGGACTAGCTACATCTCACTCCCCTCCAGGGCACTGCAGCTGTGCATTTTAGGCCCAGGCACCAAGACCCATGTACCATCCAGCTGGGTAGCTTTCCCAGCCCCAGCCCTGCCCTGCCCAACTCCCTCCTTCCCTACCAGGGCCTTAATTCTCCACTCCCCCCCACCACGCACTTTCATGTGGTAACTGCTGTCCAGGCTGCCTGGCAGCCATGTGCATATACATGCACATGATGCCCCCTGCCTGACCATCCCCCTTCCACTCCCTCCCAGCCCCTTGCAGGCTGGAACTTTGCCAGCCTGCAGAGAGTTTTTTGTAAAACTGCAAAACCCATGGGTTTCTCTGTTACAATGAGAAATCCACATTTCCTCCAGTAAAGGGGGAAATCAGTGGTTTTCTCCATTTTCCTGTGGGAGATGGAAAGCCCAGATCCCTGATTATAAGTGTAGGAACCCTGCTTTAGATCCCTGAGATGTGCATCTCAGTCAGTGGAATCAGATCAGATACAATTGCAATGCAGACCTTGGCTGTAGATTATGGAACTAGTGGTGTGTTTACGATAAAATCCAGTGGTATGGAGATCACTGTAGTGGCTGATTAGTTTCTGATGAAACATGGTGGTTATGTGAGCATTGCAAAGCTTCACAGTAGTATCCAACAAATGAATATGGTGGGTGGAGTATTCAGGCATCAGATTAATAGGAAAGTAAGGCTGGAAAGGACCTCTCAAAGTAATTTAGCCTAGCCCACTGCTTAAGGCAGGATCATCCCTGAATAAACCATCCCAGCCAAATGTCTGCCCAACATACTATTGAAAATTTCCGGGGATGTTCATACCAGAATTTCCCTAGATATCCTGTTCCACTGCTTGACCACTCTCCAAGTCAGGAAATTCTTTTTAATCTCCAACTTCAATTTCCCCTCCTGCATCATGAGGCCTTGCTCCGAGACCTGTCCCATACGGCCACAGAAAAACACATTTCCGTCTTTTCTATAATTGTCCTTCAAATATTTGAAGACTGTTGTCAAATTCTCCCTAAGTCTTCCCTTCTCTAAGCTATATAACGCTAATTCTTTCAGCCTTTCCTTATAAATCTTGCCTCCAAGACCCACAACCATTATTGTTGCTCTGTTCTGAACTCTTTTCAAATTGTCCACATCCTTCTTGAAACGTGGGGCCCAAAACTGGACACAGTATTCCCAAGTGAAACCACAGCAGTGCTTGAATGGAGTAGAAGAATCATTTCTCTTGATTTACAAGTGCAGGCAAAGTTATTTGAGTAACAGTGATATTGTTTATTAGACCAACTACATAATTGGAAAAATTGTTCTTTACAAGCTTCTGACACTCCTGTTAATACAATCCAAGATGTTGTTGGCACCTTTTCCAAAAAAGACCACACTATTGGCCTATATTCAACTTATGGTCTATTGTTACCTTTATGTCCTTCACTGCACTACTACAGCCTAGCAACTTGTTCCCTAGTCTGTTCTTGTACATGCAATTATTGTGTCCCATTTGTCCTTGTTGAATCTCATTTGATAGATTGAAGACCATTTCTCCAGTCTATGCAGGTCATTCTGGATACTAGCCCTACCCTCTGGAGTATCTGTAGCTCCACTCAATTTGGTGTCATTTGCAGATTTGCTAAGCAGGCATTCAATCATAAAATCATAGGATCATAGAATATTAGGATTGGAAGGGACCTCAGGAGGTCATCTAATTCAACCCCTGCTCAAAGCAGGACCATCCCCAGTCATCTCATCCCAGCCAAGTCTTTATCTAGCCAGGTCTTAAAAACCTCCAATGATGGAAATTCCACCTCCTTTCTGAGTAACCTATTCCAGTGTTTTACTACCTTCCTAGTGAGAAAGTTCTTCATATCTAACCTTAACTTCCCTTGCTGCAACTTGACACCATTGCTCCTTGTTCTGCCAGCTGCCACTATTAAGACGTCTAGCTCCATCCTCTTTGAAACCACCCTTCAGGCAGTTGAAGACTTCTATTAAATCCTACCTCAGTCTTCTCTTATCCAGACTAAAGAAGCCTAGTTCCCTCAGCCTCTCATAAATCATTCTCTACAATTTTTCCACATTTTTTCTGTAGTGGGGGACCCAAAACTGAACATACTACTCCAGATGTGGCCTCACCAGTGCTGAATAGAGGGGAAGAATCACTTCCCTTGATCTGTTGACAACGCTTCACATAATGCAGCGCAATATGCCATCAGCTTGCTATGCAACAAGGACACACTGTTAGCTCAGCTTATTTTCTATTTTAATCCCTGGGTCCTTTTCTCCAGAGCTGCTGCTTAGCCAATCACTCTCCAACCTGTACCGATGCATGGGATTGTTCTGTTCTAAGTGGAAGACTCTGTACTTGTCCTTATTGGACCTCATGAGATTTCTTTTGGTCCAATCCTCCAATTTGTTGAGATCTCTCTGAATCCTAACCCTACTCTCCAGTGTACCTACTACTCCCTCCATCCTTGTGTCATCTGTAAACATGCTGAGGGTGTATTCCATTCCATCTTTTTGATCACTGATGAAAAACAAATTTTGCCCACAGTAGAACTTGGTGCCCTAACTCTTGGGCACCTAGGAGCCTTGATACACTCTCTCCTCACACAGGTTGGGAAGGAACCCAGGAGTCCAGGGTCCCCATGTGCATTCCAAGCCCACTGGACTCCCTTTCTTTCAAGGGATACTGGATTCTGGCCTGCCTCTCCTCCACCACTAGCCAACCCAGGATTTGAACTCACTTCCTCTACTCAGGGACACCCATCATCCAAATCATTAATGAAGATATTATACAATACCAGACCCAGAAAAGAGCACTGGGAAATCCCACTTGATACCTCTTTCCAACTAGACACTGAAACATTAATGACTACCCATTGAGTACCATTATGTACCACCTTATAATATTTTAAACTAGTCTGTATTTCCTTAGCTTGTTAACGTGAATGTTGTGAGAAATTGTTAAAAGTCTTGCTAAAGTCAAGATACATTACATCCACTGCTCTCCCCACATCCACAGAACACATCACTTTATCATAGAAGGAAATTGCGTTGGTCAGGCATGCTTTGCTCTTGGTGAATCCCTGCTGGCTCTTCCTTATCACCATGTGCTTCTCTAGGTGCTTCACAATGGATTCCTTGAGGATCCAGGATGAGGATCAGTGTCCAGGACGAGTGGTTGTTCCTTAAGGAAACGA
>NW_017729026.1:23843557-23844941 GCF_001723915.1 Gavialis gangeticus
GACCCTTAATCTATGAATCTATGAATCTATGATTTGTTCCAGGATCTTTCCAGGTATCGAGGTCAGACTGACTGGTCTGTAGTATCCTGGGTCTTCCTCCTTACTTTCTTAAACATGAGCACTATCTTTGTGCATTCCTAGTCATCTAGGACTTCCACAAGTTTTCAAAGAAGATAGCCAATAGCTCTGAAATTACTTTACCTAATTCTTTCAGTACCCTTATTTGCATCCCATTCAGCTCTGCTGATCTGAAAGTATCTAGATTCTCTAGGCAATCCATAAAATGTTCTGGAGCTACTTTAGGCTGTTTGTCTTCTTTCGTATCTTTCCTGCTAAATGCACTCTTTTATTTGATAGCTTCCCCTGTTTTGTGAAACCTGAAGCAAAAAAGGCATTAAATACTTCAGACTTCTCTTTCTCATCCATAACTGGATTGCTTTCCTTATTCAGTAAGGAACCTATGGTTTCTCTTGTCCTCCTCTTACTTTTAACATACTTGTAGAATACCTCTTTATTACCTTTTATGTCGCTTGCCAGCTACATCTCAAATTGTTAATTGGCCTTCCCAACTTCTTCCTGCATTGCCATATGTTAATATTATATTCTTCCCTAGTACTATGACCAAAGGCGCTTGCACAAGTTATATTTTCATGTGATTGGTCCCCTGAAAGTGCTTTACAGCATGACATATCACAAGTGTATGGCTGCAGAACACTTTTAAAATGGCTAACCACACAAAAAATAAACCCTCATCGAATCAGCTATTCATTGAAGGCACTATAGAACACAGCACCTTAGGGAACTTGTGTTCCCTCAAGGGTTAATTTTTCACATCTTTGTGGGACTGGGCTGGTGTTTGCATTGGTAAGCACCAGCCCAGCCCTGCCCCCCAGGCTGTCAGTGGGGGAGGTAGAGATTGCCCTACAGCATCGCATAGAGCAATGAGGGGCTCCTTGCAACACAAAAAGACCCATGATGTATGGGTTTCCTTCAGCCCTGTGAACCCAAGGAGCAGCTCAAAGGACTCTCCAGTGAAGCCCCCCTCTCCAGCCCATTGTGAAAGGGCAGATATGAGGGTGTGAGCCCCTAGAACTGCCTTTTGGGTGAGCCCCCCCATCCCAGACTGCCTGGGAATGGGTGAAGCCTCTCTAAGATGCCATCTATGAACTATGCCTTGTAGTTGGTAGTGTTTAAAATTGTATTTAGTGCTTCTTTTGTTTTCTGCAATAAATTTATCCTCTGTGTTTACACTGCTTGTGAGGAAGGGGTTTTGTTTATGTGGGACACCCTAGTAATTTATTTAGTGGGTGTTCAAGTCAAGGTAAAATACATTTAGACTCCAAAACTGAACCCAGTCCTTGTCACTGCTGACTGGCAGAAGGGT
>NW_017729026.1:23849941-23856972 GCF_001723915.1 Gavialis gangeticus
ATTTAGTGCTTCTTTTGTTTTCTGCAATAAATTTATCCTCTGTGTTTACACTGCTTGTGAGGAAGGGGTTTTGTTTATGTGGGACACCCTAGTAATTTATTTAGTGGGTGTTCAAGTCAAGGTAAAATACATTTAGACTCCAAAACTGAACCCAGTCCTTGTCACTGCTGACTGGCAGAAGGGTTACATATATGTAGATCTTACATTTAGAAAATCCTATAGAAGAGTATGAATAAGCAATATGTGAAATCATGAAAAAGTTTTACCAGCAAATTATATAAAAATATACTCCAGCCAGTCTGTAAGATGTGGTTGCAGAGCCACATAATATTGTGACTCAAGGCTGAACATTTATTTAATTATACTTCACAAAAACAAACAAAAAAATCCCATAGTTCACACATTTCTTGGAGCAGATGCATCAGATTATTTATTTATTTTCTCGTGAAGTATCTCTCTCTCTTTTTTTATCTTGGTACTTAGATGGCTCTCATTGATGTAGTATGTGAGCTATGTTTTTTTGAGCATTTGGATGTGTGCCACTGATTAGCTGTGTTACATTCATTGCATACAGTATTGTGTAATATAGATTTTATGAATGACGTATTGCATCCCAGATCATGTAACATATCGACAGCGACTAGAAGCAATCCTCAATGGACCAGTACAAAATGGTAAAATGGGCACTCAAAAAGCAAGACTGAAATTTAAAACTACATATACATTTTTGTGGATCAAGTATCCAAATCAATCAGAATCCAGTTTTAAGAGAGGTTTCAAGAATTAAATTGAGAGACATGAACCAGACATTGCTGCTCACTTAAAAATTAAATTTATGTCACATAGTTATCAGTTCATCTGGAGTTTCATTATTTTTGTTTCAATGATGAAATATTGTTCCTTGATAGGATTAAGTTCTTTAAGGACTCCACATTTTGAAACCCTATATTTGTAATAGCTGGAAGTCCAAAACAGAACTTGTATCATAAACCAAGAAACAACTACATTAACATATAAATGCAATTTTATAAACATGTTGTACACTGTCTCATGGAATCTAATTCTGAAAAATACATTAACATTGGCATAAGTATGAATGTGTATATGAAGGGTGAAAATTGGCTGAAATACTAAACAAAAATTAAAGATAACCAGCAAGGACTGAATTGTAGTGGGTGAGAAGTCTCAGGAGAATCCTTGAAGTCTAAGTAAGACCTACTGTTTGATTCATTAGTTATCTAGAAGAGAGAGTAAAGACTGAGTTAATTACATTTGCATGTGAACAGAAACAAGAAAGAATTGCAAATACCAGGGAAGAGAAATATGGACAAATGTCTTTTGGAAAATACAAGGTAATACATTTATGGGGAAAGAAAAGCATAAAAAATAATAATATCACAAGTTGTTTTGAAATGTTGTTATACAGTGAGTTAGATATCACTGACATTCAAAGTGTGATATGTCAGCAAAAATCTATGTAATTTTAATCAGCCTACTCAGAGAAAACATATCACAGAAGAAGGACATCATAATGTTCCTTATTTAGTTGGCTCTGTTGGAAATGCAGCTGGGACACTGAATTGAAATATAAGTATTGAACTACAAGAAAGATAATGACAACGTGCCTTTTTTCAGAGAAGAGCAAGGAAAACCTAAGTCATTTGAAAAGAAGTGTCAAGGCTTAATCTTGAATCACTGAATGCTCTAGCTCTGATTTAGCACAATATTTTAACATGATTGAGTTAAAGCAGGTGAGTAATCTCACTGTAGTCAACAAGATTACTTAAGGTTAATCAGATGCTTAAACAATATGCTGGTGCAGGATGACAACTCAACGCTGGAGCTGAGTGAAACTTTTCATATAAGTAAGTTATTTACCAAAAACTGCTGTTTTGTGGTAAACAACACTATTTGCAAATATGGTAAATCATTCAACATGTTCTTACTTTTAACTTCAAAATAACCTTTCAAGACCAAATTTAGCTAACTTTAATTTTAAACATTAACAAATTTTGAGAAATCATTTTAGATAGAACAAAGGATTTTTTCCTAAAACAATCAGAAGGGTAGAGTGGCTTGTTTTAGTGAATAAACCAAACCTTTTGGCCTGGGATCAGGTTCATTTTGGGGTAGGGGTTCCAGCCCCTGAAGTGAAAAAAAACGTTTTCATAATTCTGTTTAACCCTCTGAACACTATTCAGAGAAGTCCTCGCATAGGACTTCTGAATAAGGTGGCACTGTTGTTAAGGCATCTTGCTATGATTTCAACAGTGTCAGTTTGGGTCTTTCATAGGACTTCTGAATAAGGCTTGAGTACCTGATTATCTGAACCTAAGTACCATAGCTGGTATGTGATGCTGGCTAGTCCTAATAGCAGGCAGTTTTTGGCTCCAATAGACTTTCACCACTTTTGACTCAGAACCCTTCTGGAAAAGACCCTCAAAGAACTCAATGTAAACCCCTTAGCTAAACAATAATAAGGGGTATCCCCAAAGGGCAGAAACCTAACACAACACAAGTAAAGGATATACATATCCAAGAATGAGAGCAATTGTGTAGGAAAATCGACAGGGTTAGAATAACAGCATTGACCTAACATCCCATCAGTCCAGCATGGTTCAGGCATACCAGCTTTTACATCCCATTATAGGCTATCCCTTCATTCGAGGGTGATTTCTATTTCAGATCATTAGGTCTTGAAGTGACTTAACATTCCAGTCCTTGAGCCACAGATCCATCCACAATAGTCATAGGTCTTTCTGCAGGGGAATCTAGTCCACAGGCTGGGATTTATCTCCTTTCCTTCCTCCACTCTCTCTCCTCTGCCTTGAAACCAAGACACTTAACCTTAAAGTAGGCTCTCACTTAATTGAGGTTATGGTGTCATTAAAGCTCCTCCCAGCTCTTGATGTTGGCATCCATTTTCTTGAGGTATGCCTTGACTATGTCCTTGTAGTGTTTCCTCTGGCCACTGCAAGATCTTAGGCTGCACCTAAGCTGGGAGTACAGCACTCACTTTGGGAGTTAAGAATTGGCAACCACACTCAATTTCTTGTCCAGCAAAGTTGGTGCTTGATGATCACTGACTCAAAGCTGGTAATGTGGGCTTTAGCAAACATACTGGAGTTTGTGTGGTGATCTTCCCATTTGATGCAGATTTTCCAGGGGCATCACTGGTGATGCAGATTTTCAGGCTCCTGAGATAATGACAGTAGGTCACCCATGTTTCACATCCATAGAGGAAAATAGGGATGATGACTGCATTGTAGACCTGGAGCTACTACCCATACAAGAGAACAAAGTGGCAAACATCCCATCTGGTCACCACTGACTCCCCAGTCTGGATGACTAAGTATTCATTTACACCTGTGTTGGTAGGAGCCTGGAATGAGACTCAAACTCATCATGCTAATGCTGTCTCAAGATGCTTTATAACTGTTTTGATGCCATACATGAGCAAGAACTGTGGGTGATAGTATTACTCAATTAGTAATATTATGTAAGAAAAAACTGGACAAAATAGCAGAAAGGTTTTATTTGGCTATGAAATAGTACTCCAAAGAAAACAATTTGCATATATTGCAATCCATGGTTTGTGGATAGTGCCTGAAGTGTGTGTGTGTGTGTGCGGGGGGGCGGAGGGCAGTGCATGCTGCAAGGTTTCAGGCCCGGGACCTTCTTAACTTAAAGTAGTATACCTGGGCTTACACAGTGCTTAAAGCAGATTTATAAGCACTGATGAGTGACTTGCCTACTCTGTTCCCATGCTAATAATGAGATCATTCGTGGTGCCCCAGGGCACCCTCTTTAGCAGGCAGCTTCTGGTTTAGGAGTCATCTTATATGAAGCAAACCTGAAGATGCCACTGTGGAGTTGAATTTCTTGTGTGGACACTACCAGTTTCAGATCCATTCTCTAGCGCACAGTATTTATTATGAATACTTTATACAAAGCTTTTTCTTGTATCACTTAAAATCACTAACTGGGAAACATGATTTAGACATTTGTGCAATTATTGTAAGCCCAGTAGGTTTACTGTGTAAATGTGACCTGTTACAGATGCATTCATAAACATACAATATTTATTATTAATACTCTGTAGTAAGCTTTCTGCTTCATCACTTACAATCAATAAATATGGTATATATTTTAGTAGTGTTGGAGTGATGTTATAGCTCTATTTCAGATGTTGTATAATTATTACAAGAAAGCAGCTGGATATGGTTATGTCTCCAAAAGTAGAGACATTTCTGTAGAATTATTCTACACCATACACAATGCTTGGATTCTGTTGCAGTTGTATATGGTAGTTTATACCCTTCAGAAAAAGAGTCTGATGCAAATGAAGGATGTACAACTTGTTGAACCTGGGAAAGAAATAGCACTGGTTATTTCACCCTCTATAAAATAATCTATGATAAATTAGCTAAAGAAAAAAAAGCCCAAGCAGCCTCAGTTTGTGACACTGGAACACTTAATGTTGAATAATGTTGGTGGGGAGGTTTCATGTACATCATAGAATCCCAGTAGTGTCATAGAAATAGTCACATAGCGAGTAGCCATACAGATACTTTACCCAGGATTTACTCACAATTGCATTCTTTTTTACTTTTATTTTTTATGCTTAAAGCTGATTGGGTGGCTAAAGGTATAAAATTAGTCCTAACTAAATATTCAGGAACTTAAATGAGTGGGGTCTGATTTTCAAAAATTCTAAGGACTTGCAGCTACCACTGACTTCACTGACACTTCTCAGACTTTTAAAAAACAGGCCTCTCAAGCTGTTCAGCAGCTATCCCTGGCTGGGGATACCTAACTCGTGGTATTGTTTGTATGTAGTTTTTAAAAAGAAGAGGAGCAAAAAACTTTTGTGGTTTTCTGCCTCTTTAATAATGGTGATTTTTTGTGGGGAACAGACATTCCTTAAACTTGTAAATGATTGTTTTTACACAAAAACTGACAAATAGTGAATAAAAGAGTATAGTTGCAGAGAAACATCAGTGGCTTGAAATCTGAATGAAACATTCTTTTGAAGAATTCAGCTTGCTTTGTTTATTCTTGGGTATCAGCAAGCATTCGGTTTCTTCTGCAGAAATTGCTCCAGTGAGGGCACAGTGGGGATATATGCATATATATAAAGCTGAAGTAGAGAGTTAGCCATGTGATTCTTATTGACGGTAATGAGAACCACGTGGCCAAATCCCTGCTTAGGACATGGAAAACTTGTTCCAATGGTTCTACGTATCATGAAAATAAGAAAAGATTGTTAAATAGAAAAAGATTGTGGCCTTCAGTCCTTCTAAATATAAAACACATTCCCATCAAGAAAAAAAATTATCAAAATGAGCTATAAAAATACTAGCACTGTATAAAATATTTGATTGCAAATGTATGGAAATTGTATCGTCTATTATTATCATTCCCATAGAGGCTACATTCCTGTTGTGTGCTAATACTTAACAAAGACATAAGATGTTTTATCTTTTACTAGCCCTCAGTGCCCATTCTTCTCTACATCTTCTGTGACTGTGTTTTTGACCCTGCCTCTGCACTGTGGACACATTAGCACGTACCTGAGCATAAGTGCAGGACTCAGAAAGATCCTCTTGTGTTTTAACCCTAGCAGTTAAATAACTATTTGCCAAGCTCCCACCCCCATGTGTTCAAACCTGCATCTTTTTGATTTTCTAGCATAGTAGTTTAACTGCCACACCACCCTTTCCCCTCTCCACCCTTCTTTTGACTCTGCCTCCCCAAAGAGCAACCCAGAGTGGGAGATATGTAGGACCAGAAGGAAAAGAGTAAGCTAGGGAGTGCTGGCTCACCCATGGAGAAGGCTTAGGGTTTTAGCCTGGGCTTTCGATCCTGGTAATGCCAGGTCTTCTCTGCTGCATAGCTCTCCATGTATTTTATCCAATGACTATTACATGTAAGGGACAATAATTCAGCTTCAAAAGTGGTGCAAAAGCAAGGATTGGAAAATTTCTAACTTGTGGTATGGCGATAATAGTGCTGTGCTGGAAAGTCAGAGAATTACAGATCTTCCACTTGATGGGTAAGTGTCTCAACTGCTCAGCTATTAGGGCTAAAACATGAAAGGTTCCTCCTCTGGTGTCCAGTAACCATTAGTCATGGCTTTCTATTTGGCTCTTTCTCATAACTAAGACATACTTATGTGTCCACAGTGGGTGCGCATATGTAGCCCCCTACCTACCCAATTGCTGTGTAGCTATGTGCACACTTTTCTGTATCCGTACTACCTGGGAAATAGAGTCCCAGTCTGTCAAAGATGCAACTTATGTGACTAGAAAGCAGCCATTTAGACACATAAAGGAAAATAAAATTCTATCCAAAGTGTTTTTTTCCCCACACGCATGGAAGAGATACCACATATGAGAGCTATATTCACATATGTTTCAATGCACATCTGGTTGTACAAGAGAAGGATATAATTCCATTGCACCAGAGTGTTCGTGTTCATAACATAAACCGTAAGTGATGCTCTAGTGATTTGCTATCTAATGTCATCAGTAAACTATTTTGGGTTTTTTATGTCCAGGTGAGTACAGTTTATTTTTTGAAATTCCCTTAATCTAAAATGTAATGACTTGCACACATGTATGTCCTACTACTGTGCATCATCATGACTGTTATGGTTTGGAGAACACAACTGTTGCTGAATTCCTTTGCTAGCTTTCATCAGTAAATGCATTAGCTGTCAAATTTAAGAATATTGAATAAATTAAGTTAGGAATTGATGGTATTGAAAAAAAACAAAATGAAATTTTGAAGTGCATGCAGCCATAGATTAGAGTTGCTAAGAGTTGTGGCTATTCATTTGGTTTTAAAACCACTATTTGATCTGGCAGGATGCAGAGTGTTACCTGTGATTTTCCAGGCTTATTATATTAAAATGCATTTGTTCCTTATTTTTTCATAATTATTTCCAAACAATTGTAAAATGTGACTTTTGCTTTTGGAATTAGGCTTTTATATTACAGATACCATATTTACTCAAATACAAGACAAAG
>NW_017729026.1:23857113-23861847 GCF_001723915.1 Gavialis gangeticus
ACCAGCTATGAAGTTGATTAAATGCAGCCAACACTGAGCAAACACATGGTCCATATGGAGCAAATATATTAATAGGAACCTTTTTTTTATTACAAAACTACTAACTAAAATAAACTACATTAACATAAATTTGACAACCTCCCCTACAACAATACCTTGTTCTTATTACACCCTTTCCACTATTAACATACTAACTTTTCACAAATTTCTCCCAAACACTTTTCATTCCATCCCTTTGTCCTTTTGAAGGAAACACCACCATTATTTTTTCCCCCACCTCTTCTCTGCCTTGACCTTTTCCTTCATATTTGCATCTTGATCCACATAGTATTTCAATTCATATATTGCCAACTCCAAACATTCTCTTCTGTTAAAAGTCAGTTCTTTGACCAACAGTAGGTTTCTCCCCTTCCATATCACTACTGTCATACACAATAGTATGGTTCTTGGTCTGCATCTCCAATCCATGCAACACCATTTCATATGTTAAGTCACAGTTCATATTGATCACCCTCAAAAAATGACACTTGCCTTCCCATACCCTTTATGCAAAAGGGCAGTCCAAAAATACATGTGATGTAGATTCTTCAGCCCTACACCCTTCTCCTGGGCACACTGCTGATCTTACCAAACCCAATTTATGCTGCATGCTCCTCACAGGAAGGATATTCTGTATCATCATCCATATGATATCTGTATATTCTTCTTTGATTCTATTATCTGTCACTTCTTTCCACATATTTGCCATTTATCCTTCCCTCAGATCCCCAACTATTTTCTTGTCTTTCTTTCTTATCATATTAATCACTTTCTTATGGTCTTTCAATCACTCTAATCCCACTCCCTCTAATTTATTTACACTTAAGAATTTCCATCTTCACATACTGGGCCAGTGGCTGGCACGCCCACATTTTTTTCCAATCTTCCCCATACACGCTCCACCTTCTTAATGTTCTTCCTGCCAAATATCAGCAGAAATGTGCAGACTTCCCCACTCCCTCTCTTTCCTCTTTACAGAACATACTTATAAAATATGTTCCAAATCTGGTATTCCCCAATCTTCTAATTTCCTACCTTTGTATAGTTTTGTTCTGGCCACCCTTTCTCTTTTACTCCCCGCACCCAAAAATTAGTATCTGCCTTTGTACCCTACTTATCTGCTGTCATAATGGTGTAAAGGATGATTGAGAGGAGTACCATTTTCACAGAAGCCACTTTAACTTTGAAAGGTAATGTTATTACACTCCACAATACCAATCCTTCAAACATGAAATCATGTTCATCCCTATCATAAGCTTTTTCCAGGTCTACATTTATTATTACCATGCTCTTTTCCTCACCTACACATCCAATATGACATTTCTCATAAACTCTGAGATATCCTTCTATCAGGAACAGCACATATTTGTTCTTGTATCACATCTTCTAAACAATCACACATTCTTTTGGCCAGTACTTTGTCATGAACTTGTAGTCTACATTTAAAAGTGTTATTAGCATCACATTGCCCCATCTTCCTTTTTCCTTCTTGAATATCAAAATTATCACACCTTTTGCAAAATCCTCCCCTATCTCCCCACCCTCCATTATTTCCCTACATGTCTCTATTATATCTACCCCCAGCCATTTCCAAAAATTGTACAGTATTCTATTGGAAGTTCATCTCTTCCCAGTGCCTTGGCTGTCTTGCAAGCTTCTAAGCAGTCCTCTACCTCTTTCATACTTAACTTCTCCTTCAATTTTTGCTCTTTACCTCCTTGTTTCTTCTTTTATCCCCTCAAAGAACACCTTCATTTTTCTTTCATCCATTCTTCCCCTCTTCTTCTGTACAGCTCTTTATAAAACTCTTCCACAATATCCAACACCTTCATCCTGTCTTCTACTCAGATTCCTTCTTCAGTGCTTACTGCTTTCAGTACCTTCCTTCTTTTCCTTACTTCACTGAAAAATACTTACACCATCCTTGCCCCTTTCTCCACCCAAGGTGATCTATGCAGAAAGATTCTCTCATCTGTTTTCCCTTTGAAGCATTCTTCAGTTCATCACTTAATGCCTTCCAGTTCTTCATTCACTCATACTCCTCTTACCACCTCCTTTAATAATTCCTGCTTCTTGCCTGAAGTTCTTCTAGCTCTTCCACCATCTTCTTCACTTCTCCTTGACCAATATTTCTGAAAAATTATCTTGTTCTTCTCTTAATCATTGTCCACCACTCCCAGATGATCTTGTAGTATTTCTTCACTATCGTCCATGATTTATACAGTTCTATATATTCTTGACAGGTCTTCTCATCTTGTAATAAATGAGAATTTAACATTCACATCCCTTTACCCCTACCTTCACTTTTTTTCCATTTTCAACATCCAGTGACCACTGAAGGTCACATCTGTGATTTCCTTCTTTCCAATCCCTAGCATATTTGACATTAATACAAAATCAGTCTTTGACACTTGTCTCCCACTCAGTTCCATCCTCATAATCAGTTTCTCACCAGCCCATACGTCGTTTAAGCCTGCTTCTCTTATTATACTAATCAGTACTTTTGACTAATTGTCTACCTCTCCCTCCCCTTTCAAGGTCAGTGTTTTTTAATTTGCCCATTACTTCCATATCTTCAGGGAGAGCAGGGGCTAATAGAAAGTGTGTGTGGGGGAGAAAGGGGCTGCAGAGGGAAGAAAGTAAGGGGGGCTACCTGACCCCTGCCCTCCCAGATTTATTTTCTTTGCTGTAACAATAGGATGGAGACATATTCAAAGCAAACCTTGAATAATTAGATTATATATCTAGAAAATTACTAAAAAGTATTTTCTTTTCCATATATAGAATCTAATTCTTGGGGGTCATCTTATATTCAGGGTCAATCTATATTTGAGTAAATGCAGTAATACAGGAATTGGCTTCTTTTAATCTCTGGGCAATAAAATAAATTAATGTCTTTGTGATGATAAAGTAAGTCCTTTGGTCTCCCAGATAATGTCACAGAGAGAACTCTATGATATAAGCAAGTAGAGTTATCTGCATTTTTTATTTGTGGAATGAATAAGTCACAAGAAAGTCCACTTTCTTCCAGTGTTATAGGTTCAATCTACTACATCTTATAGTTTAAAAATGCTTGGTGAATTAAGGCTGGAGCCATCCACATGTGTGTAACCATTTTGAGGGTTTTTCACTTTTGCTTACATGCTGCATGTAAGGACAGCATAGATTCAGAGAATCAGAGAAGTAGGGCTGGAACAGACCTCTATAGATCATGTAGTCCAACCTCCCACCCAGTCTCTTCTCTCCTGAAAAGTATCTCCAGTTAGAATCTTGTGTGTAATTCTTACTCATTCCAAAAAACTGCCTCCTCCCCTCTCTCTGACATTTTTGTGAACTGCAGAAAAAATCAACAGATGGGGGAAAGTACTTCACAAAATTATGTAATCAGTTTACAGGGCCTAAATTATTCTCCCCTGATATTAGTGTTGTGGAAAAGAGCTGGGTGTGTCTTAAATTCTGTGGATCCTGTGAAATTATCCTGTGTAATTAGTCTAGCATGTCTCAAGCTATCTAGATTCCTGGCCCCTCTGTTTGGCTCCTTGTTCACCAGAAAACAGCTAATTTTGTTACTGTTGAGGTCATTTGCTCCACCAATATCATTTAACAGCTTAGAAGGCCAGAAGGCTTCATTATGATCTAATCTGATCTCCTGAATAATACAGGATGTACATTTTTCTAAATAACCATGTTTTAAAATTTTATGTTAGGGGTGGAGACAAGGAAATAGGTGTGGGAGCTAGTGCAGCCAGGAAAAGCATTAACTTATTCACAAATTTTATTATTGAAGGGAGAATGGACTGCAATATTTTCATGCTCCATTCCAGACCAACACACATCTCTAAGGTCCTAACAAACATGTCTAGGATGTTCCTATTCAATGTCTAGGTGTGGCTCAGCAAGAAAGATTCTGCCAAAGCATTCTTCCTTTCTGCAGCTGGGGGTAGACTTTTGGGGTATTTAATACATTTTAGACCTTCACACAGTGCTACAGAAGAAAGAATACAGCTAGAGTTATTTGGGCAGATGAGAATTTGGGGTTGGTCTAAAGTCATTAAAGTCAATAAATACACTCCCATTGACGTTAGAAAGCACTGGATCAGGCCCTTTTTGATTTTCGTGTTCCTAATGAGTCAGTCTATTTCCTAATGTTGTCTCAGTCTTTGCCCCTGTTATCTTGGGACTGATTTTCATGCACAATTATTTTGACTTCTTGCAAGAATTTGATTTAAACAAATGCCATGGAAATGCCTATTTTGTGCAGTCTCTCATGGCACTTGAATACATAATGTAAGAGCCCAATTTTACACATAGTTTTGCACATGTATTTTTGAAATTCTAGCTCATTTTGTGCAGGTAAAATTCACTGATTTCCTTGGCACTCATGCCAGGTCCAAGAACACCATCATAAGCATTTACAGGTTGTTGGTTGTAGCCATGTTGGTCTGGGCAGACAAGGTTCTTTGGATGAATGTGATGTCTTTTATTAGCCCAACTGAATAGTTAGAAAAATTGTTCTTTGCAAGCTTTCAGGAACAAATGCCCTTCTTCAGGCATGGGTGAAGAAGGCCTATGTAAAAGATATTACATCTACCCAAAGAGCCTTGTCATCATAAAGCATGTCTTGCGCACTGTCTCCTATGCTGTGCATGCCAAACTTTGCAAAAAGAGACAAGATTGCCACCATAGGCTGGCACT
>NW_017729026.1:23866847-23869469 GCF_001723915.1 Gavialis gangeticus
CAAGGTTCTTTGGATGAATGTGATGTCTTTTATTAGCCCAACTGAATAGTTAGAAAAATTGTTCTTTGCAAGCTTTCAGGAACAAATGCCCTTCTTCAGGCATGGGTGAAGAAGGCCTATGTAAAAGATATTACATCTACCCAAAGAGCCTTGTCATCATAAAGCATGTCTTGCGCACTGTCTCCTATGCTGTGCATGCCAAACTTTGCAAAAAGAGACAAGATTGCCACCATAGGCTGGCACTGTTTTTTGTCCTAAGTGTGGCTCTAAGGCAGTAATACTGGCTCATTTTTTCTAAGATGGTGTAGTCTGGAAACAAATGGCCAGCATATGCTTTGTAGGGGCACACCCAGTGTACACGGAGGTGGTATAGACATGGCTTAGCTATCTGATCGTTATATTCGGCTCAGCCCAGGGTTTCATGGTGAAACTTGGGAGACAGTGTAGTACAAATGCAGATGGGCCCTTAATATATTGATTTTCCCATTCATCTTGGAAACAAAATGCCCAGCCTCTCTGGAAACAACTGCATCTATACCATTCCTACCTTCCTATCACAATTTTGGGCTTAAGAGTTCCAGGTTCATGCAAAGAAAAGGGATGGGAAACCTTTTTGTCAGGGGCAAAGGAGTGGGGTAGGTAAGTAGGGATGTGGAAATCAGGAAAGGTATAAGTAAGGGCTGTCAAGCCCCTTCTGTATACACTGCTGCCACCATAGGTATTTTGTCAGCTATAGTGGTGTTATTTCTGTCTATCACAGTTGTAATGGAGACATGCAGTCAAAGCCAGTGCAAAAGCACACGCTTCTATCAGGTTTGGAGGCCTTAAACATGTTTAGAGAGAAATCTCTGTCCTCAACAAGATCGTGTGGGTGTGTGGGTATTTTCATGGGAGGATGATCTGGATAATTGCTATGACTAGTTTAATATTGGATACTATGGAAGATTATGGAGCTACTTAGAAGAAACTTGCCTTTTTGTTTCTTTGGTCAAAAGCCAGTTCTTTTCCAAAACAATTATCCCAGGAGTGTTATAAAAGCTATTTTGGGGTCAGATCCAGTAGAACAGATGGAAAAATTGACATTTGATGTTTAGCAGACCAACACTATGCAAAACACTCTCTGCATGTATTTAATAGTTGTGCTCTCTTCCCAGCCTTCACTTGCCTCCAGTTCTTAAGTCTTTATCCTGTAGATTGAAGAATTGAGAAGGCCATGAACACCCACTACTTTCACTGGAGTTCCAGTCATGTGCCTGAGTACAACTTGTAGGATCTTAGTCTTAGGGCTTATTTACAAGGGCACACACAGGAAAGGGATAATTAGATCCTCCAGGATTAAACTAGAATGAAAATGCCACTTTACTTCTTAAAGAGAGCATCCATTCAAAGTATTTAAAGCACTTAGGAGTGAAAGAATCAGTGGAGTTTCCTAGAGCATTGAATCCATTCCTCTGCTATTGCAGCATACCATACAGCTGCACAAAAGAGTCCATAAGAGCATCCCCTCAAGACCCTCCCAGATACTGCAGGCCCAAGCCCCTGATGACAAATTTAGGAACCCTAGGGTGTTGTTACATGTTAACTTAAATACATGTTAAGGGCCCTTAAAACAGGAGTGTTCCACACATTAGGGCAAGGAAAAACATGCTAAGGGGCCTGTGAGCAGTTTAGAGATAATCCTCTTCCATTGAGGATTATCTCTAACTGATTTTAGGCAGCTTGTTTTGCAGTCACGTGTGACTTCTCCAGAGACCCAAAGCCAGCTGGGAGCAGTCCTCCAGCATTCCAGGAGGCACCACTCTCAGCCACCTTAACTTACCCCACAGTGCCAGTGGGGTAGCACCTAAAGGTAAGAATCCCACCCCTCCTGTTCCAGCCTCTTCCTGGCCCCTCAGGACTCCACACTTTCCACTCTGCCCCTAAGAACCCCCCCGTCTCCCCTGTTCTGGGGATCCCCTCTTCCCCTTGGGGATCCCCAACTCTCCATGTCTCCTGCCTTACCTGCACTGCTAGCACTGCCCTGGGGGAACAGGCACTTCCACTGCTAGGGTGCTATTGCTCTCTGAGCTGAGCCCAGCCCAGAGAGAGGCAGGGGAAACAGGTTCCCCTTCCCTGCTTGCCCTGCTGAGACAGTGCAGGGAGCTGCAGGTAAACCAGGAACTACCACGGAGGCAATGAGTGGGAATCGGGAGTATGGGGTGGGTGGGGGTTGCCTAATCTGGAGGTGTGGGAGGGGATCTGGCCCAATTTGGGCTGCTGGGTGTGATCCAGGTCAGCAGGGGTGGGGGAGGGAAGGGCAGGGAGCATGGCATGGTGAGCCTGATCCAGGCAGGGGGGAGCTGGCCACCCTTCCCACCAGCCTGCATCAGGCACTGCCTGCCCCCTCTCCATACACCCCCACCTGTATCGGGCTCACCTATACCCCTGTCTAGATTGGACCTGTCCCTCCCCTGCACCCCAGATATCCATTCACCACCACCCTAGCAGTTGTTGGCTCACTTGTACTTCCCAGCACTTTCCTAGCAGAGTAAGCAGGGAAAAGGAACTTGGCTTCACTGGTATTGCCACCAATCTCTGGGCTGGGCTCGGATTAGCGTCCAAGATTAAGGATAACAAAAAGTC
>NW_017729026.1:23869480-23870004 GCF_001723915.1 Gavialis gangeticus
CCGACCCTAAATCTATGAAACTATGAAACTATGAAACCTCAGAGAACAGCAGCAGCCAGACAGCAGAGGCAGGGGCCAGGCAGAAGGGTTCTTCTTCCCTGCCCACTCCCATAGGATAGTGCTGGCAGTGCAGATAACCAGGGAGACATAGCGGGCAGTAGTGAGCCGTGAGGGTCTGGGGCAGCGGCGGTACCCAAAGGGGTAGGGAGGGAGTCTTGGGGCTGAGGTAGATGGGGGAGCGTGGCCATTTTGATCCAGGCCAGGGTGGAGGGGAGGAGGATGGGCTAGATCTGGAGCTGCGGGTGTCAGTGGGAACTCAGTCAAGGCAGACAGGGGCTGGTAGGTCCAACAGTCAGTGGGACTCTGCCAGCTCCCAGCTGCCCACAGTCTGAGGCACTTACCCTACCCCTGACAGGAGGTGAGCTGGTCAGGCCATAGCCAACTTGGCTCCTAGGCCTCCCTCTGCTTACCAGCCCTTTAAGGATAAGTCAAAGCAGTGTACATTACAGAGGGTATTAAACCTC
>NW_017729026.1:23875004-23886294 GCF_001723915.1 Gavialis gangeticus
TCCCTCTGCTTACCAGCCCTTTAAGGATAAGTCAAAGCAGTGTACATTACAGAGGGTATTAAACCTTAATGTGTGACTTCACAAAGCATGTGCTATTTTAACACCAATTAAAATTAGCACGTTATGTGTAATGTGTGACAAAGTCCTTAGTACAAAAGAAACCACCACTGTGTGTGACAGAGAAAGAGATAAAGGTGACACCAAGACTGCAATTTACTGTATTCTTGCAAATATAAGATACTACTGAACATAAGATGAACTCATATTTTCTGACACTTCATTTAAGAAAAAAATAAACCAACAAATAGAGGCACATTTATACAGATACAAACTCTCTGGTGCATATAAGAGTAATTTACAGTTTGGTTTGTTTTTATTCAAATTTAAGATGCAGGCCATTTTTAGAAGTAACATTCAATTTGAAAAGATCCATCTTATATTTGAAGTAATATGGCATGTACAATATTAAAAATGAACCCCTTTTAAGTTCATTTGCCACAACTTTCCAGTGTGCAGAGATTAACTCATAAGCATTTGGGGCTGGACCTGTGATTTTAAATAGGTTTTTAGCACATATGTGGTAGACCGGAATAGCCCAGAGGAGATGGCAACTTAGAGTTTCTTTTCCATATAACATTAATATTATTATTAAGCTGGACAGCAATAATATTGAGTTGTGGAAGAGGTCAGTCATTTGGATAGGAAAAGGTTGTTGAACCCTTAGATTTGGAAATTGGCATCAGTGGTTGTGGATCATGAGAGAATATGAAACCTTCACATAATATGCAGACCTAATGCAAAACTTCAGAAAGTAGAACACCAAGAAACAGTTTTTATTCAAAATATTAGGCACATAAGTAGACTTAGGTGCCCAAGTGTGATCATATTCTGCCCTTCTCAAGTCTCTATAAAACAGATCATACAAGTGGTGGGTCCTTGTCCTGGTCACATTTTTTTTAACCTCAGTCTTAAGGATGATGGCGTATCACAAAAGTAGAAGTATACATGGATTTCTGGGGTCTTGAACAAAATAGAATAGAATTGCATGCCTATTACATGGAATAGAATCTGACCCTAAGAGTATGACTACACAGCAAAGTGATACATCAAACTATTGACAGTGAATGTATTAACTCTGAAACTAGATGACAAATAGCCTCATTAGCATGACCTTACATCTGAAAGAGGAAACATGCTTGAAGTTCAGAAGGTCCTAATCTTACAACCAGTTTTGGTGAGTAGATCCCCATGCTCACACAGTGTAGTTACAAGATTGGATCCTAAAGATTCTCTAGCCTTTAATAAACTGAGCAACTTCAGATTTTTTTTTCTTTTTATATGATGTCAATAATTACTAAATCCAGAGACTGCAAGGCAGAAGCAACTGTAAGTATCTCACCAGACACATTTATTGCATGGGAGAGAAGAGAAGCAGGGGCTAAAATATCTATGTAATCAGTGAATAAGTAGATATCCTGGTTCGCTGACTTTAGAATTTATTTTAATACATAGGCATGTCACTGAATCAGATTTGGCTAGAATGTGTTTTCAACCAGGGACCCAAAAATACCCCAGACTGTTTCTGATTCACAAAGACACACAAAAGCCAAGTGTGCACTGCTCTTCTGGGCTGACACTTGGACAAAGTAAACTGAGGTTGATGTACAGAAGTGCTAGGAGACGAGTTAATTATTTCTACAGCCGGTATAAATGTAAAGGAGTAGAATAAAAATGTGTAATATATCTCCTATGTTATTTTAAGCAATTGGACTAGAACACAACACAACAGAAATAATAATAATAATAATAATAATAATAAAGGCAGTGGTGATGGTGGAGGGAAATCTGAAATTACTGTGATTTAATATTTACAGAATTGGAACTCTGAAAGATTAGATTAAAGAATCCTTGTCAAATGAAATGGCTGATATAAACAATCTATACCCCAAAATGGGCGTGGGTTTATAGCAGTCATATACAGGGAATATGATAATTAGGTTCCATCGTCTTTTCTAGACCTTTTTCTCTTGCCATCTAAACTATTTAATTTGCTTGTTATAGTAACAGAGCATCTATAGACAGTTTTAATGACCTAATAAATGATTTATAGATATTTTGATTCAACTATAATATCATCTAAGAACTCAATAGCTTGCCTAATAAAGTATAATGCAATTATCTTTATATAAAATGTGTAAATAAATGTACCCTTAATAAAATTATTTCTTGATCGTTGCCTTAAGCTGAATTAATATTAAAATATCACATTATGTATTCAGATCTCTTAGAGATTTCAAAACAAGGAAAATATATACTTTTCCCACAAATCTCAATTGAAAAATGTGTCTTTTCTGTACTTTCTTCTGTACAGCATTTCCTGTACATTCACACAACTAAAATTTTCATCCAAACTCTTGTGTCTTGATTATTGTAGTATCCGTTTTGCTAGTCTTGACAAATGCAAACCTGTCTGCTGATACCATTTCATAATTATACTGTAAAGAACATTTCCCTTCCTTGTCATTTGACCATCTCATCCTTCACCATCTCTGCTGAATTCTGTCTCTCTAGGCTTTCATAGAATCATAGAAAATTAGGGTTGGAAGGGACCTCAGGAGGTCATGTAGTCTAACCCCTTGCTCAAAGCAGGACCATTCCCAACTAGACCATCCCAGCCAAAGATTTGTCTATCTGGGTCTTGCAAACCTCCAAGGATGTAGATTCCACAACCTGTCTGGGTAAACTGTTACAGTGTTTTACTACTCTCCTAGTAAGAACATTCTTCCTAATATCTAACCTAAACTTTGCTTGCTGCAACTTGAGACCATTGCTCTTTATTCTGTCATCTGCCACCACTGAGAACAATTTAGCGCCATCCTCCTTTGAACCTCACTTCAGGTATTTGAAGGCTGTTATTAAATCCCCTCTCAGTCTCCTCTTCTCTAGATTAAGCCCAATTCCCTCAGCCTGTCCTCATAAGTCATGTGCCCCAGCCCCCAAACCATTTTTGTTGCCCTTCGTTGGACTCCTTCTGATTTGTCTACATCCTTTCTGTAGTGGGGTGAGGGGAGCAAAACTGAACATAGTACTCCAGATGTGGCCTCACCAGTGCTGAATAGAGGGGAATAATCACTTCCCTTGACCTACCAGCAATACACCTACCAATGCAGCCCAGTATGTCGTTCACCTTCTTGGCCACAAGGGCACACAGTTGGCTCATATTCAGTTTATTGTCCACTGTAACCCCCAGGTTCTTTTCTGCAGAGCTGCTGCCCAGCCAGTCAACCCCCAGCCTGTACTGGGGGTAAAAGGGATTTTTCCAACCTAAGTGCAAGACTTTGCGCTTGTCCTTGTTAAACCTCATTAGATTTCTTTTAACTCAATTCTCCAACTTGTCTAAGTCACTCTGAATCCTATCCCTACCCTCTAGCATACCTTCTACTCCTCCCAGCTTGATGTCATCTGCAAAGATGCTGAGGGTGCACTTTAAGCCATCTTCCATGTCACTGAAGAAGACAGTGAAGAAAGCCATCCTCAGGACTGACCCCTGGGGCACTCCACTTGGTTCATAGATTCATAGATGGTAGGGGCTGAAAGGGACCTCACAAGATCGTTGGGTCCAGCCCCACTGCACACGGGCAGGAAAGACTGCTGGGGTCAGCAAGGTGGGCACCAGGTCTTTTTTTGAAGTTCTTCAGGTCAGGTGACTGTACCACCTCTGGGGGAAGTCTGTTCCATACCCTAGGCACTCAAATAGTAAAGACATTTCTCCTTATGTCCAATCTGAAGTGACCTTCAGGCAGTTTGCGTCCATTGTTTCTTGTTTTCCCCTGGGGTGCCTTGGTGAACATATACTCCCCCGGACCCTGATGTATGACCCTTATGTACTTATAGGCTGCCACTAAGTCCCTTCTAAGTCTTCTTTTATTCCAAGCTGAACAGCCCCATGTCTTTCAGCCTCTCCTCATATGACCTTCTCTCCAGACCTCTAATCATGCACATGGCCCTCCTTTGGACTCTCTCAGGCTTCTCCACATGTTTCCTGGAGTGCAGCACCCAGAACTGGACACAGTACTCCAGCTGAGTCTCACCAAGGCTGAGTAGAATGGGAGGATGACATTCTTAATCTTGCTTTAGATGCATGCCAGTGTTTTATTTGTCCTGCCAGCTATGGCATCACATTGGTAGCTTGCCAGTGAAGACTGAAGTGAAACAGGCATTGAGGACTTCAGCCTTTTCTGCATCCTCTGTCACAAGGTTGCTTCGCCCATTCAGTAAGGGACCCAGACTTTCCCTGATCCTCCTCTTGCTACCGTCATACTTGAAGAAACCCTTTTTGTTACTCTTTGCGTCCTTTGTCCAAGTTTCCACTTATAAGCTTCTTTTTTGTGATTTAGTTTACTGAAGAGTTCCCTGGTAAGCCAAGATAGTCTTCTGCCACATTTGCTTGTCTTCCTGCACATCAGGATGGTTTGTTCCTTTACTCTCAGTAAGACTTCTTTAAAGTACAGCCAGCTCTCCTGGACTCCTCTCTCCCTCAGACTGGCTTCCCATGGGTTCCTAACCATGAGTTCCCTTAGTGAATTGAGGTCTGCTTTTCTGAAGTCCAGGGCCCTTATCTGATGCTCTCCATCCTTCCTTTCCTCAAGATCCTGAACTCTATCATCTCATGGTCACTGCTAACCAAGTTGCCATCCAATACTATATTCCCCACCTATGTCAGAAGCGGACTGGCCAAGTTCGCCGACAACACCAAACTCTGAGGTAAAGCATCCACACCTGAGGACAGAAGGGTGATCCAGGCCAACCTTGACAGGCTCAGGAAATGGGCGGATGAGAACCTGATGGTGTTTAACACCAAAAAATGCAAACTTCTGCACCTTGGGAGGAAAAAACTGTAGCATGCTTATAGGCTTGGTAGTGCTACGCTGGTTAGCACTATGGACAAAAGGGACTTGAGGGTCATGATTGACCACAAGATGAACATGAGTCTTCAGTGTGATGCTGCAGCTAGTAAAGTGAGCAAAATGCTGGCTTGCATCCATAGATGCTTCTCAAGCAAATCCTAAGATGTCATTCTCCCATTGTATTCAGCCTTGGTGAGGCCACAGCTGGAGTACTATGTCCAGTTTTGGGCTCCACAATTCAAAAAGGATGTGGAGAAGCTTGAGAGAGGGTGCAGAGGAGAGCCACACACATGATCAGAGGTCAGGAAAGCAGACCTTGTGATGAGAGGCTGAGAGCCCCTTCAGCCTGGAAAAGCGCAGGCTCAAGGGTGATCTGGTGGCCACCTATAAGTTTACTGGGGTGCTCACCAGGATCTGGGGGAATGTCTGTTCACCAGATCACCCCAAGGGATGACAAGGTTGAACGGTCACAAACGCCTCCATGACCATTTCAGGTTGAACATAAGGAAGAACTGCTTTACTGTCCGAGCCCCCAAGATTTGGAATAGACTGCTGCCGGACGTGGTTCAAGCACCTACTTTGAATGCCTTCAAGAGACATTTGGATATTTATCTTGCTGGGATCCTATGATCCCTGCTGACTTCCTGCCCCTGGGGCAAGGGGCTGGTCTCAAAGATTTTCCAAGGTCCCCTCTAGCCCTAGTGTCTATGAATCTATGAATCTTCCCTGTTTGTGAGCAGCAGGTCTAGAAGAGCATAGCCCCTAGTTTGCTGCTTCAACACTTGCACCAGGAAGTTGCCCCTAACACGCTCCAAAAACTTCCTGGATTGCCTGTGTACTGCTGTGTTGTCCTCCCACAAGATGTCAGGGTGATTTAGGTCCCCCATGAGAACCAGGGCCTGTGATTAGGAAACTACGGCTAGCTGCTTGAAGAAAGCTTCATCCACCACTTCTTCTTGGTATGTTGGTCTATAGCAGACCCTCACCATGACATCACCCTTGTTGCTCTTCCCTCTCCCCAGAGACTTTTAATAGGCCTATCTCCAGTTTCATACTAGAGCTCTGAGCAGTCATATAGCTCTTTTACATAAAGTGAAACTACTCCTTCTCTTCTCCCCTGCCAGTTCTTCCTGAACAGTTTTACCCATCCATGACAGTGCTCCAGTGATCTGAGCTATCCCACCAAGTCTCAGTTAGTCCAATCAAGCCATAGTTAAGTGACTGTGCAAGCACTTCCAATTCTTCCCGCTTGTTTCCCAGGCTCCATGCATTTGTGTACAGGCACCTGAGGTAACTTATTGTTTGCCTTGATTTCTCAGGAAGTATGAGAGCACCACCCTGTTGCTCCCCGCTTTTATCTCTTCCTCCAGTTCCCCTGCTTCCTCAATTACCTGAGGGCTTTCGTCTCCAAACCCCCCAGTGAACCTAGTTTAAAGCACTCCTGTTAGCGAGCCTGTCTGCAAAGACACTCTTCCCTCCAGGTGGATCCTATCTTTTCCCAGCAATCCTTCTTGGAAGAACATCCCATGGTTGAAGAAGCCAAAGCCCTTTCTTTGGTTCCATCGGTATTATATAAAAAAATTTCAAAATAGTCTATTCCATGATGCCATTCACACCTGAGGAATAGTTCTCCATAAATATCTGAAAAAGGAAATAAAGAACTTTTATACTCCTCCTTGAACTGTCCTCTGTTATATTGCCTGACAATGTTTAGGCCATTGAAGTGCTGATACCCTGCCTATCATGTTACCAAGCATAATTTCATTGTTTTCTTGTGTCTGTGTTTCTGTGGGTACATATATATGTACATTTACTGCACAGTAACTTACTGAGCAGTAAGTGGTTTTTAGGCCAGCATCTACATGTGCAGCCATTAAAGCACAGTAACGCTGTGTGTGAACCACCTTGAGACTAAAGTTAACACAGTGTTACTATGCAGTAAGGCATCTACATGCGTGTTACTGAGCATTAACTAATCAGGTGTAAATTTGCTATCTGCATCAGACAAGTATCAAATTTATGCCCAAGTCAACTTAGGTAGCCATGGTTACTGCACAGTAAGGGCATGCATGTGTAGATGTGACCCCTTACTGCACAGTAATTTTCAGTTACTGCGCAGTAAATGTGCACGTGTAGATGTACCCTATCTGTATTCCTATATTGTTGTAGTGCTGGAGTGATGTTGTACCTATGATAGTCTAAGAAATATGGAAGGCAAAAAAATTTTTGGATAATGGATTTTCGTGGATCAACTGTATAGTTGAGATCTTAGAAAAGCTTTTGGGTACAAGGTTCCCTTACTTAGGATATATATTTCAATGTTGTCTTTAATTTTATGCTTGGGGCCCAAGAACATCTATCTGTCCTGTGTTTATAACAATTCCTACCACAATGCCGTAATACCAATGGGCCATTAGTAGAGCTCCCACACCACCCCAACAATAATATGCCATATTAACAGAGTGGAAATGGCGATGCTCAAGCATATGCAGTAATTTGTTCCTTATTTATCACGGAGAAAATAAACACTGAGGAAAATCAGTTTGGTATTTCTACTGAGGAATATTTAAATATGTTGGTATTCATCCAGCCTTTAGCCATCTAAATAACTAAATAGGATTCTATTTTGCTCTGGGCAAAATAGACATCTGCTAAGATGCTATATTCCTTGTGTGTTGTCTATTTTATTCTGGAAAGTTTTCTACACATCTACATTTATCCTATTGCATCTAATTTCACTTTTGTTTCATTGAGATCCAATTTCACTTCAAGAGTTGCACAAACTTCAAGAAAAGTCCCCTGAAAATGTATTCAGAAAAATGCCATACTGCTCACAGTACGGTGGTGCTGACATTTGGCTCAGCATTACTATATGTTAGGATTTTGATCAAGGTACAAGAGAACTCACCCTCAGGGGATTTGAACTGTACTTTCCCTATATGCTAAAACAATGCCATAGCTATTAGGTTAAGGTTACACAGGCCTGGGCATGCTTTCTATCCTCCTGTTGAAGCTAGGCCACTGGGCAGTCAAGATGGAAAGATTCATGAACTCAGAAGAGTAAGAAAGAAGGAAACTGAATTTGTGACCCAGGAGAGCCACAAGATGCTATAAGAAGCAAGATGCTCTAGGCCTTGCCTAGTTTGCAGCTTGATGTTTTGGGCACTTGGTTGAGATGTTGGAGAGGTACTACAGGCAGTGATAAGGCCCCCCATTTTGGTAATGGAAAACTATGTGTGTCCAAGGCAAAACAGAACACACTTTCAGAGGTTCATCTATGCTATATATTGATAAAATGGGAGAGCCATTATACAGGATGAAATAGGATCCACCTCTGGAGATGCCCCACTGAAAGAATAAAAGAGCTATACATCTCCCCAGAGTCATCTTCCGGTGCCTGCTCATGATAACTTGGAACAAGCAGCAGCTAAGTCAGGGACATCTGGGTGCAAAACTGGAATCTGGGCCACTGTATTTTCTAGAAAAAAAATCTATTAGTCTTCTGTAGTTCTCTTAAAATAGAACAGATTATAACTTGATGTATACAAAGCAAGTTAATTAAAGCAGCTATGTAGAGCATGTTGTCACTAAGATATTACGGGACAAAGAGTTCAATTAATGGCATCCTAGTTAAAGCTACTTTTGCTTAGGAAACCTCAGGGAGCATATCACAGTTGTCAACTACAGTCATCAATACTCAAAAACCCTCAATCAGATGGCAGTGCTCCTATGACGTGACTCTGTATTTCCTAGCCTCTGTAGTTCTGAACTGTTGAAATGCTCTCATAATACTGAGGACCAGATATTTTATTCCTGTAGGGGCCTCCACTCACTAATTGCAGCATCCAAAAATTAGGCACTTTCTCCCAGTGGGTGAAATCCAAATCTATAGGATCAAGGGCCTACCATCCCTTTAGATTCAGATCACCTAGGTGATGAGCAGGGAGGCACTTAGTGGGCAATGCTAGGCATAATGTTAAATATTGTCATCATCCCGGTTATGGTAATGTCCATAGTAGACTGTGTGGGAGTAGGAAACCTGAGTTCTAGGTTCTTTTAAGTATGAGGGCTCCATACATGCCTGCTAGAATATTGAAATGGAGAGTACAAGGATCAGAATGAACTAAACAGAAACCTGTGTTGGGGGAAGGGGCAGTTCCTAGGAGATAGGACCCTTGGAAAAGTACAAAAGGTTATTGTGCACGTGGTGAACAATCTACTCTCACATTCAAAAGTGACTTTGAAGTTGCATTTTGTACTGAAATCAGTGCTGTAAGTGTCAGTCAAGTATTAGATATGTTCTGCAAATACCTAATTGGTCAGAGACTGAAGGTTTAGATGTATCTGGATCACAACAGAGCTTATGTAAGAATTAGAAACTGAGGTGCAGGATCTGGATTACAGGTTTCCCTCACTTTATGCTGTACATGTGTTCCTGGAAAATGATGCATAACTCAAATTCGCATAAAGGGAACCCACTTTACAATGTAACAAATAGGGGTACACTCCAAGACCTCAACTGTACTGACTCCCAGACCTATTCCTATCACTTTTACTAGACAATTTTGGTACTCACCAACAGCAGACAGTACACACAAGCACAGGGCACTATCATAATGGGGATGGCAACTACAGAAACATGTGCCACAGGCAATGAGCAAGGAGCACAGATCCACACAAGAGACTACATTTTGGTGCAGGTCACTCTTACAATGCACCGCACAAAGCAGCTGACTGCACGCTTCCACTATGCCAAACCCATAAGAGTGAATATACCTCTCATATAACTACTTTTTTGGTATAAAAAGGGTCTTCGCATAAGAGTGAATTTACACATACAGAACCCTCATAAAGTGTGGGAAACCTGTAGTTCTGAAGATATACACAAGTGTAAACTGAGACAGCCAGTGACCTTTATATGCCCAAATAGAGCCCAGAATGATTACAGGCATCCAAGCAGTATTTTGTTTGTTCAGTGGGGTCAGTCTGGATTGCTTTTTATGACTTAAATGCCTAACTTTGGCCTAAATTCAAATTAGGACTGCTCTGGTCCTCACCTAACTGTAAAGAAATGTATTATTTCTTTTACATTCCTTTAGCACAATGTTTTCATTTCCTCTTTTGATTTCTTTTTTGTGATCATCATATCTGCTCTTCCGTATTTCTAAATAACACTTTATATTAGAAAAATTAAGAACACTATAGAAATGAATGTCTTAATTTATGTTTTTTAACGGAACATTACTTGTGCTGTTATACACATTTTTGTACAGAGCATTTCCTAATCCTGTCTTTATTGTGAAAGGCATTCCCTAATGGAGTATAGTTTTGGATTACTTGCCTCCTCCCGTCAGAAAGAAAAATAATAATGATAGTGGTATAGTGGGAAAGGGTAGGGCAGGGTGTTGTGGGTAGAAGCAGTCTTATTTGTCACTCTTAGAAATGCCAGTGGAAACATTTACGCAGCAGGGCTCATGCCTTCCAAGATTTCCAAGCTGGGTCACCACGTTTCTTCATAGCCACGTCACAAGGCACCCTACATAATGCTAAATCAAGACTCCAGGGGCATGTCCACACATGCAAGCATATGCATTTACAGCAGCTCAAAAAGAAGCTGTTCAAATTTGAGCCAGGACTTTTTGCCTCACCGCACATGCCCAGACATGCACTTTGGTGTGAGGCAAATAGTGCCACTTGCGGCAAAATAACCCTGCCTGGCTCCTCCCGGATCTGCAGCCAGGGGAGCTAGAGCACGGGACAGACAGAAACTGTGCTGTCCCCAGCAGTATAAAAAGCCGCCCTGTCCTGGCTCCATCAGTACAAAAAGCTGCCCAGTCAAGTAGATCAGGGCTACTCACTCTCAGGAGCTTCTGGGGCCGAGCCAATTGATACCTGGGGTCACTACCCCTTGTGCAAGCTGGCCTGCTGAAGCAGCCCTGAGAGTTCCCTGCACCCTTTACCCACTTCAGCAGTCTGGCAGTCTGGGTTACTGTCTGGCTATGATATGCTGTGCACCTGCCAGACCGGGATGGGGACTGCACAGCCAGTAGAGGCATCTGCCCCTCTGGGCCAGCTGCCAGCAGGCTGTGGCTGCAGGGTTGGCCTTTGTGTGGCACTACTGCCACTTGTGCCCCTGCCTAGCCATCTGGGCAGCTATGGCCTGGAAGATGTTTCCAGTGAGGTGGCCTGCTTTGAACTGTCAAAGCATGTCCTCCTCCCCCAATTGGCCAGGAGGTCAGCCACCTCCAGCTGGGTCCAGTGTGCCAGCTCTGAGCAGGCAGGGTCCTGCCACTGGCCTCCCTAGCAGGAATTCTGGTGTTCCCTATTAGAAAACTGAAAAATCCCTGATAAAAAAATCCCAAAGCCACTCTGTTAAATACCCT
>NW_017729026.1:23891294-23891727 GCF_001723915.1 Gavialis gangeticus
TGGTGTTCCCTATTAGAAAACTGAAAAATCCCTGATAAAAAAATCCCAAAGCCACTCTGTTAAATACCCTGAAATCCATGTTCCTCCACCATTAAAACAAAAGACTGCTATATATATAGAGAGAGAGAGAATGAGAGACAGCGATCAGTTAGGCAATATTTTATTGATATATCTACAGCATTAAAGCAATTTGGAATCCTACCAGTGTCTCTATCATCGTAATAAAGTGAATTCTAAATACCTATTTGTTATACTGCCCCCCACAGGGGCCACAGCCCCACAACAGGGTCTACAGCCCCCCTTTAGGGGTTATAGGCCTGCAACAGGGTCTACAACCCCCCTCAGAGGTTAAAGCCCCCCAACAGGGGTTATAGCACCCCAACAGGGGCTACAGTCCCCCAACAGGGGCCAAATGGCCCCCACAGGGGCTACC